>NC_140148.1:7009263-7379263 GCF_964035555.1 Netta rufina | reverse complement strand
CTTTTACTAACCCTAACCCTAACAGTAACCGTAACCCTAACCCTAACCGAAACCCTAACCTAACACTAACCCTAACCGTAACAGTAACCCTAACCCTAACCCTAAAACTAACAGAGTCCTAACCCTAAACCCAAACCTACCCTACCCCTTACCCTAACAATAACCCTAACCCTAACCCTAACCCTAACCCTAACCCTAACCCTAACCCTAACCCTAACCCTAACCCTAACCTAAATCTAAATCTAACCCTAATCCTAACCCTATCCCTAACCCTAAACCTAACCCTAAACCTACCCTAACCCTAACCCTATCCGTAAACCTATTCCTAACCCTAACCGAAACCCTAACCCTAACAGAGCCCAAACCCTAACCCTAACCGTAACCGTAACCCTAACCCTAACTCTAACCCTGACAATAACCCTAACCATAATGCTAACTATAATCCTAACCCTAACCATAAAAGTAACTCTAACCCTAAACCTAACACTAAACTTAAGCCTAACCCTAACCCTAACCCTAACCTAACCCTAAACCTACTCTAACCCTAACCCTAACAGAAGCCTAACACTAACCCTAAACCTATCCCTTATCCTAACCCTAACAATAACCGTAACCGTAACCCTAACCCAAACCCTAAACCTAACCCTAACCCTAACCCTAACACTAAACCTAAACCTAACCCTAAACCAAACCCTAACCCTAACACTAACAGAACCTTAGCCCTAACCCTAAACCTAACGGTAACGCTAACCCTAACCCTAACAGAAACCTAACGCTAACACTAACCCTAACCCTAGTCTAAACCTAAACCTTAACCTAGCCCTAACCCTAACCGTAACCCTAACCTTAACCCTAACCCTAATCCTAACCCTAACACTAAACCTAACCCTAACCCTAACCCTAACAGAACCCTAACCCTAACCCTAACCCTAACCCTAACCCTAAAAGAACCCTAACACTAACGCTAACCCTAACCCTAGTCTAAACTGAAGCCTAACCCTAGCCCTAACCCTAACCCTAACCCTAACCCTAACCCTATACATAACCCTAACCCTAACAGTAACCCTAACCCTTTTACTAACCCAAACCCTAACAGTAACCGTAACCCTAACCCTAACCGTAACCCTAACCTAACACTAACCCTAACCGTAACAGTAACCCTAACCCTAACCCTAAAACTAACAGAGTCCTAACCCTAAACCCAAACCTACCCTACCCCTTACCCTAACAATAACCCTAACCCTAACCCTAATAGAACCTTAACCCTAAACCTAACCCTAAACCTACCCTAACCCAAACCATAACCCTACCCCTAACTCTAACAGAAACCTAACTTTAACCCTAAACCTAACCCTAACCCTAACCCTAACCGTAACAATAACCCTAAAAATAAACCAAACCCTAACCCTAACCCTAACCCTAACCCTAACAGAACCCTAACCCTAACCCTAACCCTAAACCTAAAAGAACCCTAACCCTAACGCTAACCCTAACCCTAGTCTAAACCGAAGCCTAACCCTAGCCCTAACCCTAACCCTAACCCTAACCCTAACCCTATACATAACCCTAAACATAACCCTAATCCTAACAGTAACCCTAACCCTTTTACTAACCCTAACCCTAACCCTAACCTAACACTAACCCTAACCGTAACAGTAACCCTAACCCTAACCCTAAAGCTAACAGAGTCCTAATCCTAAACCCAATCCTACCCTACCCCTTACCCTAACAATAACCCTAACCCTAACCCTAATAGAACCTTAACCCTAACCGTAACCCTAGCCCTAACCCTAACCGTAACACTAACAGAACTCTACCCTAAACCTAACCCTAAACCTAACCCTAACCCTAACACTAACAGAACCCTAACCCTAACCCTAACCCTATCCCTAGTCTAAACCGAAGCCCAACCCTAGCCCTAACCCTAACCGTAACCCTAATACTAAACCTAACCATAAACCTAACCCTAACACTAAACCTAACCCTAACCCTAACCCTAACCCTAACCCTAACCCTAACCCTAACCCTAACCCTAACCCTAACCCTAACCCTAACCCTAACCCTAACCCTAACCCTAAACCTAACCCTAACCCTAACCCTTATCCTAACCCTAAGCCTAACCATAACCC
This sequence comes from Netta rufina, assembly GCF_964035555.1. Classification (NCBI taxonomy): domain Eukaryota; kingdom Metazoa; phylum Chordata; class Aves; order Anseriformes; family Anatidae; genus Netta; species Netta rufina. The sequence goes on along the minus strand of NC_140148.1, from coordinate 7,377,134 downwards.
TAATCCTAAACATAACAATAACCCTAACCCTAACTCTAACCCTAACCCTAACCCTAACCCTAACCCTAACCCTAACCCTAACATCACTCTAAACCTAAACTTAACCCTAACCTAACCCTAACCCTAACGCTAACCTTAACCCTAACCCTAACCCTAACCCTAAACATACCCTAACCCTAAACATAACACTAACCCTAACAGAGCCCTAACACTAACCCTTACCCTAACGCTATACCTAACACTAACGCCAACCCTAAACCTAACCCTAATCCTAACCCTAACCCTAACCCTAACCCTAACCCTAACCCTAACCCTAACCCTAACCCTAACCCTAAGCCTAACAGAACCCTAACCCTACACCTAACCCTAATGCTAAACCTAACCCTAACCCTAACCCTAACCCTAACGCGAACCCCTACCCTAACCCTAACCCTAAACCTAACCCTAAACCTAACCCTAACCCTAACCCTAACCGAAACCTAACCCTGAACATAACCCAAACCTAACCCGAACCCTAACCCTAACCCTAACCTTAAATATAACCCTAACAGAACCCTAAACATAACCCTAACACTAACCCTAACGCAAACCTCACGCTAACCCTAAACCTAACCCTATGTCTAACCCTAACAGAACCCTAACCCTAACCCTAACCCTAACCCTAACCCTAACCCTAACCCTAACACTAACCTAAATCTAAATTTAACCCTAATCCTAACCCTATCCCTAACCCTAAACCTAACCCTAAACCTACCCTAACCCTAACCCTAACCGTAAACCTATTCCTAACCCTAACCGAAACCCTAACCCTAACAGACCCCAAACCCTAACCCTAACCGTAACTGTAACCCTAACCCTAACTCTAACCCTGACAATAACCCTAACCATAATGCTAACTATAATCCTAACCCTAACCATAAAAGTAACTCTAACCCTAAACCTAACACTAAACTTAAGCCTAACCCTAACCCTAACCCTAACCCTAACCAAACCCTAAACCTACTCTAACCCTAACCCTAATAGAAGCCTAACACTAACCCTAAACCTATCCCTTATCCTACCCCTAACAATAACCGTAACCGTAACCCTAACCCAAACCCTAAACCTAACCCTAACCCTAACCCTAACCCTAACACTAAACCTAAACCTAACCCTAAACCAAACCCTAACCATAACCCTAACACTAACAGAACCTTAGCCCTAACCCTAAACCTAACGGTAACGCTAACCCTAACCCTAACCCTAACAGAAACCTAACACTAACACTAACCCTAACCCTAGTCTAAACCTAACCCTTAACCTAGCCCTAACGTAACCGTAACCCTAACCTTAACCCTAACCCTAATCCTAACCCTAACACTAAACCTAACCCTAACCCTAACCCTAACCCTAACCCTAACAGAACCCTAACCCTAACCCTAACACTAAACCTAAACCTAACCCTAAACCAAACCCTAACCCTAACCCTAACACTAACAGAACCTTAGCCCTAACCCTAAACCTAACGGTAACGCTAACCCTAACCCTAAAAGAACCCTAACCCTAACGCTAACCCTAACCCTAGTCTAAACTGAAGCCTAACCCTAGCCTTAACCCTAACCCTAACCCTAACCCTATACATAACCCTAACCCTAAGAGTAACCCTAACCCTATACATAACCCTAACCCTAACAGTAACCCTAACCCTTATACTAACCCTAACCCTAACAGTAACCGTAACCCTAACCCTAACCCTAACCTAACACTAACCCTAACCGTAACAGTAACCCTAACCCTAACCCTAAAACTAACAGAGTCCTAACCCTAAACCCAAACCTACCCTACCCCTTACACTAACAATAACCCTAACCTTAACCCTAATAAAACCTTAACCCTAACCCTAACCCTAACCCTAACCATAACCCTAACCCTAACCCTAACACTAACAGAACCCTAACCCTAACCCTATCCCTAGTCTAAACCGAAGCCTAACCCTAGCCCTAACCCTAACCGTAACCCTAATACTAAACCTAACCATAAGCCTAACCCTAACACTAACCCTAACCCTAAACCTAACACTAACCCTAACCCTTACCCTAACCCTAAGCCTAACCATAACCCTAATCCTAAACATAACCCTAACTCTAACCCTAACCCTAAAGCTAACCCTAACCCTAACCTAACTCTAACCCTAACCTTAACCCTAACCTAACTCTAACCCTAACCCTAACGTTAATCCTAACCCTAACCCTAACGCTAACCTTAACCCTAACCCTAACCCTAACCCTAAACCTACCCTAACCCTAAACATAACACTAACCCTAAGAGAGCCCTAACACTAACCCTTACCCTAACGCCATACCTAACACTAACGCCAACCCTAAACCTAAACCTAATCCTAATCCTAACCGTAACCGTAACCAAAAACCATACTCTAACCCTAACCCTAACCCTAACCCTAACCCTAACCCTAACCCTAACCCTAATCCTAGCCCTAACACTAAACCTAACCCTAACCCTAACCCTAACCCTAACAGAACCCTAACCCTAACCCTAACCCTAACCCTAACCCTAACCCTAACCCTAACCCTAACCCTAACCCTAACCCTAACCCTAACCCAAACCTAATCCTAATCCTAACCGTAACCGTAACCAGAAACCATACTCTAACCCTAACCCTAACCCTAACCCTAACCCTAACCCTAACCCTAACCCTAATCCTAGCCCTAACACTAAACCTAACCCTAACCCTAACCCTAACCCTAACAGAACCCTAACCCTAACCCTAACCCTAACCCTAACCCTAAAAGAACCCTAACCCTAACGCTAACCCTAACCCTAGACTAAACCGAAGCCTAACCCTAGCCCTAACTCTAACCCTAACACTAACCCTAAACCTAACGCTAAACCTACCTTAACCCTAACAATAATCCTAACCCTAACCCTAACAGAAGCCTAACACTGACCCTAAATCTAACTCTAACCCTAAACCTAACCGTAACCGTAACCTGAACCCTAACCCTAACTCTAACATTAATCCTAATACTAACCCTAACCATAACCCTAACCCTATGTCTAACCCTAACAGAACACTAAACATAACCCTAACCCTAAACCTAACCCTAAACCTACCCTAACCCTAACCCTAGCCCTAACCCTAAACCTATTCCTAACCCTAACCGAAACCCTAACCCTAACAGAGCCCAAACCCTAACCCTAACCGTAACCGTAACCCTAACCCTAACTCTAACCCTGACAATAACCCTAAACATAATGCTAACTACAATCCTAACCCTAACCATAAAAGTAACTCTAACCCTAAACCTAACACTAAACTTAAGCCTAACCCTAACCCTAACCCTAACCTAACCCTAAACCTACTCTAACCCTAACCCTAATAGAAGCCTAACACTAACCCTAAACCTATCCCTTATCCTAACCCTAACAATAACCGTAACCGTAACACTAACCCAAACCCTAACCCTAACCCTAACCCTAACCTTAACACTAACCCTAACCCTAACCCTGACCCTAACAATAACCCTAACCCTAACCCTAACACTAAACCTAAACCTAACCCTAAACCAAACCCTAACCCTAACCCTAACACTAACAGAACCTTAGCCCTAACCCTAAACCTAACCGTAACCCTAACCCTAACCTTAACCCTAACAGAACCCTAACGCTAACACTAACCCTAACCCTAGTCTAAACCTAACCCTTAACCTAGCCCTAACCCTAACCCTAACCCTAACCCTAACACTAAACCTAAACCTAACCCTAAACCAAACCCTAACCATAACCCTAACACTAACATAACCCTAGCCCTAACCCTAAACCTAACCGTAACCCTAACCGTAACCCTAAACCTAACAGAACCCTAACGCTAACACTAACCCTAACCCTAGTCTAAACCTAACCCTTAACCTAGATCTAACCCTAACCGTAACCGTAACCCTAACCTAATTCTAACCCTAACCGTAACCGTAACCCTAACCCTAACCCTAAACCTAACCATAACCCTAACCCTAACCCTAAACTTAAACCTACCCTACACCTTACCCTAACCCTAACCCTAACCTTAACCCTAACAGAACCCTAACCTTTACCCTAAACCTAACCCTAACCCTCAGTCTAACCCTAACAGAAACGTAAACCTAACCCTAACTCTAAACCTGACCTAAACCTAACACTAACACTAACCCTAACGTTAACACTAACCTTAATCCTAAGCCTAACCCTAACCCTAACCCTAACACTAACAGAACCTTAGCCCTAACCCTAAACCTAACCGTAACCCTAACCCTAACCCTAACCCTAACCATAACCCTAACCTAATTCTAATCCTAACCCTAACCCTAACCCTAACCCTAACCCTAACACTAACCCTAATCCTAACCCTAACCCTAACCCTAAGCCTAAGCCTAACCCTAACCCTAACCTAACTGTAACCCTAACCTTAACTCTAACCTAACTCTAACCCTAACCCTAACCCTAAACCTACACTAACCCTAAACATAACACTTACCCTAACAGAGCCCTAATATTAACCCGAACCCTTACGCTATACCTAACCCTAACCCCAACCCTAAACGTAACCCTAAACCTAATCCTAACCCAAACATGAAACCTAACCCTAAACCAAACCCTAACCATAACCCTAACACTAACAGAACCCTAGCCCTAACCCTAACCCTAACCGTAAGCTAAACCCTAACCCTAAACCTAACAGAACCCTAAAGCTAACACTAACCCTAAACCTAGTCTAAACCTAACCCTTAACCTAGCCCTAACCCTAACCGTAACCGTAACCCTAACCCTAACCCTAACCCTATCCATAACCCTAACCCTAACCCTAACCCTAACCCTAACCCAAACACTAAACCTAACCCTAAACCAAATCCTAACGCTAACCCTAACACTAACAGAACCCTAGCCCTAACCCTAAACCTAACCGTAACCCTAACCCTAACCCTAACCCTAACCCTAACACTAACCCTGACCCTAACAATAACCCTAACCCTAACCCTAACACTAAACATAAACCTAACCCTAAACCAAACCCTAACCCTAACCCTAACACTAACAGAACCTTAGCCCTAACCCTAAACCTAACCGTAACCCTAACCCTAAACCAAACCCTAACCCTAACCCTAACACTAACATAACCCTAGCCCTAACCCTAAACCTAACCGTAACCCTAACCCTAACCCTAAACCTAACAGAACCCTAACGCTAACACTAACCCTAACCCTAGTCTAAACCTAACCCTTAACCTAGATCTAACCCTAACCGTAACCGTAACCCTAACCTAATTCTAACCCTAACCGTAACCGTAACCCTAACCCTAACCCTAAACCTAACCATAACCCTAACCCTAACCCTAAACTTAAACCTACCCTACACCTTACCCTAACCCTAACCCTAACCTTAACCCTAACAGAACCCTAACCTTTACCCTAAACCTAACCCTAACCCTCAGTCTAACCCTAACAGAAACGTAAACCTAACCCTAACTCTAAACCTGACCTAAACCTAACACTAACACTAACCCTAACGTTAACACTAACCTTAATCCTAAGCCTAACCCTAACCCTAACCCTAACACTAACAGAACCTTAGCCCTAACCCTAAACCTAACCGTAACCCTAACCCTAACCCTAACGCTAACCATAACCCTAACCTAATTCTAATCCTAACCCTAACCCTAACCCTAACCCTAACCCTAACCCTAACACTAACCCTAATCCTAACCCTAACCCTAACCCTAAGCCTAAGCCTAACCCTAACCCTAACCTAACTGTAACCCTAACCTTAACTCTAACCTAACTCTAACCCTAACCCTAACCCTAAACCTACCCTAACCCTAAACATAACACTTACCCTAAAAGAGCCCTAATACTAACCCGAACCCTTACGCTATACCTAACCCTAACCCCAACCCTAAACGTAACCCTAAACCTAATCCTAACCCAAACACGAAACCTAAACCTAAACCAAACCCTAACCATAACCCTAACACTAACAGAACCCTAGCCCTAACCCTAACCCTAACCGTAAGCTAAACCCTAACCCTAAACCTAACAGAACCCTAAAGCTAACACTAACCCTAAACCTAGTCTAAACCTAACCCTTAACCTAGCCCTAACCCTAACCGTAACCGTAACCCTAACCCTAACCCTAACCCTATCCATAACCCTAACCCTAACCCTAACCCTAACCCAAACACTAAACCTAACCCTAAACCAAATCCTAACGCTAACCCTAACACTAACAGAACCCTAGCCCTAACCCTAAACCTAACCGTAACCGTAACCCTAACCCTAACCCTAACCCTAACCCTAACACTAAACCTAAACCTAACCCTAAACAAAACCCTAACCCTAACCCTAACCCTAACCCTAAACTTAAAACTACCCTACACCTTACCCTAACCCTAACCCTAAACTTAAACCTAACAGAACCCTAACTTTTACCCTAAACCTAACCCTAACCCTAACCCTAACCCTAAGTCTAACCCTAACAGAAACCTAAACCTAACCCTAACCCTAACCCTAACCCTAATCCTAAACATAAACCTAAACGTAACCCTAACCCTAACCCTAACCTAATTCTAACCCTAAACCTAACGCAAACCCTAACCCTAACCCTAACCCTAACCCTAACCGTAACCCTAACCCTAACCCTAACCCTAAGCCTAACCCTAAGCCTAACCCTAACCTAACTCTAACCCTAACCTTAACTCTAACCAAACTCTAACCCTAACCCTAACCCTAACCTAAACCTAAATGAAACCTAACGCTAACCCTAATCCTAGCCCTAACCCTAACCTTAACCCTAATACTGAACATAACCCAACCCTAAACCAAACCGTAACCCTAACTCTAAACCGAACCCTAACCATATCCCTAACCCTAACGCAAACCCTCACCCTAAACCGAACCTTAACCATAACCCTAATACTAATCCGAAATCTAATCCTAAACCTATCCCTAACCCTAAACGTAACCGTAACCCTAACCCTAACCCTAAACCTAACCAACTCTAACCCTAACCAAAACAGAAACCTAACCCCATCCCTAACCCTAACCATAACCCTAATCCTAAACATAACCCTAACCCTAACCCTAACACTAACTCTAACCCTAGCCCTGACCCTAAACCTAACTCTAACCCTAACCCTAACCCTAACTCTAACCCTAACCCTAACCCTAACCCTAACCCTAACCCTAACACTAACCCTAACCCTAAGTCTAACCCTAACAGAAACCTAAACCTAATCCTAACTCTAAACCTAACCTAAACCTGACACTAACAATAATCCTAACGTTAACCCTAATCCTAATTCTAACCCTTAACATAACACTAAACCTAACCCTAACCCTAAACTTAAACCTACCCTACACCTTACCCTAACCCTAACCCTAACGTTAACCCTAACAGAACCCTAACTTTTACCCTAAACCTAACACTAACCCTAAACCTAAGTCTAACCCTAACCCTAACCCTAATCCTAAACATAACCCTAACCGTAACCGTAACAGTAACCCTAACCCTAACCCTAACCCTAACCCTAACCTTAAACCTAACCCTAACCTAACTCTAACCCTAACCTTAACCCTAACCTAACTCTAACCCTAACCCTAACCCTAACCCTAACCCTAATCCTAACCCTAACCCTAACACTAACCTTAACCCTAACCCTAACACTAAACCTAACCCTAAATCTAACCATAACCCTAACAGAAGCCTAACCTTAACCCTAACCCTAACACTAGTCTGAACCGATGCCTAACCCTAGAAATAACCATATCTCTAACCCTAACCCTTACGCTAGCCCTAACCCTAACCCTAACCATAACCCTAACAGAACCCTAACCCTAACCCTAACCCTAACCATAACCCTAACCCTAACCCTGACCCTAAACCTAACTCTAACCCTAACCCTAATCCTAACTCTAACCCTAAGTCTAACCCTAACCCTAACCCTAACCATAACCCTAACCCTAAAAGAAACCTAAACCTAACCCTAACTCTAAACCTAACCTAAACCTGAAACTAACAATAACCCTAACGTTAACCCTAATCCTAATTCTAACCCTTAACATAACACTAAACCTAACTCTAACCCTAACCTTAACCCTAACCTAACTCTAACCCTAACCCTAACCCTAATCCTAACCCTAAATCTAACCCTAACCCTAACAGAACCCTAACCTTAACCCTAACCCTAACACTAGTCTAAACCGATGCCTAACCCTAGCAATAACCATAACCCTAACCCTAACCCTTACGCTACCCCTAACCCTAAACCTAACCATAACCCTAACAGAACCCTAACCCTAGCCCTAACCCTAACCCTAACCCTAACCCTAACCCTGACCCTAAACCTAACTCTAACCCTAACCCTAACTCTAACCCTAACCCTAAGTCTAAACCTAACAGAAATCTAAACCTAACCCTAACATAAACCTAACAATAACAATAACCCTAACGTTAACCCTAATCCTAATTCTAACCCTTGACATAACCCTAAACCTAACCCTAACCCTAACGCTAACCCTAAACTTAAACGTACCCTACACCTTACCCTAACCCAAACCCTAACCTTAACCCTAACAGAACCCTAATCTTTACCCTAATCCTAACCCTAAACCTAACCGTAACCCTAAGTCTAACACTAACAGAAACCTAAACCTAACCCTAACTCCAAACCTAACCTAAACCTAACACTAACACTAACCCTAACGTAAAGACTAACTTTAAACCTAAGCCTAAGCCTAAACCTAAGCCTAAGCCTAAGCCTAAGCCTAAGCCTAAACCTAACCCTAACCGTAACCCTAACCCTAACCCTAACCCTAACCCTAAACCTAATCCTAAACATAACCCTAACCGTAACCGTAACCCTAACCCTAACCCTAACACTAACCCTAACCTAATTCTAACCCTAAACCTAACCCTTAACCTAGCCCTAACCCTAAGCCTAACCCTAAGCCTAACCCTAACCCTAACCCTAACCTAACTCTAACCCGAACCCTAACCCTAACCCTAATCCTAACCCTAACCCTAAAGCTAACCTTAACCCTAACCCTAACCCTAACCCTAAACCTACCCTAACCCTAAACATAACACTAACCCTAACAGAGCCCTAACCCTAACCTTAACCCTAACGCTATACCTAACCCTAACCCCAACCCTAAACCTAACCCTAAACCTAACCGTAACCGTGACCGTAACCGGAAACCTAACCCTAACCCTAACCCTAAACCTAACCCTAATACTAACCCAAACAATAACCTAACAATAAATCTAACCCTAACCCTAACCCTAACAGAACACTAACCGTAAACCTAACCCTAACAGTACTCTAAATCGATGCCTAACCCTAGCCCTAACCCTAACCCTAACCCAAACCCAAACCCTAACACTAACCCTAACCCTAACCCTAATCCTAACCATAACCCTAACCCTAACCCTAACCCTAACCATAACCCAAGCCCAAACCCGAACCCTAACCCTAACCCTAACCCTAACCCTACCCCTACCCCTAACAGAACCCTAAACCTAACCCTAATGCTTACCCTAAGACTAACCCTAACCCTAACAGAAGCCTAACACTAACCCTAACCCTATCCCTAAACCTAACCCTAACAGTAACCCTAAACCTAACCCTATTCTAAACCTAACCCTAACCCTAACCCTAACAGAATCCTAACCCTAACCCTAACCATAGCCCTAAATCTAAGCCTATACCTAACCCTAACCCTAAACCTAACCTTAACCGTAACCCTAATTTAGGGTTAGGATTAGGGTTAGGTTTAGGGTTAGGGTTAGAGTTAGTTAACCATACCTTAAACCTAACCCTACCCCTAACCATAACCAGAACCCTAACCCTAAGCCTAACCCCAAACCTACCCTACACCTTTCCCGAACCCTAACCCTAACCGTAACAGAATCCTAAACCTAACCATAAACCTAACCCTAACCCTAACCCTACCCCTTACCCTAACCCTAACCCTAACCCTAACCATAACCATAACCCTAACCCTAACCCTAAACAAATTCTAACCCTAACACTAACCCTACTCTAAACCAAACCCTAACCCTAACCCTAACCCTAACCCTAACCCTAACACTAACAGAACCCTAACCCTAACCCTAACCCTATCCCTAGTCTAAACCGAAGCCTAACCCTAGCCCTAACCCTAACCGTAGCCCTAATACTAAACCTAACCATAAGCCTAACCCCAACACTAACCCTAACCCTAAACCTAACACTAACCCTAACCCTTACCTTAATCCTAACCCTAACCATAACCCTAATCCTAAACATAACCCTAACCGTAACTCTAACCCTAATCCTAACCCTAACCCTAACCTAATTCTAACCCTAACCTTAACCCTAACCTAACTCTAACCCTAACCCTAACGTTAATCCTAACCCTAACCCTAACGCTAACCTTAACCCTAACCCTAACCCTAAACATACCCTAACCCTAAACATAACACTAACCCTAACAGAGCCCTAACACTAACCCTAACGCTATGCCTAACACTAACGCCAACCCTAAACCTAACCCTAATCCTAACCCTAACCATAACCGTAACCGGAAACCATACTCTAACACTAACCCATCCCTAACCCTAACCCTATCCCTAACCGTAACCCTAATACTAAACCTAACCATAAGCCTAACCCTAACACTAACCCTAACCCTAACCATAACCCTAATCCTAAACATAACCCTAACCGTAACTCGAACCATAATCCTAACCCTAACCCTAACCTAATTCTAACCCTAACAGAAGCCTAAACCTAACCCTAACTCTAAACCTAACCTAAACCTAATACTAACACTAACCCTAACGTTAACCCTAATCCTAACCCTAACCCTTAAAATAAACCTAAACATAACCCTAACCCTAACCCTAGCGCTGACCCTAACCCTAACTCTAACCCTAACCCTAAGTCTAACCCTAACAGAAACCTAAACCTAATCCTAACTCTAAACCTAACCTAAACCTGACACTAACAATAATCCTAACGTTAACCCTAATCCTAATTCTAACCCTTAACATAACACTAAACCTAACCCTAACCCTAAACTTAAACCTACCCTACACCTTACCCTAACCCTAACCCTAACGTTAACCCTAACAGAACCCTAACTTTAACCCTAAACCTAACACTAACCCTAAACCTAAGTCTAACCCTAACCCTAACCCTAACCCTAATCCTAAACATAACCCTAACCGTAACCGTAACAGTAACCCTAACCCTAACCCTAACCCTAACCCTAACCCTAACCTTAAACCTAACCCTAACCTAACTCTAACCCTAACCTTAACCCTAACCTAACTCTAACCCTAACCCTAACCCTAACCCTAACCCTAACCCTAACCCTAACCCTAACCCTAACCCTAATCCTAACCCTAACACTAACCTTAACCCTAACCCTAACACTAAACATAACCCTAAATCTAACCATAACCCTAACAGAAGCCTAACCTTAACCCTAACCCTAACACTAGTCTGAACCGATGCCTAACCCTAGAAATAACCATATCTCTAACCCTAACCCTTACGCTAGCCCTAACCCTAACCCTAACCATAACCCTAACAGAACCCTAACCCTAACCCTAACCCTAACCATAACCCTAACCCTAACCCTGACCCTAAACCTAACTCTAACCCTAACCCTAATCCTAACTCTAACCCTAAGTCTAACCCTAACCCTAACCCTAACCTTAACCCTAACCCTAAAAGAAACCTAAACCTAACCCTAACTCTAAACCTAACCTAAACCTGAAACTAACAATAACCCTAACGTTAACCCTAATCCTAATTCTAACCCTTAACATAACACTAAACCTAACTCTAACCCTAACCTTAACCCTAACCTAACTCTAACCCTAACCCTAATCCTAACCCTAAATCTAACCCTAACCCTAACAGAACCCTAACCTTAACCCTAACCCTAACCCTTACGCTACCCCTAACCCTAAACCTAACCATAACCCTAACAGAACCCTAACCCTAGCCCTAACCCTAACCCTAACCCTAACCCTAACCCTGACCCTAAACCTAACTCTAACCCTAACCCTAACTCTAACCCTAACCCTAAGTCTAAACCTAACAGAAATCTAAACCTAACCCTAACATAAACCTAACAATAACAATAACCCTAACGTTAACCCTAATCCTAATTCTAACCCTTGACATAACCCTAAACCTAACCCTAACCCTAACGCTAACCCTAAACTTAAACGTACCCTACACCTTACCCTAACCCTAACCCTAACCTTAACCCTAACAGAACCCTAATCTTTACCCTAATCCTAACCCTAAACCTAACCGTAACCCTAAGTCTAACCCTAACAGAAACCTAAACCTAACCCTAACTCCAAACCTAACCTAAACCTAACACTAACACTAACCCTAACGTAAAGACTAACTTTAAACCTAAGCCTAAGCCTAAACCTAAGCCTAAGCCTAAGCCTAAGCCTAAGCCTAAACCTAACCCTAACCCTAACCCTAACCCTAAACCTAATCCTAAACATAACCCTAACCGTAACCGTAACCGTAACCCTAACCCTAACCCTAACCCTAATCCTAACCCTAACCCTAACCCTAACCCTAACCTAACTCTAACCCTAACCCTAACCCTAACCCTAATCCTAACCCTAACGCTAACCTTAACCCTAACCCTAACCCTAACCCTAACCCTAAACCTACCCTAACCCTAAACATAACACTAACCCTAACAGAGCCCTAACCCTAACCTTAACCCTAACGCTATACCTAACCCTAACCCCAACCCTAAACCTAACCCTAAACCTAACCGTAACCGTGACCGTAACCGGAAACCTAACCCTAACCCTAACCCTAAACCTAACCCTAATACTAACCCAAACAATAACCTAACAATAAATCTAACCCTAACCCTAACCCTAACAGAACACTAACCGTAAACCTAACCCTAACAGTACTCTAAATCGATGCCTAACCCTAGCCCTAACCCTAACCCTAACCCAAACCCAAACCCTAACACTAACCCTAACCCTAACCCTAATCCTAACCATAACCCTAACCCTAACCCTAACCCTAACCATAACCCAAGCCCAAACCCGAACCCTAACCCTAACCCTAACCCTAACCCTACCCCTACCCCTAACAGAACCCTAAACCTAACCCTAATGCTTACCCTAAGACTAACCCTAACCCTAACAGAAGCCTAACACTAACCCTAACCCTATCCCTAAACCTAACCCTAACAGTAACCCTAAACCTAACCCTATTCTAAACCTAACCCTAACCCTAACCCTAACAGAATCCTAACCCTAACCCTAACCGTAGCCCTAAATCTAAGCCTATACCTAACCCTAACCCTAAACCTAACCTTAACCGTAACCCTAATTTAGGGTTAGGATTAGGGTTAGGTTTAGGGTTAGGGTTAGAGTTAGTTAACCATACCTTAAACCTAACCCTACCCCTAACCATAACCAGAACCCTAACCCTAAGCCTAACCCCAAACCTACCCTACACCTTTCCCGAACCCTAACCCTAACCGTAACAGAATCCTAAACCTAACCATAAACCTAACCCTAACCCTAACCCTACCCCTTACCCTAACCCTAACCCTAACCCTAACCATAACCATAACCCTAACCCTAACCCTAAACAAATTCTAACCCTAACACTAACCCTACTCTAAACCAAACCCTAACCCTAACCCTAACCCTAACCCTAACCCTAACACTAACAGAACCCTAACCCTAACCCTAACCCTATCCCTAGTCTAAACCGAAGCCTAACCCTAGCCCTAACCCTAACCGTAGCCCTAATACTAAACCTAACCATAAGCCTAACCCCAACACTAACCCTAACCCTAAACCTAACACTAACCCTAACCCTTACCTTAATCCTAACCCTAACCATAACCCTAATCCTAAACATAACCCTAACCGTAACTCTAACCCTAATCCTAACCCTAACCCTAACCTAATTCTAACCCTAACCTTAACCCTAACCTAACTCTAACCCTAACCCTAACGTTAATCCTAACCCTAACCCTAACCCTAAACATACCCTAACCCTAAACATAACACTAACCCTAACAGAGCCCTAACACTAACCCTAACGCTATGCCTAACACTAACGCCAACCCTAAACCTAACCCTAATCCTAACCCTAACCATAACCGTAACCGGAAACCATACTCTAACACTAACCCATCCCTAACCCTAACCCTATCCCTAACCTTAACCCTAATACTAAACCTAACCATAAGCCTAACCCTAACACTAACCCTAACCCTAACCATAACCCTAATCCTAAACATAACCCTAACCGTAACTCGAACCATAATCCTAACCCTAACCCTAACCTAATTCTAACCCTAACAGAAGCCTAAACCTAACCCTAACTCTAAACCTAACCTAAACCTAATACTAACACTAACCCTAACGTTAACCCTAATCCTAACCCTAACCCTTAAAATAAACCTAAACATAACCCTAACCCTAAACCTAACTCTAAACCTATCCATAACGGTAAACCTAACACTAACCCTAACCCTACCCCTAACCCTAAACTAACCCTAACCCTAACCCTAACAGAAGCCTAACACTAACCCTAACCCTAGTCTAAACCTAACCCTAACCCTAACCAAACCCTAACCCTAACCCTTAACCCTAACCCCCTAACCCCAAACCCTAACACCAACCTTAACCCTAACCCTTTAAACCCAAACCCTAACACCAACCCTCACCCAAACCCCCAACCCCACACCCTAACCCGAACCCCAAACCCCTACCCCAACCTCTAACCCCAACCCTAACCACTAACCCTAACCCTAGTTCCCGAGAACTACGTTTCCCCGTAAGCTCTGGGCACCCAACATGGCCTCCCGGAAGTCCAGAGTCCCAGAACTACATCTCCCGGCATGCTCTGGGCAAGAAACATGGCCTCCCGGACGTTCAGAGTCCGAGAACTACATCTCCCCGCATGCTCTGGGCACCAAACATGGCCAACCAGAAGCCCGGAGCCGGAAAACTACGCCTACCAGCATTCCCCAGGCAGCTGGCTTGATCAATCACAGGCCGAGTGTTCGAGAAACACATTTACCAGCACTCACTGTAACCCAAGCACTTACTGCCCTTTCAAAAAAGCCTCAAGCCCTAACACTAAAAAACTTCGAAACCCCTACAGGCCGAACCCAAACTATTTACCACACTAAACCCCTGAAGTCCTATGCCTAAAAGCCCTAACCCAAACACTTAAGACGCTCAAAACCTATACCCAAAACATTAGGATTCTCAAAGCCCTAAACAACAAAATTAGAACACTTGAAGCCCTAACCCCAAAATTAAGATGCTCAAAACCCAAAGCCAACCCAAAACAGTAGGATGCTCAAAACCCTAACTCTAAACATTAGGACGCTCAAAACACAAACCAAAACCCTAAACTTTAGGACGCTCTAAACACAAACTGAAAACATTAAGACACACAAAACTCTGCCCCAAAAATTAAGATGCTTAAAACCCAAAGCCCTAACCCAAAACATTAGGACGCTCAACACCATAACCCAAAACCTAAGATGCTTAAAACCCAAAGCCAACCCAAAGCAGTAGGATGTGCAAAGCCCTAACCCAAAACAGTAGGACGCTCAAAACCCAAACCCTGGAGAACCCCACCTAACCTGAAAAAAAAAAAAAAAAAAAAAAAAAGGATCTTAAAACACTAACCCTAAGTAACTGACCAAAAATAAAACCCTAGGACCCTAACACTAAAACAACCTATCAACACTACAACCCCCAAAATTCTAAAACCCTAACACAATAACCCTGAAACCCTTAAAACCCTAACTGTTAAAACTCCAACCCAGTTATACACCAGTTACCTCCCTTAAGGGATATAGAGAAGCTCTCTCAGATATGGCAGTTCTACTTCTGCATGCAGCCGGAGGTCGGTCTCATTCTGGTGCTGATGGTGGTGGAAGCAGGGGCAAAGGTGGTACTGCTAGAGATACCACAGCCACCGGAGGTGGATTGGTAGGATATGGAGATGGTAGGTTATCCAACGGCTCCCGTTTATTTTCTTTTTCTTTTTCCTGTTCTTCTTCAAATTTCTTATCTGCTTTTAGTGTAAATATTGAGGCTGGAAAAGGACATGAAGTCCTCCTGATCCATAATCCTGCATAATCGCTTTCTTCCCAGCAAAAAGGTTCTTTTGAATTAACATATGTATTTTACTCGATTGGATGTAAAAAAAATAACTGCAGTGACAACTGCACCCCAAAAATAACAGCTACCTCTGCTCATCACACACCACTCACTCCAGAGGCACCTCGGGTCATGATGTCATGACACTGCCTTTCAGCCTGAACAAAGGAAAACACAGTCACAAGATAATCATTCAGCTGCCAGCATTAGCACCCATCCCTCAACAACACAAAGGAACCCCATTTACAATATTATCATTTCAAAACAGCAGCCCCATTGCCTCAGCACCTGGAAAGGGGATCAGGCCAGTCACCGAGTTGCCTACCGAGTGCTGGACAGTTCCAGAAGGAGCTCTTCCCTGTGACAGGTTCCTCCAAAGCTTTACACTCTACTGGGGACAGGAAAGAAATAAAAATAAGAATTTCAAAACCCCGTATCTGTAAGCTTTCAAGATTCAAAAGACGTCCTCAAGCACACCGTTCAAGCGCTATGCGAGCAGCTGCTCGCAACAAGATATAGTCTCCCACCTCCACATTTGCCAAACACCACAGAGATGACTGTGCCAGCTGCCCTTCAGTACGTGTCCAGAGGCAGACCGGATGTCTTTGCCAAAACAGTCTGGACAATGTATTAGTACACCCATGGACATTAGCTACCATCACTAACTGCCAGGCAGGACAGTTCCAGACCAAACACATACACACAGGCACACCACAAACACTACAAACAAAACACACAACACAAGGCACAAGAAAAAGCGACCCCCAGAGGGAAGCCCTGTGGCAACAGCAAGTCAGAACAGGTGCTCTGCAGCAGACCCAAGGAGAGACTCAAATGTCACGACATGTGACTGGAAGCAACTGCCAGAACTGGGAAGATGGATGCACAAAAAGCCTGCCTTCAAGACAAGAGACCAGAAGGATGGGGAGTGAAAACTCCATAGGAAGACGCTTAGGAAATCAATTCCCAAGCAAGAGCTCCTGATGCAGCCCAGTTGACTTCTTCAAGAGTGAGGATGGAAACAGATGTGATCTCAAACTGAATACGATGCACAAGACCTGAAACAGATCTGTACTTCAAGCAGTGACTGCAAGACAAGAAGTGCTCAGATCAGAGTCATGATGACAAAACAAGCATTGAGGCCCTTCAGCACCGCTATCAAGTCACATGTCTAGTCAGTCCAGTGTAAAAAGCTAGGAGAATATCAAGACCTGAGAAGCACAGAACAGACATTGCAGAAGCAACACTACAGGACAGACGAACAGAAGGAAACTGTCATGCCTGGCACGCGCACTCAAGCTACAAAATAATCCCGCTGCTTCTATTAGGCTGGTGACCCAGCCACAAGCAGCCTGAACATGACCCAGCCTGAACCACCCTCACCGTGGCACCAAGTCTATTCAGCCAGCTGGCTCCATGCTGCTCTGACTCCCAGCTCCCATTAGCCACCCCAGATATGCAAATACCAGGTGCCCCCCAACTTAGCTCTCAGGTTGCTGGATGGTAAAGTCCCTCCGCCTCAAGAAACGCACAGGCACTGATTGTCATCTTAGTCAAGTGCCAGGCTCATCATCAGCTGCAAAAAGAGTATCAGCATTCACTAGGACGCCGGCAATGACGCCCACCTTCTCCACAATGCCGACTACTTCTGATGCAACATACGATTGTGCTCACGTGTTCCTCTCCAAATCCAAACTCCAACAGTGCAGCCAGTATCATCCACACCACCTGGGAAAACAAAGGGATTAAATGATCGCTGCGTTCACAAGAAGTCACCCAATGGTGTTTTTTTGTTGTTGTTGTTTTCTTTGTGTGTGTGTTTCCTGTGCTCTCAGGCATCCCGGTGGCAGAGCTCTCGGCGCTAAGCAGACTGCCAGGAGAAAAGGCTGCCGTGAAATGGCTGCTCCACAATGCCAGGAGCAAGGTCTGCTGGGCTGGGGGCTCGCAGGGGAGCTCGGCCTTGGGCCTGGCAACTGCGCCTGGAAGCCAGGGACGGCCTTGGTGTGCAGCTGGACACCTGGGCCTGAGAAAGCAAGGTCTCTTTCAAGACACTTGGCACCATCGTCACCCAGTGGCTGTCTCAGGGGGACGAGAGAAATGCGCAGCATCTCTTGCTTCCCTGAAAAATGGACGGATTTTGACCCCAAAGTGAGCTCCTTTCTCTCGGAAGCATCACGTCCTCCTGTCTTTCTTGTATTTGGCTATGACTTTAGGAATCCCTGCAATCCCTGCAGCTGTGTCCCCTGCCAGCTTCTTGTGTGCCCCAAGCATCCTCTCTTGCAGGGCAGTAGAAGATGCAGAAAAGGCCTTGCCTTAGTGGAAGCACTGCCCTGCAGGAACTCCAACATCCCTCTCAGCAGCACGCTGTAGCCCCCAAATGCCCCCGGAACGGCACATTTCAGCTACTGGGAAGGAAATGAGCTCGCTCAAGGTGAGCTACCCGCTCAAGGCCCAGGTGTCTGTGAGGCAGTGTTGGCAAGGAGTCCTGTTGTGTGAGTCTGTTCTTTGTGGGTGCTCCGTCCCCACAAGGCTTGCTTTTCAAGGCCCAGGAGAGTCTTGTGGGCACTGGCCTGGGGTCCCAGGCTGAGCCAGCTGCTGGCTGGCAATCAGGGAGGCTCGCTCGGTGTCTTGGCTTGGGTTTGCATGGCCAGGCTGTGGGAGCGGGGGGCTGCAGGGGTGTCCTCTGTGAGGAGAATGCAGCAGCTGCCCCATGGGAGCTCAGGGCCGCTGCCAGGAGGCTCCTTCCAGGAGGGACCCACCCGCTGCTGCCCAGAACGCAGAGCAAAAGGATGATGTTTGCGCCTGGGGGAGAGCCCATCTAAGAAAGGGAACAAAAGCTGCTGCCCAGCAGCGTCTGGCTCAGGGAGGAGTGAGAAAGCTCTGTGCAGCCCCCAAGGTCCGTGCAGCAGGAGGCAGGAGGTGCTCCAGGCTCACAGCAGCAGTTCCCCTGCGGCCTGTGCGGGGAGAGGCCCCTGGTGGAGCAGGCTGTCCCCCTGCAGCCCATGGGTCCCCCGTGGAGCAGATCTCCACACTGCAGCCCCCCTGTGGCTGGAGGAGCCCCCGGTGGAACAGGTGGATCTGCCCTAGAGGAGGCTGCGACCTGTGGAGGACGCCCCAGAGGAGCAGGGTGTTCAAGGACAGGTTGGAGCTGGTGCTTAGGAACATGGTTTATTATGTGACATTGGTAGTACAGTGATGACTAGACCGGACAAATGTGAAGGTCTCCTCTAACAATTGTGATTCTATGATACCTCCAGCACGTCCTCCTCCACCACTTCCTCCTCATCGTCCACGGCCTTTTTCTTGTCCACTGCCTCCTCCTCGTTCACTGCCTCCTCCTTGTCTACCGCATCCTCCTCGTCCCCCGCCTGCTAATCCTATTTCTCATTTTCCTCCTCCTTCTCCTCCTTCCCTGCCTCTTGCACCTCCAACACCTCCTCCACCTCCACTGCCTCTTCCTCCTTCTCCTTCTCCAGCCCCACCGACTATTCCTCCTCCACAGCCTCCTCCACCTCGGCAGAAACTTCCTGGCCAACTTCCTCTGCATGCTCCTTGCTAAGGCATGCTGCTAGCAATGATGGTGAGCCCAGAGATGTCAGGAGGAGTTGCCACGAACCAGGTGTGCCAAGGCGGCTTCTCTGGGAGGCTATGGTTGTGAGCGCTGCCCACCGCTCCTAATTCTAGTTCCATTTGTCACTCCACAGGACCATGGCACCGTGGCCCTGTAAGGTAGCAGCTGGCGGCTCCTATCATCTTGATGACGCTCTGTGATGCGTTGCTTGTGGCCTGGGTAGCGATTGTTAGCTATTATGCAAATGGCTTGTCATCAATCAGGGGTGTGGCTGCTCCTCCCTATAAAAGGGCCAAAGGGGGGCAGTGGGAGCCAGAGTGCTGGAGAGGGGAGATGGGAGAAGATGGAAACAGAAAAGGAGGAGGATGAGGAAGAGGCATAGGTGGAAAAGGGGGGGGGTAAGAGGGGAAGGGGGCAGTGGAGGAGGTGGCGGAGGAGGAGGTGGCGGAGAAGATTGAGGAGGTGGCGGAGAAGATTGAGGAGGTGGCGGCATTTCTGGAAAAGGAGACGGATGAGTAGGAAGCGGTGACAAAAGAGGAGGTGAGCAAGGGCTAGGCAGAGGGACACGATGGAGGTGGAAGAGGAGAGAAGAAGGTGGTGGAGAAATAGTAGAATATGAGAGAAGGAAGTAGCGGCAAAACAGAAAAACAAAAAGGAGGAGGTGGAGGAGGAGTAGGAGGTGGTGGAGGAGGAGGCCAAAAAAAAACAAAAAACAAAAGAGAAGGAGTAGAAGGTGGAGGAGGAGAAGGAGGTGGAGGAGGAGGTGGTTGAGGAGGAGGAGGCGGAGGACTCCAAAACAAAACACCCTCTCTGGTGCTGAGCGTTGACCACTGCTCCTAGTTCTAGTTCCGTTTGTCATCCCACAGGACCATGGCACCGTAGCCCTGTAAGGTAGCAGCTGGCTGCTCCTAGCAACTTGATGACGCTCTGTGATGCATTGCTTGTGGCCTGGATGCCTAGTTAGCGATTGTTAGCTATTATGCAAATAGCTTGTCATCAAGCGGGGGTGTGGCTGCTCCTCCCTATAAATGAGGAGGAGGAGGCGGTGGAGGAAAAGGTGGAGGTGGAGGAGGAGGAGGAGGAGGAGGTGGTGGTGGTGGTGGTGGTGGTGGTGGAGGAAACGGTGGTGGAGAAGGTGGAGGAGGTGGAGGAGGAGGAGGAGGTGGTGAAGGAGGAGGAGGTGGTGGAGGAGGTGGAGGAGGAGGAGGAGGTGGAGGAGGAGGAGGAGGTGGTGGTGGAGGAGGAGGCAGTGGTAGAGGAGGAGGAGGAGGCGGAGGAGGACGTGGAGGAGGAGGAGGAGGTGGAGGAGGAGGAGGAGGAGGTGGACGAGGAGGAGGAGGAGGAGGAGGTGGAGGAGGAGGAGGAGGAGGAGGAGGTGGAGGAGAAGGAGGAGGTGGAAGAGGAGGAAATGGTGGTGGAGGAGGAGGAGGAGGTGGTGGTGGAGGAGGAGGAGGTGGTGGTGGAGGAGGAGGAGGTGGTGGTGGAGAAGGAGGAGGAGGTGGAGGAGGAGGAGGTGGAGGAGGAGGAGGAGGCGGTGGAGGAGGAGGAGGCGGTGGAGGAGGAGGAGGCGGTGGTGGAGGAGGAGGAGGGGAAAAATATCGAAAAAAAAAACAAAATAATACTAGGAGGAGGACGTTGCGGAAGGAAAGGCGTTTGAGGTGGAGGCCAAAAAAAAAAATCCAAACAAAAGAAGCATAGGAGGAGGAGGTGGCAGAGGAGAAGGTTGTGGAGGAGGAGTCCAAAATAATAATAATTAAAAAAAAATATATATATATAGTAGTATGTGGTGGAGGAGGAGGAGGAAGTGGTGGAGGAGGAGTTGAAAAGGAGGAGGAGGCCAAAATGTAAAAGACAAAAAAGAGGAGGAGGAGGACGTGGCGGAGGAGGAGGTTGTGGAGAAGGAAGCCAAAAAAATCACAAATACAAAAAAAAGTGGGCGAGGAGAAGGAGGTGGGAGAGGAGGAGGCCAAAAAATAAAAAACACAAAAATCCTAGAAAATGAGGAGGAGGAGGATGTGTTGCAGGAAGTGATGGTGGAGGAGGAGGCCCCCCCCAAAAAATATGAAAATATTTTATTTGAAAAATGGATGGATTTTGACCCCAAAGCGAGCTCCTTTCTCTCGGAAGCATCACGTCCTCCTGTCTTTCTTGTATTTGGCTATGACTTTAGGAATCCCTGCAATCCCTGCAGCTGTGTCCCCTGCCAGCTTCTTGTGTGCCCCAAGCATCCTCGCTTGCAGGGCAGTAGAAGATGCAGAAAAGGCCTTGCCTTAGTGGAAGCACTGCCCTGCAGGAGCTCCAACATCCCTCTCAGCAGCAAGCTGTAGCCCCCAAATGCCCCCAAAACGGCATATTTCAGCTACTGGGAAGGAAATGAGCTCGCTCAAGGTGAGCTACCCGCTCAAGGCCCTGCTCTTTGGCCCAGGTGTCTCTGAGGCAGTATTGGAAATGAGTTCTGTTGTGAACATAAGAACTTAACATAACATAAGAACATAAAATAACATAACATAGAAAAAATGTATAATAACATAACGTACCATAAGAACATAAAACAAGAACAACTATCACAGAATCACAGAATCACAGAATCACAGAATTTCTAGGTTGGAAGAGACCTCAAGGTCATCGAGTCCAACCTCCAACCTAACGCTAACAGCCCTCCACTAAACCATATCCCTAAGCTCTACTATCATCATGTGGTCTGCTAAGATCTAGGAGAAAGCAGAAATCCAGCAATGCTGTGTTTCCTACTCCTCATAACCAATTCAGTTGACAACTATGAATGCTTCCAGCTGGAAAAAATTGGAAGAATGAAGTGGAGGACTCCTTGCCATCACTGTGTTTCTGGAGCACACCTCTACCTCTCCGCCCAACAAGGGCTTCTTCTTGGGAGAGAATTGCAGAACATGAAAAACCATGACCAAAGCCAGAGGACCCATCTCCACAACAGCATGATAAATATAAAAGACATCTCTAGATGCAGACCTGTCGTGGTTTAACCCGGCCGGCAGCTAAACACCACGTAGCCGTTCGCTCACCCAGCCAGGCCCCAGCATGTTACAATGATTTGTGTTACTTTGGAACTGCCAGAATCGTGACACATTTTTTTCAAGCATTCTGCCAGTTTTTGAGGATTTTGCACTTGTTCAGGGGTGAATTTCCAAAACACTGGGAGTGCCAACTGCTCTAGATGCCTGCCCATATCCTCCCACACTCCCTGCCACCCACAACTATACTGCCTCCGGGCAGATCTCTGGATGAGCTTCCTAAGTAGTTGTTTAACTTTAAGCAGAACCTGAAGTGCATTCAGGAGGCAGAACAACAAGACTATGCTGGTCTGAGTATCCCAAGGCTATTCAATATCTTGGAGAGCTATTGTAATAAGCTTGGAGGATAAGAGGGTGGTGAAGGAGGAAGGGAGAGTGATCAAGGAGGATACAGGGGTGGTGAAGGAGAAAGGGAGAGTGATCAAGTAAGAAAAAATATCTTCCCCTTTCCCCTCCACAGATTGACTCCCTGATGAAAAAAGGCAACCGATGTAATTCCTAATAGTTTCCAAAATACAGTTTCCAAAGTATAGAGTCGAAGATGTCACTGAGTACAAATACCAGGTTAGAGTCATGGCCAGATATTTCATCATCTCATAAGCCACTGATACAACACACAGTACCATAATGGTCTGAAACCAGGGCCCAGAGAGGATAAACAACATGACAGAGAGCACATACGGAAAATAACGTGCTACAATACTCAATTTGGAAAACAGGCGCAGCAGAGTTGAGATTAAAGCAATCAGCATTATGACAAGTGACTATTAAGCAGGTCTAACACTTATACCAATTTTAGTTTAACACACTCTGGTCAGATCTGCTGTTATCTCAGCCTTTCGGGCCCCATGTTGGGCGCCAAAAAGACTGTCGTGGTTTAACCCGGCCCGCAGCTAAACACCACGTAGCCGTTCGCTCACCCTCCCCCCTCCCTCTCTGGGACGGGGGAGAGAAATGGAAAGTGAAGCCCGTGAGTTGAGATAAAGACAGTTTAATAAGACAGGAAAATAATAATAATAATAATAATAATAATACAATGATGATAATAGTACTACTAATAATAATATGTACAAACAAGTGATGCACAATGCAATTGCTCACCACCCGCTGACCGATGCCCAGCTTAACCCCGAGCAGTCCGGCCCCCTCCCCCCGGCTAGCCACCCCTATATATTGTTTAGCATGACGTCAGATGGTATGGAATACCCCTTTGGCTAGTTCGGGTCACCTGTCCTGGGTCTGTCCCCTCCCAGCTCTTACTGCACCCCCAGCCTGCCTGTTGGCAGGACAGAGCAAAAGTCTGAGGTGTCCTTGGCTTGGTATAAGCACTGCTCTGCAACAATTAAAACATCGGGGTGTTATCAGCACTCTTCTCATCCTAAGCCAAAACACAGCATTCCACCAGCTACTAGGAAGAAAATTAATTCTGTTCTAACTGAAACCAGGACATCTATCCACCCCTTATTCCATACCATTTATGTCATGCTCAGGTTACACTCTTTTCCATACATTCTAATTAGTCACCTATAGTAGTCATGGTAGTGGTAAGATACAGTATTATATAGCAATTAACATGGTACAATTCAGTTCATGGGCTATTCTCACCCAGTATTAAATCTCCTTGAGGTACACACCGGACCTCTCCGTTCTTTTGCATCACCCACCAAGTGTATCCAGGTCCCTGAGCGAAAACAATTCCACGAATGGGTTTGCCTTTTCCTGAGGCAGGAGTAGCCCAGACTGTTTTACCCAGCATATTTTTTACATGCACTACAGGAACTTTATCCCCATCTACAGTACGTAACAGGTTTGATTGGGCAGGTCCAGCTCGGTTGGCAGATCCCCTAGTATTGACTAGCCAGGTGGCCTTTGCCAAATGCGTATCCCAATTTTGAATGTCCCAGCGCCCATTGCTTTCAATGTAGTCTTTAACAGTCCATTGTATCGTTCAACTTTCCCGGAGGCTGGTGCATGATAGGGGATGTGATACACCCACTCAATACCATGTTCTTTGGCCCAAGTGTCTATAAGGTTGTTTCGGAAATGAGTTCCATTGTCTGACTCTATTCTTTCTGGGGTACCATGTCGCCATAGGACTTGCTTTTCAAGGCCCAGGATAGTGTTCCGGGCGGTGGCATGAGGCACAGGATATGTTTCCAGCCATCCGGTGGTTGCTTCCACCATTGTAAGTACGTGGCGCTTGCCATTGCGAGTTTGAGGGAGTGTGATGTAATCAATCTGCCAGGCCTCTCCATATTTCTATTTCAGCCATCGTCCTCCATACCAAAGAGGCTTTGACCGTTTGGCTTGCTTGATTGCAGCACATGTTTCACAGTCATGAATAACCTGTGCTATAGCGTCCATGGTCAGGTCCACCCCTTGATCACGAGCCCAACTGTATGTTGCATCTCTATCTTGATGGCCTGAGGTGTCATGGGCCCATCGGGCTATAAATAATTCACCTTTATGCTGCCAATCCAGATCCACCTGAGCTACTTCAATCTTAGCAGCCTGATCCACCTGCTGGTTGTTCTGATGTTCTTCAGTAGCCCGATTCTTGGGCACATGAGCATCTACGTGACGTACTTTCACAGCCAGGTTCTCTACCCGAGCAGCAATATCTTGCCACAATGCAGCAGCCCAGATGGGTTTGCCCCTACGCTGCCAGTTGTTTTGCTTCCATTGCTGTAACCATCCCCACAGGGCATTTGCTACCATCCATGAATCGGTGTAGAGATAGAGAACTGGCCATTTTTCTCATTCAGCAATGTCTAAAGCCAGCTGAATGGCCTTCACTTCTGCAAACTGACTCGATTCACCTTCTCCCTCAGCAGCTTCTGCAACTCGTCGTGTAGGACTCCATACAGCAGCCTTCCATCTTCGATGCTTCCCCACAATACGACAGGACCCATCAGTGAACAGGGCATATTTCTTTTCATTTTCTGGTAACTGGTTGTACAGTGGGGCTTCTTCAGCATGACCCACCTCCTCCTCTGATGATATCCCAAAGTATTTACCTTCTGGCCAGTCCATAATCACTTCCAAGATTCCTGGGCGACTGGGGTTTCCTATTCGAGCCCGCTGAGTAATTAGTGCAATCCACTTGCTCCATGTAGCATCAGTTGCATGATGCGTAGAAGAGACCCTTCCCTTGAACATCCAGCCTAGTACCGGCAATCGGGGTGCTAGGAGGAGCTGCGCTTCAGTACCGACCACCTCTGAAGCAGATCAAACTCCTTCATATGCTGCCAATATCTCCTTTTCAGTTGGAGTATAGCGGGCCTCAGATCCTCTGTATCCCCGGCTCCAAAACCCCAGGGGCCGACCTCGAGTTTCCCCAGGTTCTTTCTGCCAGAGGCTCCAGGTGGGGCCGTTCTCCCCGGCTGCAGTGTAGAGCACATTCTTTACATCTGGTCCTGTTCGAACTGGCCCAAGGGCTACTGCATGGACTATTTCCTGCTTAATTTGTTCAAAGGCTTGTCGTTGTTCAGGGCCCCATTCAAACTCATTCTTCTTACGGGTTACTTGGTAGAGCGGGTTTACAATCAGACTGTAATTTGGGATGTGCATTCTCCAAAACCCCACAACACCTAGGAAAGTCTGTGTTTCTTTTTTGCTAGTTGGTGGAGACATAGCTGTTATTTTGTTGATCACATCCATTGGGATTTGACGACGTCCATCTTGCCATTTTATTCCTAAAAACTGGATCTCTCGTGCAGGTCCTTTGACTTTATTTTGTTTTATGGCAAAACCGGCTTTCAGAAGGATTTGGACTATTTTCTTCCCTTTCTCGAAAACTTCCTCTGCTGTGTCACCCCACACAATAATGTCATCGATGTACTGCAGGTGTTCAGGAGCTTCCCCCTGCTCCAGTGCAGACTGGATCAGTCCATGACAAATGGTAGGGCTGTGTTTCCACCCCTGGGGCAGTCGATTCTAAGTATATTGGACTCCCCTCCAAGTGAAAGCAAACTGTGGCCTGCACTCTGCTGCTAGAGGGATGGAGAAAAATGCATTAGCGATATCAATTGTGGCGTACCACTTGGCTGCCTTCGATTCAAGTTCGTACTGAAGTTCCAGCATGTCCGGCACTGCAGCACTCAGTGGTGGCGTCACTTCGTTCAGGCCACGATAGTCCACTGTTAGTCTCCACTCGCCATTAGACTTTCGCACTGGCCATATGGGACTATTGAAAGGTGAATGAGTCTTGCTGATCACTCCTTGGCTCTCCAATTGACGAATTAGCTTATGGATGGGAATCAGGGAGTCCCGGTTAGTGCGATATTGCCGCCGGTGCACAGTTGTGGTAGCGATTGGCACTTGCTGTTCTTCGACCCTCAGCAACCCCACAACAGAGGGGTCCTCTGAGAGACCAGGCAAGGTAGATAATTGTTCAATGCCCTCTGTCTCTAAGGCAGCTATACCAAAAGCCCACCGGAACCCTTTTGGGTCCTTGCAATATCCTCTTCTAAGATAGTCTATGCCAAGGATACATGGAGCATCCGGGCCAGTCACAATACGGTGCTTTTCCCACTCATTCCCAGTCAGACTCACTTCAGCCTCCAATACAGTCAACTACTGGGATCCCCCTGTCACTCCACAAATATAGATGGTCTCTGGTCCTTTATAGCTCGATGGCATTATAGTGCATTGTGCACCGGTGTCTACTAAAGCCTTATACTTCTGTGCGTCTGATGTGCCAGGCCATCGAATCCACACAGTCCAATAAACTCGATTATCCCTTTCCTCCCCCTGGCTGGAGGCAGGGCCTCCCTAATCCTGGTCGGAATCTTCTTCGTTTCTGTGTTTGAAGGACTGTCTGCTGGAAGTTGGAGCAGCAAACTTTTCAGAGAATCCCTTCTTCCTGATTGTTTTCTTTTGCAACTCACGTACCCGTGCCTCTAGGGTCGCGGTAGATTTTCCATCCCATTTTCTCATGTCCTCTCCATGGTCTCGTAAGTAAAACCACAGGGTAGCACGGGGTGAGTACCCACCATATCGTCTTCCTTGTGTGGATGAACGACTACCCCCTGATAGCTGAGACACTGCTCTGTACAGGTACGGAGGAGAATAATCTCTCTTCAAGTTGGTGAACCTTTTCAGAAAGTTTCTCCACAGCTGAGACGCAGGCCTGTAAGGAAGAGGAGAGACTTTCTTCGTACTGCCGGAGTTGTTTAGCCACTTCATCCACTGTGGGTTCCTCATCCTCTTTCCAGGCCATTATTGCCAATGAGCTGGCATATGATGATGGTGCACTCCGTACAAACTTCCGCCACATGGGTCGCGTACACCTGACTTCATCTGGATCTTTGGATGTTTGTCTGAGGTCTGGATCCTCATAAATCACTTCCCGTACGGCTAATTCCCTCAGGTACTGGATTCCCTTCTCCATAGTGGTCCACTTGCCTGGTAGACATAAAAGTTCTTCCTTGAAGGGATACCTTTCCCTCACAGCTGAGAGGAGACGCCTCCAGAGGCTGTGAGATTGTGCTCCATCTGCAATTGCTTTGTCAATGCCTGCATCTCTAGCAAGGGATCCCAGTCGCTTGGCTTCCCTGCCATCTAATTCCACACAATTGGCTCCAGCGTCCCAGCATCGGAGCAGCCAGGTGACAAGCTGCTCACCTATACAGCGACCAAAATCTTTTCGCACATCTCGTAACTCACGCTCGTTTAGGCTTCGGGTAGTTACTGTTGATTTTTCGGCATCCTCATCTTCCTCCTCCTGAACCCTTGATGGCCCAGCGTCGTCGTCGTCTCCGTCGTCTCTATACCTAGATTTGGCAGAAGATTCTCTGCGTTCTAAACGACCTGAATCTCTATACCATTTTTTCACCTTCTCTACAGGGGCAGCTTGCACTGCTACTGCTCGTTTCTCTGACCTTGTTACAGGGTCTGCCACAGAGGTTGGAATACCCTCCGCAGGGTCAACTTGCACTGCTACAGCTCGTTTCTCTGACCTTGTTGTAGGGTCTGCCACAGAGGTTGGAATACCCTCTGCAGGGTCAACTTGCACTGCTACAGCTCGTTTCTCTGACCCAGCTACAGGAGCTGGAGCGGCTGCAGGAGCTGAAGCAGCTGCAGGAACCGGAGCTGGAGCAGCTGCAGGAGCTGGAACTGGTGCGGCTGCAGGAGCTTGAACTGGAGCGGTTGCAGGAACCGGAGCTGGAGCGGCTGCAGGAGCTGGAACTGGAGCAGCTGCAGGAGCTGGGACTGGAGCAGCTGCAGGAACTGGAGCTGGAGCGGCTGCAGGAACCGGAGCTGGAGCGGCTGCAGGAGCTGGAACTGGAGCAGCTGCAGGAGCTGGGACTGGAGCAGCTGCAGGAGCTGGGACTGGAGCAGCTGCAGGAACCAGAGCTGGAGCGGCTGCAGGAACCAGAGCTGGAGCGGCTGCAGGAACCGGGACTGGGGCGGCTTCAGGAGCTGGGACTGGGGCGGCTTCAGGAGCTGGGACTGGAGCGGCTGCAGGAACTGGGACTGGAGCGGCTGCAGGAGCTGGGACTGGAGCGGCTGCAGGAGCTGGGACTGGAGCGGCTTCAGGAGTTGGGACTAGAGCGGCTGCAGGAGCTGGGACTGGAGCAGCTTCAGGAGCTGGGACTGGAGCGGCTGCAGGAACTGGGACTGGAGTGGCTGCAGGAGCTGGGATTGGAGCATCTGCAGAAGCTGGGACTGGAGCGGCTGCAGAGTCCACCGTAGGGGTCACAGTGGCCGTTGGATCTGTCACGGGACTTGGAGTGGCCGCAGGGTCTGTCACTAAGTTGATAGCAGTATCCATGGCAGCTCGATAGGCATGAGCCAGGCCCCAGCATGTTACAATGATTTGTGTTACTTTGGAACTGCCAGAATCGTGACACATTTTTTTCAAGCATTCTGCCAGTTTTTGAGGATTTTGCACTTGTTCAGGGGTGAATTTCCAAAACACTGGGAGTGCCAACTGCTCTAGATGCCTGCCCATATCCTCCC
Source organism: Netta rufina (assembly GCF_964035555.1). Classification (NCBI taxonomy): domain Eukaryota; kingdom Metazoa; phylum Chordata; class Aves; order Anseriformes; family Anatidae; genus Netta; species Netta rufina. Next base: position 7,347,350 of record NC_140148.1, on the reverse strand, counting down.
ACACTCCCTGCCACCCACAACTATACTGCCTCCGGGCAGATCTCTGGATGAGCTTCCTAAGTAGTTGTTTAACTTTAAGCAGAACCTGAAGTGCATTCAGGAGGCAGAACAACAGGACTATGCTGGTCTGAGTATCCCAAGGCTATTCAATATCTTGGAGAGCTATTGTAATAAGCTTGGAGGATAAGAGGGTGGTGAAGGAGGAAGGGAGAGTGATCAAGCAAGAAAAATTATCTTCCCCTTTCCCCTCCACAGATTGACTCCCTAATGAAAAAAGGCAACAGATATAATTGCTAATAGTTTCCAAAATACAGTTTCCAAAGTATAGAATCGAAGATGTTACTGAGTACAAATACCAGGTTAGAGTCATGGCCAGATATTTCATCATCTCATAAGCCACTGATACAACACACAGTACCATAATGGTCTGAAACCAGGGCCCAGAGAGGATAAACAACATGACAGAGAGCACATACGGAAAATAACGTGCTATAATACTCAATTTGGAAAACAGGCACAGCACAGTTGAGATTAAAGCAATCAGCATTATGACAAGTGACTATTAAGCAGGTCTAATACTTATACCAATTTTAGTTTAACACACTCTGGTCAGATCTGCCGTTATCTCAACCTTTCGGGCCCCACGTTGGGCGCCAAAAAGACTGTCGTGGTTTAACCCAGCTGGCAGCTAAACACCACGCAGCCGTTCGCTCACCCTCCCCCCTCCCTCTCTGGGACGGGGGAGAGAAATGGAAAGTGAAGCCCGTGAGTTGAGATAAAGACAGTTTAATAAGACAGGAAAATAATAATAATAATAATAATAATAATAATAATAATAATAATAATAATAATAATAATAATAATAATAATAATAATAATACAATGATGATAATAGTACTACTAATAATAATATGTACAAACAAGTGATGCACAATGCAATTGCTCACCACCCGCTGACCGATGCCCAGCTTAACCCCGAGCAGTCCGGCCCCCTCCCCCCGGCTAGCCACCCCTATATATTGTTTAGCATGACGTCAGATGGTATGGAATACCCCTTTGGCTAGTTTGGGTCACCTGTCCTGGGTCTGTCCCCTCCCAGCTCTTACTGCACCCCCAGCCTGCCTGTTGTCAGGACAGAGCAAAAGTCTGAGGTGTCCTTGGCTTGGTATAAGCACTGCTCTGCAACAATTAAAACATCGGGGTGTTATCAGCACTCTTCTCATCCTAAGCCAAAACACAGCATTCCACCAGCTACTAGGAAGAAAATTAATTCTGTTCTAACTGAAACCAGGACACATACTCAAGCGATCTACTAGGAGCACTGTGAAGAAGGAGGCAGAAAGAGCATGCTCAGCATTGACCTCACCTGGAAGGCATTTGACTTTGGAACAAATACTTTTCCAGTTGCCTAGACAGCATCTATAGTGTGCTTTGTCATCAATACTGGGGACAAATTCATCAGTCTAACAATTAGATGTATATTGAGGTAGAACAACAAAGAAGTATGACAGCATTATAATTTTTGCAGAAAGAGAATTCTTTCCCCTTAAACCCAATGCAAATGTGGAGACTATTTACATGGGTTCCACGGAAGGACAAAGTCCAATCCACTTCCTTAGCACCACCAAGCTCTTACGTTTTAACATTATATGTGGTTTGGTTTTTTAAGTTAAACAAGTTTAATTTAGAAAGTTATGCATGTACTTAAACATCATGAATTATATTTAGAAAACATCTTACCTTTATATCCAAAGTGATATCAAGAAATGCCTCATACGTATCCGAAACTGCTTTGCAATTCAAGCACTTCACTGGAAGCAAAATATAAATGCTTAACATTATGTGAAGGAGACTAACTGTCCAAATTCAAGTTGTTGACAGATACTACTTTAGACAAACTACAGACTGCTTTACTACCGACAAAAGACACAGATCAGTTCTAAGGACAGGAGTATTTTTTCAAGTACCTCTCGATCTTAGAAATCCTCCAAATATTTGATGAATGATGGTGGTAGCTTGAGAAGATCTGTCCAATCTGGAAATAAATTATAATCAGACCTCAGAAGATTTAAGGCACAGAGTTAACTCTTCAAAGAGTTTGATGAAAACCAAGGATGATGTAGACTTTCGTTGCTGATAGTAAATAAGGCACTAAAAGGTGCTAGAGATCATTTTTGAGAGTAAATAAAGGACTAGAAGGTGCTAGAGAATGTATGAAAGTGAACTTGTTTATGCTTACTCGGTGCTTCCGTTCAAGCACGCTTCCTGCATAGCATCAACAGTATAGCGCAAGAACTCGTGTGCGTCTTCTTGACTGCCAAAACGGAAATGTTGTCCTATTCCTAAACAAGAAGATGATAGTATTGACCTCATTTAAAAATGAAATCATTCTTGTATTTCTAAAATCTCTCTTCATTTGAGTGTTAAAACCACTTATACACATCAAATAATTATTTGAAGATTACAAGCTATCGAAAAGAAACACATCTGAAGCCACTTACGACTGAGATTACTGATAACATGCGTGGGCTCGATGGCATCAACAGTGCAACGCAGGGCCTGGTTAATGTGAGTCTCCATCGTGCACATCATGCAAAAATCTTGTTCACGACCTGAAGAGTGAAAGAACAAAGCATCCCAGTCCAGCGAAATATCCATAACTACAAACATCTAAGTACAATTTAAACTATAGATACAATATCCACTCTCCTTGCTACATTCTATTCTCCCAAGATGCCAATGTCCCAACAGTCTTGTAACATTTCATTTCACACAACTTTACAGAATAAAAATATCCACTAAGCCTGTATTCAAATGCATGTTGTGATGAGAAATCTAAAAGACTACTGCAAAGTCGCAGTTGTAAAGGCTGACAGGAATGTGAACTCCACAGGCTGCAAAATGTATTACTCTCTAAAATTACTACTAAATGCATTACTGTCCAATGCACTTCATTATTCCCATGAAGCAATAAATGATCCTTTAATAAACAAACAAACAAACAAATAACTAAATAAATAAACCATGGTGCATTAATTGCACTCCATATGCTATTCGGAGCCCACTGCTAATACAGTGCTCAAAGCCAGCTTCTACAGGTAAAATCAGGCAAATAAGCTTATCTCACAGAATCACTGCTGTTCTTTCACCTTCAGAGCTATCCAACAGATTCAAAATACTCTTAGAAAGTACTCACATGACTGGCTGTGCTCAAGAGAAAGCATGTAATTGGCAAGTGGGGGTGTGTAGGTCAAACACTGTAGAGTAGCATTAAGAAAACATGTGTTGCCAAGATTGTACAGGCCAACTCCAACACTTTGTGTTTCTCGCCAATCCATACAAATCTTCTCAGGTGGAAAAAGAATGCTCTGTGGCGGAGCAATTCCATCATTAACGACTGCAAGAAAGTTAAATTTAAAAAGAGATCTTGTTTGTTTGTTTCTAAGAAAGGTATTTAAAAAAATACTATTCTGCAGGAGCACCTAGAGGGGCTAGCTACAATCCAAACCAGAAAAACTTATTGCAGACAGCTTTAATACCACCAAATTCAAATTGGCTGGTCAACACAATGTTTTGGGGAAAAAAAAAAAAAAAAAAAAAACAACTTTAGTCAACCATTTTAATTTTTCTAAGGCAAGGCTAACTGCCATTCTGTTTGTAGCACCTAATGCCAAGTTCCTCTCCATCTATAATCTTTAACCTGATTAACTCAACTACTGTTTTTTTCCTTATTATAACTTAAACCACAAACTTAGACTTGAAATTATACGGTAAAAACGTAAAAAACTAGGAACTAGGAATGACGGTACCCCTACAGATACCAGATCTTTTCCTGAGCAATGTTATCCTTCAAAAAACCTGTGAAAAATGGAAGCTGTGAATAGCAACAATCAAACACTTTTCTTTGCAAAACAGAAAAGACATGGAGGAATCTGTGCATTACAAAAAGCTCCCCATATTTCTCTGTTGACTGTAAATATATCAAAATTAATTTCTGTAACATCAGTCACTTCAGTTGCCTTAGGGGATTCGCTTTTGAAGTCTTTGTTCACAGTAGTCCTCTTCTCTATCAGTGCAACAAGTAAGAACTGCATTTTCTACTTTTGCTTTGAAGACAATGGAGGCAGGATAAAACGCACACTTACTTAGATCTCTTGGGGCAAAAGCCTTAGATTTTTCAGATGATCTACAGTAAATAGCACCTCCACGTCCTTGGGCCACAGAGACTTGGCTTGAATCTTCTGCAGGCACTATCCGGCCCCAGTTGGCAGTGCGTGACATCAGTATTTTAGTACTTGGTTTCTTGGATTTGCCAGACCGCCTTGAAGAGGGCTTTTTAGGCTTTGAAGATTTGGGCTTCTTAGCTACGGTCATTGTTCACATCTGCAACAGAGACAGAAGTTCTGGTTGACGTAAGAATATCAGGAAGCATTCCGCATTCCAAGAAGAAAAGAGTAACAGAAGTCCTGTCACTTAATCTCAAAGAAACAGCCTTAAGAACTAAATCGCTGGTATGAATGATTTAAAAAGAATCCCCAAACTAAACACACAAAGTGAAAATTTCCATCTAAACTCTATCAGTATTACTTTTTGCTTCTGCAGAACTAGTGGCTGATGCCATTTCTTTCCCTTCCGTAGGATTTTAATCCATTACAACTCTGGAGTCTTTTTAATATAAAAATGTAGAAGACATTCTCTGAGGGGAATCAGTTATTTATTGATTTCCGGAGTTTCGCAATTATCTGTTAATTAGTACCTATGATCTAATAGATAATTGTTGCAATTATCTATTGCTGGCAATGAGTAACGGAACACTATTACTTCACTGCCTGCGTTTTTCTGTTTCGTCTGCACAAAGGTACCCAGAACTCACTGCTACTTTTCTTCTGTCTTTCCAGGGCTCGCCCTCTACCTCACTGTCTACTGCACCAGTCATGAGGGGTTTGTTGTGATTCTATAATGAGCCTAGCTTTTAAATACACCTTTTCTGGGCGTCACTTGGTGATGGCAAGTTAATTTGTGAGGGCTCCTCAGTCTACATCATAGCGGTTGCTTTTTCCAGGTGAAAAAGCGGAGCCGTAAGTGGCAGTACACTAAAGCCCTGGCATGTTGAGATCCAAGAGGAGAGATGTTTGGCCCTCGCTTTTCACTCCTGGGAACCATATACCTCAAAACCCACAGAGGATGGGGCTATATCTCAGAGAAATCTTGGGAAAAGAGAGCATGAAGAGCATGTTTGCAAATTTATTTCTCCCTGGGCTTCTTCTGCTTCTCCAAGAAAGACGAGTTTGAATATAACTTTGGCAGCAGTACTTCTGGTGTTTTACTCCTACCACATTTAAAAACTCCTACGAAAAACTGAAAAGTTAGACTAAAAAGCAGCTCTTTCCGTTCTCCTTTCTAAAGTTGCACGTTTTCCTCATGCAAAACAACAGGGGAATGTAAGCTAGAAATGGAAAAATGCTGAACGTAAAACCAAAACAAAACAAACCTCAGCCCTCCAGGACAAAAGCCAATAACTGCTACAAAGTCCTTTTTAAAATGCTGATTAGGTTTCAAGGTGATACCGCTTTAAATAAGCGTAGTTGTCTGTCCATAGGCAGAAGCTTGAATAATGACAGGATGAACTTCTATACTTCATGTTTGTTACTGTCTTACTGTAGCACACAGGGACTTGTTACCTTTAGGGAAACCACTAACCTCATGGAGGGTTTAAAACATAAGCTAGTTTGTTATACCAAAATGACGGAGAGAACAAAGCATAAAGTGCTTTCAGATTTCTAGCACGCCTTGATTGCTGTCCATTAAAACTTCAGACACGTTAAACAAAACACAGTAAATAAGAAAACTCCTAGTCCCACAGCTGGCAAATTGTGTGCAGAGGTTGTAATTAGAACTTTTTTGCCTTGACATTTTACATTTAAAATTGATTTTAAATCCATTCTATACACACTTTCCATTCCTGAAAAAACAATACGCAAACCTGAAAAATGCATTTACATGAGAAATGAAGTCGTCTTTGTTCCGATTGGAAGACTAAGGTGACAGCTCCTGGGCTCAGGGATAAAGCTCCGATCTTCACCAGTGACAGCTCCTTTTTTAGGATTGAAAGGGAAAATGTTTTCAGCAACACATTGGAAACATACTTAAGGGACAAGAAACAAAATCAAGACTGCAGTGAGAAGGAGAAACAGAAAAACAATACTGGGGGGAAAGGAAAGGAAGGAAAGGAAGAAAGGAAAGGAAAAGGAAAGGAAAGGAAAGGGAAGAGGAAAGGAAAGGAAAGGAGAAAGGAAAGGAAAGGAAAGGAAAGGAAAGGAAAGGAAAGGAAAGGAAGAAAGGAAAGGAAAGGAAAGGAAAGGAAAGGAAAGGAAAGGAAAGGAAAGGAAAGGAAAGGACAAGGAAAGAAGGAAAGGAAAGGAGAAGGGAAAGGGAAAGGAAAAGGGAAAGAAGGAAAGGAGGAAAGGAAAGGAAAGGAAAGGAAAGGAAAGGAAAGGAAAGGAAAGAAAGGAAAGGAAAGGAAAGGAAAGGAAAGGAAAAGGAAAGGAAAGGAAAGGAAAGGAAAGGAAAGGAAAGGAAAGGAAAGGAAAGGAAAAGGAAAGGAAAGGAAAGAGGAAAGGAAAGGAGAAGGAAAAGGAAAAGGAAAAGGAAAGGAAAGGAAAGGAAAGAAGAAAAAAAGGGAAGGGAAGGGAAGGGAAGGGAAGGGGAAGGGAAGGGAAGGGAAGGGAAAGGGAAGGGAAGGGAAGGGAAGGGAAGGGAGGGAAAGGGAAGGGAAGGGAAGGGAAGGGAAGGGAAGGGAAGGGAAGGGAAGGGAAGGGAAGGGAAGGGAAGGGAAGGGAAGGGAAGGGAAGGGAAGGGAAGGGAGAGGGAAGGGAAGGGAAGGGAGGAAGACCTTGATCTTTATACTGACCAATGAGATAAGCCTTACACATTTTTAAGTTTATTTTTGACAACTGATTGAGGTGTTACCAGTATTAAGTACGATTCAAGAGCAAATATTAACACTAGAAAGAAGAATCCGATCCACCACCACTGTTTCAAAATACATCCATTTCTCATTTGGAGATGACGTCTCTCTGGCAAGATAGTAGAAAAACTGTAAAATACCGATAGAGCTTCCTCTCCCGATGTTCCATACACATACCGATGCTGTTCCTACACCTACGCTCTGAGCATAAATTTATGTTGACATGAGTGACAAGAGAGGGTGTTACTCCTCTCTTTGTTTGCCTTGAGAGACACACCTCTTGTCCATTGAAAAGTAAATTCAAGATTCCAGATCAGTTAAGACAGTTGCTATCCCCCCATTCAGAGTTCTGCAGCAGCACTGTTCAGATGTGTTTAGCAGTCTCTTTAGAAAATGTTATCACTTAGGACCTGCTTCTCAGTAGGTCCACGTTTGGCCTCCGCTTAGCAGAGAGTCAATCCCAGCTTAAGCTTTCGTACAAGAGCCCCTTCACGAAACGGAGTTGAACCCTGACATAACTGAGTTGAACCTTTAACCTTGAAGCTTCCTTAAAGAAGAAAGCAGCACCCAGGCCAGGAAATAGAAATTAATCGTCACTTTACCCTGAAACGCAGTGGGCTATTCTGTGCTGGCAGGATTGCTGCCGGGCTGGCCGACGAGGCGGCGGGCAGCTCCCCGGGGCCACAGGGCCTGGCACAGGGAGCCGCCGGGGGTCTCCAAGGTCCGGGAACAGCAGCAACAGCGGCAACAGCAGGGACAGAGGGGACAGCAGCGACAGCAGCAGCCACCTCAGCCGGGGCCGTCTCCACAACCGCCACAACGGCCTCGGAACGCCACCGAACTCGGAGCTCCAGCGTGACGCCTTTTGAGCCTGGCCGCGCTGCTCATGGCTAAAACCAGAGCGTTTCCTCCGGCGTGTGTTTACTGTCGGTGCCAGATCGGCCCTCACCCCGAGCTCTCCCTGCCGGGAGGGCTTTGGGGTTGGGGTTTCCCTCCCGCCGCCGCCGCGGGCAGGCCCCGCACGCAAGGGGTCCGCGCTGGGGAGCAGCATCTCACCCACGGCGAGAGACAGAGGGCACGACATGAAAAAGCCCCGACACGAAAAAGCCACGGCATGCAGCCGAGGCGGCGGGGAGACGGCTCTGAGGGAGCTGACACTTCGCCCCGCCGCCCTCCCCTCCCGGGCCGCCCCGCCGAGCCCCGTGCGCCTCAGGTGCTGCGCTGAGGGGGTGGCTGGCTACTGAGACAGCTGCCCAGGGCACTGCTCATGGCACCGAGCCTGACGGAGGTCAACAAGTGTTGAACAATGCTCTCAGACATCGGGTCTCACTTTGGGGTGGTCCTGTGTGGAGCCAGGAGTTGGACTTGGTGATTATTGGGAGTCCTTTCCACCTTGGGATGTTCTCTGATTCTAGGTCAGCAATTCAGTAGCTGATGAGAAGTGTGGAGTCATTCAAAGGGAAGAGAGAGCACAACACTTCTTGTTTGCAGAAGCGGCTATTTGGTAACCAAACCGATGATTCCTTTGCTTCTAGAGCAACTAACAGCAGGGATCCGCTTTACAATAGAGGGAAAAGAGTCGTTGGCATGTCATGTGAAGTAAGCTTCAAATCCCAGAGGATGATTTTGTTGGAACTTTATTCAGCTGAAAACACAGAAGCCTTGCTTTTGCTTGTGTTAGTTACAGCTCCAGTTTACTTTGGTTGGGAGGGCAGGCATTCCAGGCTAATGTGCTGTACCTGTTCCTTCAGCTCATTGTCCATAAACGGAGGAGCAAATGAAATCAGTTTAATCTCCATTAAATGCAGCAGACAAAGCGGAGTAGAGGGCGATCTAGCACTTAATTTTTCCTGTAAGCAGGAAACCCAGAACTCAACAACACTTTTCAAATCTTGTCCTGCAGTAAATGACCAGCTGAGTGAAGCTTGCATTTAGAGGATGTGCTCCTACAGTAGACGGAAATAGCTTTTCCTCTTCACAAGTGCAACTGAGTGGTGGACTGGCAGCTACGTGGTTAACTAGTTGTGCCAAAGGGCTTGTGTTGAATGCACAGAAAAACATGCAGGTCCCAACAGTAAAGGGTTGTCTGTAGGCATGACACTGAGTACAGATGTTGTCTGCAGGTTCGTGCAGAGTGCACCGCGCCAATAAGCACCCAGAGTCGGAATGCGCACGAAGGTCTTTTAATTATATAATTACTTATAGAACTCTGCAGAGTCAGGTACTTGGCCATCTTTCGCAAAGCAAGCATACCTCTGACTCGAATCACCGTCATTTATACACAGGAAACTTGTGAAAACTCTCTCTTTGGCTCCTTTGGATTGGTTATTACAGCTCACCTAACTTATCTCCACTGAGCTTGTGCATTACAGAGGAATACCGGGGGGGAGGGGGAACAGGAGAGGGGGGACACACACCGAATCCCACATTAGCATAGATTAGCATTTTGACAGGTGTGATTTTTAATGTGCTAATGACCCTTAATGAGAAAAAGGTTACTATAGGTCAGTCTGGAGCTGGTGTTCTCCTTCCTGTTTTTTCCCTTTTAGCCCTTCTCTTCCTTGCTTCTGCTAGCTCAAGGCTACCTGTCTCTCTCCTTTATTTTCTCAGCTAAAAGACTGCACAAGCTACAGGCCTCCCTATTTGCTTCAACATTTCCTTGTTTTTTTGTTTTTTTTTTTTCCCAGCTCTGGGACGACACAGGTGTGGTTTGATATTTGCCAGTATAGCTAAAACTCACGCCAGTCTGCTCATGCACAATAAGTAGTAAGATTTAAGGACTGGTTTCATCGGCTTCTTCCATACTAACATCCTTCTTGTGTTTTAGATATGCTGTAGTTAAATCAACACTAAGTTACTACTTGTGGAGTAATTGCCTTAAGCGACTAGGCATCATAAGCACACCTGCATCCCAAAAGCTACCCGCCTCCAAGGTGCAACCACCCCTCACTGAGCACGCCCTCGGAATTTCTCAGAGCCTGTACCTTTAAACGCAAGTGAGATCATTTCTACCAAGCACAACCAAGATATGCATGACTAGAGTCACTCAAGCTCCACCTTAAAGATAGAAAATAATATCAATTGCTTTAAGAGAAAGGGGATGTTAGGGAAGATACTATCAGGAAGGATTCCTTCTGACATCACTCGACAGGCTGAGCCTCTCACTCCCCCACCCCCACTCCATTGGGACGCCGTGGGGTAAGATCTGAACGCTTGCTTATACCAGGCGTCTCTGTGGAATCTTAGAAATCTCTAGAGTTTTGATGCTTTTTAATGTCTTAATACCTAGGCTGTGTACCTGTGCATTTCATGCATGCTAGCTTGCTTTTGCAGACAGTGAATTTATCACTGACAATCCAAAGAACCTGTGTACCTGTCGCCATAAGAAATTGCACTTAATTGCATTCTTCCTAGCTGTGAGAGTTCTCCTTGAATGCGACTAGAGCGAGGCCGTACTGCGGTGTTGGTGAATCCGTGACCGTGATAGTTCAGCACCCTGAATCCGACGGGACCCATGACAGTCAATCGGCTACACCCCTTAACGCGACACTACTAGACGAAGAAGATGACAGGGCTTGCATGCACTGCATTAGGCTTTGCATGTGAAAACACCCCCAAATAATTTCACATGCATTTAACGTTTTTAAAGGGAAAAAAACAGGAAGGTGTAGTCTCTCTGTAAGCTACAGCCCTACATAGTTAAGGCATCAGCATTCATTCCTTTGCTTGATAGCAAAGTATGAACATACAGAAGAGTTAAATATTTTCTTTGCATTCTTAAAGGCGATTTTTCAGACTTGGGCTTCAGTTGTTGGAGTTGAAGAGATCAGTAGACATCCTTACTTTTACGTTAAGACCAAAATCTTTATCTAAGATTGTGTTATCTAACGCAACTAAACTCCCACCCCCACATGTTTTTTTTGCAACTTCGCAATGATCTTGCTGCAGTCCCACTCTGATGGTCTTTCAGTAACATGCAAACTGCCGTGGCAGATTCTGTTACAGTGCTTTTCTATTGACAGTGTGCATAACACTCAAGGTAAAGCCCCTCGTTTCGCAGTGGGGACATAAAGTGTTTCTTTGGACCCTGCTGCTTCTGTTAGTACTCATTTTTTCACAAACTTGTTGAACCTGAGCCGTGCCTACTGAGCCAACGAATGCTTTGATGACACAGTATTTTGTCAAAGCAGTTTTGCTTCTTGGAGCTACAGAAGCAGCTCTGGCTACGTGATAGGGAATTGTGCTGCATTGGCAAAACCAGACTTAGCTACAGACTTACAACACTTGCTAACTCGATCTATTTCAAATCTCATTTTAACTTTAAAGGACAATCAGTTTTGTGGCTCCTGTCTTACTAATTTGCCTTGTTTTGCATGGAAGGGCAGCCTGTGAATGTTTTGCTTTATTGCATGCTTCAAAAAAAAGGCTGAGGAAGAGACTGGAGGAACCTTTTCCATTCTATGGACTTTCCCCCGAGAGTGTGGAATTGCAGGCTACTTGGATGAATGTTCGAATATGAGTAAGGGAGCAGACCTCAGCCAAAGGAGGTGGAATACTTGCTTAATAGTAAGTATCAGTGTGGGGACATCTTTGCTTAACGGGAGCCATTTAAACTCTTCATAGAAACAAAATAAGCTGGACATCTTATGCTTGGAAAGCAGTATGGTTACACAGCTGCTAACATAATGACTTGAGTCTTCTGCTCTGCAACTTCAGGTTTTGTTTTCAAGAAGTGCATACATCAGTTTAAGCTTTGGACAAGGAGATTTGCAATGCAAATAGTGATAAACCAGAATCAGCGGCGCTAACGAGTGTAATGGTGAAATGCAGCAAATCAAGTATTCCTGGAGAAATGTGAGATTACAAAACTAGCAAGCCATGAAGCACTTTTGTTGTTGTTGCTGTTGTTGGTTGTTTTTTAAATCAATTCTTATATGCTGAAATAGCACCTTCAAGAAAATCTGTTTATCTAGCCAGGTAACGGTGTCTCCCTGTAAACAGGAAGGAAATGCCAGGAGCAGCCATACCTCTTTGCTGTCAAAATAAAGAGCACGTCGAGGCCAACATCATGCCATAGTGCAAAGGCTTGCTAAGAAAGATCATTCTAAGAGGTCTGCAAGAAAAGATGACTTACTTTGTCATAAGTTTGTCAAATAGAATGGACGAGTTAGTAGTCGAGTACCGACTGTGTCCGACTCTACAGCTGCGGCGCAGCTCCAAGTCCCTGTTTTCTCCGTGGACTCGTCTCACAGTTTTTGCACCAGCTCTACTCCTCAATGTTCTGGTGACTGAAACGCAGAAACAAAGGATTTTGAAACAGTGAAGATGGGATTCTCCTTATTTCACCGTTGCTCTTGTAAAATGGAAACAGACAAACAAAAAAGGCACCCTGAAGTGGATTGAGTTTTCTTTACATTTCAGATCAGAAGTTGGTGTCACAACCACTGCATTCCACTTCTTCATCGCTCTGCACGTTTAAACTGTCTACTTAAAACTGGGACCTGTAGGGAAATTTTTAAAGAGACTGAAAGCTAGCCAGACAAAAACAAATGTGCAACTTTTGTTCCATGCAGGAGGGAAATCTACTCCAGTTATTTCTGTCTTGGAAAAGTGAGAACAATCAACACCTTTCTCTAAGGTGTTTTCACTCCAGTCATGTCAAACTGTATCTAACAGTGCTCAAAACAAACACTATGACATTGCAAGCCTCTTCCTAAGAGGTGTATGTTTGATTACTCTGTTTATGCATGCAGCACTTCCATTTCCTGCATTAGGATCTAACAGCTCAAGGAGGGAAGAATCGTTTCAAGAGAAACACCCAAACACCAGATAACTCAAACTCGTGCTTTTTAGAAAAAAGCCTGCCCATTGTTTGCCATACAGCACCCTTTGGCACAGGTTTGTTGCTTGCACTGTCATTAAAAGAGCCAAGAGGACAAGGGGAAGGGAAGAGCTACACCACTGTGCTGCTAGGATCACAGCTAAGGTTTACTTTTGTGCTTGCCAGCTATAAAACTAAGTTTGAACTTATCAAGTATCGATTTACTTTGCACAATTAGAACAGTTTGCTTTGTGCCTACCAAGCTGCAATTCACACTGCTCCCTCCCCAAGGAATTCATAAAATCTCCTATTTGCACCTACCTCTCTTCACAGAAAAGTCACTGAGGAGTGAATTCAGCTGACTACAGAAGGCTTTGGGGCCAAATGAAAGCCATGGAGTGACCAAGTGCCATCCTCTTCAGTAACCAGCACAAATAGGTATCCCGGGGACTTACAGCCACTTACCTGTGTTATATTCTTTTTTTCGTTCCAATTTTGGCTTTCTCAACTGCCTACATTAAGAAAGAGGACAGGGCAGAGAAGGGAGAAAAGACTTGTTGTATTAGACCCATCAAGGATGGGAAATTTCACCATGTTTACAAGCCAGTGCTCCATGGTATACAAAGAGAAGCCTGTAGGCCTCACGCAGGATCCACATCCCAAGTCTGTTGCGTGCCATATACGCGCGGTTCTGTATGTACCCACATTTCCTAGCTTGCTCATGTTGAATTCTCAAAATTATGAGCAATAGCACCCAAGTGGAAAAGATACATGTCCTGGTTTCAGTTAGGACAGAGTTAGTTCTCCTCCTAGTAGCGGGTAGGTTGCTATGTTTTGGCTTAGAATGTGTGAAAGGATGTTTAGAAGATTGCTGATACCACCCCGATGTTTCAATTGCTGCAGAGCAGTACTTACAACAAGCCAAGGACCTTTCGGTGTCTCACTGTCCTACTGGCAATCAGAATCGGCGCACAGCAACAGCTGCGAGGGGACAGACTCAGGATGGCCGACCCCAACTGGCCAAAGAATTCTATGCCTTATGGCAACACGCTGCACCATGGATAGGGCGGGGCAGCCGGGCTGCTAGGGGTTACGCTGGGCACTGGTCAGCGGGTAGTGAGCAACTGCATTGTACATCACTTGTTTTGTACACATTACTAGTAGCAGTACTATCATCATCATCATCATCATTATTATTTTCCTGTCTTAATAAACTGTCTTTATCTCAACTCGCGGGCTTCACTGTCCCGTTTCTCTCCCCCATCCCAGAGAGGGAGGTGGGAGGGTTGGAGAAGGGCTGTGTGGTGTTTAGCTGCCGGCCGGGTTAAACCACAACAACACCTCAAACGGGTTGGGAAAAAAAAACATTTTTTTTTAGAAAAGCAGAAGACTTTCACTGAGAAGAGGGATTCTAGTTTTAAGGTACTGGTACGCCATCAGCATGCTCATAGGCCTCTGCTGATTTTAGCCGGAGGTTTATCAGGCCACAACTCACTGCACATGCTTTCTCTCTTGCTTTTCAATCTACAAATTGAACAGAGATTGAACATATAGAAATACAGTACCTTGAAAAGCATCTTCTCTTGACATTTCCCCTCAGTATCGCCATACTTTCTTCAAAGCTGGAGACTGAACACCGCAGGATGCTTTTGCTCATTGATCTTAAACGGTGTCCGTTGAAACATTCAATACTGGGAGAAGAATAATCCTAGGGAAAGAAGGAAACAAGAATATATTTATGTGAACCACGTAGATTCAGATAAACAAATTCTTCCTCGCGCAAGTTTAATTGACCCTCCTGACTTGGTAGTGGGGCAACTAATGGCAGGCAGACACTGAAATGCTGCTGTGCTCGAGAAAAACCTGGAGAGAAAAAAAAAAAAAAAAAAAAAAAAAAGCTTTCAAAACTAAAGCATCCCTCTCCCCACCATTTTCTTGTGGATAACTTAAGCTTAATATCCTTGGCAAAAAGATATTGCAGCAAAACCTTTCACATAAACTTAGTGTTTCGTGAAAAACAACAACAAAAAAAACCTTTAAATTCAATTGAATTTAAATTAAAAAAACTAAACTAATTAATTTAAATTAAAAAAAATTAAATTCAATTGACTGTTCAGAGGAACAGTCAAGCTTGACATTATACATCCTAGAATTAAAATCTAGTTTGAGTTTTTCTCCCATCTCCAGACCTTGCTAAAGATCCTTATTAGGAGCTCTGTCAACAAAAGTGTAAGGCTTGTTATATCAAAGCTTCGAACCCTTCTTACTGCCCTTGACCTTCTTCACATTGCTGCTCCTACAAAGGTGAGTACTATCATTTTTAGTACGGGAGGGAAGCTGTGATATCCTTGAGTGGGGGGTCGTTCTGTTTACAAAATGAAGTTCCAGTAAGAGTACATCAAATGAACCAACTTTCTTTGAACTTTAATTCATCACTATATTGAATGAATGACCTCTGGATTTCTCTCTCCCATTTGGAAGTCAATTTGAAAACAAAATACCTCTGCCATAAAGAGCCAGGCATCAGAGACACCTGTTGTGCCTCAAGAACAGAGAAGGTATGAACGACAAAAGCAGCTGAATAAAATGCAACTTGCCATTAGAAATGGGTGTACTGGCATCTACAGGTGCCGCTGGCATCTCCTCATTTTCATTACTCTCTTCATCTGGTTTCTCGTCTTCAGTAGCAGGGTTCTGCTGTGGTGACTTGGAGTTGTCGCATGGAGCACACGCTGCAGAGGTGCGACCTTGCAAGAAAGAATAGATACCAAAGATCTTCGTCGTGCATTTTCAGTTACAAATGCAGAGACAAGTCTTCAAATCCTTAGCGTTAAAGCACGTACCTCTTTTCTCACGAGATTCTTTAATTTGTTCACAAAGTCGTCCAAACTCTGTATCCGTTTCGTTCCTCACCATTGAATATGCAGTGTCTTCCAAAACATAGGCGCTGTGACGATCTGAAATTTTACAGACTTTAACTGAATGTTGTCTACCAACCAATGAAACTGTTTTGATCACAGAAAAAAATTGCTTTCTTCATAGGTTGGTTCCGAAAGGTTCTCTCAGTGAATATTTTCAGCATAACAACATCGAAGTTAATTAAAACAAAAGCACAAGTTCCTTGGGAACACTTATATCACAATTCCATGCCCAAGTAGCAAAATGATAAAATATTTACAATGTGGTAAGAGATGTACTCTGTGGACGTCCAAAATCATCTAATCCATCCGAAGTCTATTGTCCGCACACAGCATTTATCCATCTATACGTTCGACAGATTTTTTAAACTAGGGTTAAAAAGCACATCCTCACCTGTAGATCTTTGATCCGGGTAGTACTCTAAGGCATTGTTACAGATTAGATCGATGTCCTTCAGCTAGTCTCCGGCAGCGAGGTACTGGCGCGAGTCAATTTGAGTCAGAACTGTTGAAAGATCCATCGGCTCTTTAATCCTTGTGGCATAGTCAGGTACCTGCAGATCAAATACAAGCATTCAGAGGTTTTCTTAACCTTGCACACTGTCTACCAAAATTATTCTGAAGACTTTAAATAAACGACTTCCTAAAAACCCTGAACATTTGCGATGCATCAGAAGATGCTGAAATTTACCAGTTTGCTTCTCAAAAATGGAAGGGCTTTTTCATTTTTCATTAGCGCGGCCACGAGAGGACAACAAGAAGTAGGGAGGTCAGAAGCACGTGCATGGTAGAGAAGAAACACTGAGGGTGGGAGATTCATTTCACTTTGCTTCAGAAAATCACAACAGTGAAAGCTGAGCAAGCCATCCGGCATTCTCTTTGTTGTCGACATTGAGGAAAAGGTGCATGAATTGCACCTGTGAAGTACCTATTGCAGGCATCTACTTTAGAATGAGATAACTGGGCCCTGAGGTGCTCATTTCTTCCCTCAGACCAGAAGAGGAGACTAATGACCAGTTCAGATGAGGACATATGTATCTGTCTAGATTTTTCACAGCTCAAGAACCTAGGAAAAAAGGGGAAGAAAAGCCAGTGGAGGCCCACATGAAGACGACTTTGCTGATCCGCAGGTATATTCAAGTTACATCTGTCTTTGAAATGTACGCCCCTAGTTTAGGCTTATCTCATAAATTAAGGAGAAAAAGGCATCTAAGCAGCCAATTGGAGGAAAAAGAAAACACACTGCACTTATGGTTGATTCCTATTGAGGAGTTCCAGATGAAACAGAGAACAGGATCTCAAAACTTATTTTTACAAACTGCTGCTCCCATTCCTGTTCCCACAGGAACTGACAGTCCAAGAAAGGGCTTCAGACTTCACTCAAGTAGTCCTGTAAATACTGTTTGTAATTATAAGGAAAGATCTCTGTGCTTTTCAGTGCTGTGACACGCCTACATATCAAAGCTTTTTCACGAGCAAACTGTGTTGGCATTTGGACTGGCTTTTTAGAATGAAACCAGGGCTTTCAGCGAATAATCCCATAAGACACATTTGAGAGTCAGCAGAAGTAAAAGCACTGCCTCTGCTTCTTGCAAAATCCTAACAGTGCAGCCCTAAAAACAAAGTTGAACCTTCCCCAAAACGCTGAGAAGTACGAACACTGAGAAGTTACAGACACACACAGATCAGCACTACTTTACCTTCTGTGGGTCAACAGGCTTTGCAAATTCCCTGAAACGTCTGTCAGTGGCAAGTCTGTGAGTAACGTCCCTCAAGAAAATTCTAAGGTCACGCAAGGTATCCTCCTCTTCCTCCTCCAGCATCCCTACTTCTTCCTCTTGTGGCTTCTGAGGCTCAGCTGGTGGTGCTACAGGCACGACTTCCAATGTCCAATCAACTTCAATTCATCAGGAAGAATTAGCCAATTTACAGTACTCAAATACAAGCATACGACAAATTACTGACAGAAAATGACCACCAAAGCAAAGCTCAAAGAGCTAGTAACTTCGATAGGAAAGTTTTAGATGTACTTCTCCTATCCTCCTCACCTCTTTTCTTTACAGGAGGTTTAGCCACTTCATTTAGAATTACGTCCTCAAAAAAAGATGCTCTCTCTGCCCTACCAGGCAACTCAATATTGCACACTTCTCCAAATTCCTTATTAAATAATTTTTGGATCTAAAGCAGAAGGAGGAGAGACATTTCAGATATAAGGCCACAAAAAACTCATCTTCTATTCCAAAAAGACGAGTACCTTTTCAAATTAAGAATAACCTGAAGAACACAAACTGAAAAAAGTTATCTTCCTGGCCTTAAAAGGCTACATTTTCACAGGCTGGCACGGCAAATTCAAATATCACCTTTAAGAATCACCTGTAGAATTAAAGCTCGCTGAAGGGATTGTACGCTACACTGATAAAGTAATGGCTTTCACCACATCCAACAGCGCCTCCTTTGTATTTACTTGCCTTGCTGCAGCCTTTACTTAGAACCTTTATGGCTATAGAGGGAAGAGAAAGGCTTCAGCAGACAAGTGAGGGCTTTTTGCTGAGTTTTTATTTCTCTACCAAAAGGTGTCTGAAGTAGCTAGTACCTCTACGTCTTCCTCCATTTTCAAGTTCTAGTAATAAAAGGTAGGTGAGGAATTTCACTACTTATTTTAGAAGGAATTTACAGCCTGTACAAAAACTTCTGTGGGAACTCAAGCACTTTCAAAGCAGTTGATAATAAACACGTCTAGGTAAGACCCGTTCTCTTCCCCCAGTGACTGAGACCAAATCATCAGAATGACAACAGCGTGGTCCTGTTTTGGGCACCTTCCCTTAATGTAAACTCTCAGAAGTCAATGAAGTTCTGCACCTACTTTTACTACAGTTTATTTAGGATTACAACTAGAATTCGATTCCAAAGTTACTTTAGCAGAAATTGGAACTCAGATTTCCAGCTTGGAAAGCTTTGGCCTCTATGAAGAAAGAAACTGATTTATTTATTTATTTTTTAATCAAAGTGTTTCAATTCTCTACTAAATTGCATTATTAGCAGTTTACCCAACATAGCATGGAATGGCAGACTGTCAGAAGACAGTCTTCTTCAGTAAAAACATCCTCTTGTCATTTCAAGCACTGCATATTCTTGACTGAACCACTTTGTAGCCACCAGAATTATTGTATTAATTTATTATTTGCATGTGTGAGAAGGGGGGTGAAAGTCACTTGCTTGACTCAGAAAAAACCTTAAGCAGATGCTTTCACAGTATCTTTTTCTCTAAGCAAATTTTAAGTGATTTGTTAGGGTGCCTGAGTAATAACAGCATGCATTTAAGAAAGCCCAGCATTTTGATGCTGAAAGCATTCATAAATTACAAGACACTGAAGAAATAGTAAGGAAAGTATTGACAAATACCTCTTCTGGGAGATCTGAGTGACGTACATCAGACGTAGCAAGCAGCAAAACTGGCAAAAATGCTGGAATGTTACGTAGTAGAGTTAGAAAAGTAAGTTTCAAGGCAGGTCCAGCGTTGTCCCACCATAAATGGATATCTGGGACATAAATTGTGCTTGGTGCTGTCTTCTGAGCATTTCGGATCAGCTAGTGAAAAGGAAAGCTTGGGTAAGAAAACTAAAACACGTACAATAACCTCTTAATACATAGCTACATAGCCATCTGACTGCCCCATGAAATGAAACTGCGTGAACAGAGTGGCAAGCATCCTTTCACATAAGGAATTTCTCTGTGCACCCTTTCAGATTATCAGTATTTGGAGAACTCTAGTCAGAAGATGGGAAGGATATATTCAGGCAGTGGCTAGACACCGTAGCTATATGGCCACAGCCACAATCATCGCATAACAAAGAAAGGAAAAGTCCCTCTTATGGGACCCATCAGTATTCAGTCGTGTAACATGTCTGTCCTTACTTGTATGGCTCTCAAACGTTTCCACTAAAGGTAAAAATATTTTAAGGTAGTGATGCCAAACAAGAAAATGGATTTCCTGCCTAAAAGTAAAAACACCAAATCTGTTCATTTTTTCTAGTTAAAACCACATCACCGTGCAAATGAAGTGTTTTCTGAATGTTAATGCTTTTATTGCACATACTGCAACAGCACAAGTTGTGTATGTCCATGTGAAAACAAAAGAAACAGAAGCCCCAAACCTTGGTTGCCTTACTAATATAATTTAGAAGAAAGCTACAAAAAGTAGCCGACATGCAGTCTGATACAGAGCCATCTACTGGGAGCACACAGTCTTAGGAGGCAATGAGAACTACTTTCTGGATCCCAGTGACATGAGCAGCATTTCTTTCCACAAAGAGATGTTTATTAGCAACACCGCCCAGCTTCCTGAGCTGCTAGCAACAGCCTCACTGTAAAACTGGGTATGGAAAATGTCGACATGTACAACATCCAGATTGTTTGTGGTGCTGTCTAAAAGAAAAGGGGATTTTCAGACAGAAGCAAACATCCGGGCACATTAAAACAAGGCCACCTCCATTACCAATTAATTTTGCTCACCTTACTTGCAACTCGATTGATCCTTTACATACAGTCAGTGAATCCGATGAGAAGAAAAAGAAAAAAGGTACCTGTCCACAGATTTCTTCTGGCGGTGCAACGTTTGTAAGCAGAACAGAAAGGTCCAGGGTGTGAACAGGAAACTTCTCCAAAGCATGCAACACCACGGGTGCCACGTAAGAAACCTGGCCGTACCCTTCTTTTCCTACTATTAGCAGACGGGGCTGGCATGATGTTGGTTCACAGAAAGCACTCCTAGAACAAGAGTTAAGAAAACAAGCTTATAAATGAGGTGCTGAATAGACACACAGATGTTCCAAGTAATTTTCCTATAGACTTTCATTTCCTTCCCCAAATACTCCAAATGGCAGCGGTACATTAAATACATGTAAGATTTCCAGTTAAGTTATTCAGTCATTCCAACTGTTTCACCGTCTTCCCTTTGTTTCATCTTCTTCCCTTGTGTTTCCTATTTCTTACTAAACCAAGACTGCAAATTAATATCCCTGCAATCTTGCTTTACTACTAGGAAATAAATTGGTGAGGAGCATTTGTTTCCCCACTACAATCAGGCTGTACCTCTGCTGGCTTAAATCAAAGATGCTAGAGACTTAGCCTTGCTCTAGAGGACAGAAAATCTTCTGGACAGCACAGCAATAGAAACTGAGAAAAATAACTGATCCAGCTGTGACAACATGATCTAACTTTCCAACTGTGGGCTTGCATGACTTCCATACTAAAATATCACAAGATTAACACAACTTGGTGGCTTAACAAATAAAGACACCATTCAATTTTTTCTCAAGGTGTTTTAACAAGCCATTTCTCAGTTTTCTTTCTGCTACATAATTCACTACTGGTTTAACAATCCTGGAAAACAGAAGGGCAAAAGGTGGCAACACAAACCCATAAAGTTGGGGTATTTTTAGCTAAAAGGACAGACAGCACATTTATGTGGTCTTGAGTCTTTCAAAGAATGCCATGGATTAAGTCAACGTGTTCTGGTAGTCTACGGATCACTTTGGCTTACGAAGAGAAGCCTGGGCTTTTCAATTTGGTCATTCAGAGCAACTTCATTACAACTTTAGTCCCTCCACCGTTTCTTCTTGTGAATACCAAGCACCCCTTCAACACACAAACTTGATGTTGCCCCTTCGTCTACCACCCCTCGCACTTTCAACAGCTGGAACTGTTTACAAAGACTCAGCAGACCTGAGAATTTAAACGTAACAGGGATCTATCTTTCTTTACCTGCTGAAACAGAGGCATTTTTTCTCTGGTCCGTCAGGCATTCCATCTTTTAATTCATCTCCAGAAACCAAGGATACATTGTCATCACTGTTGAACATATCACCTTGTAAAATAGGATTGAAATGCTCTGAAAGGCAAAAGAGGTTTGTTAACTTTCCTGAATAGCCTTTGTCTCTTTCTCTTCCATTAATACAGCTTCTAAATCAGTGCCAAAACCCTTTCTTCATTTGAGAGCACACACTGAAAGCTATTTCCTAGAGTTCAGCCCACCACAGATCTAAGGAGATGGCACAAGGCCCTACAAAGCTGTACTAAGTCCCACTGATGTGTACGTATAAGGTACGCTACTCTTGGTGATTTTTTTCTCCCCCTTAGAATAAAGGAGATTACGAACAATTTCTGCAGTTGCTAAACAGATAAAAAAAAAAAAAAAAAAAAAAAAAAAAACAAGACCATTTCTTTCTGGAGGAGGTTCCCACAATGAAAGCACGGGGATAAAGGATGTGATGGCCACAGAATTCCATTCATCTAGTAAGTATCAATGCCAATTGATCTCACGTGTATAGTACGATCCACAAACATTTAAATTAGGAGACTGGTTAAAAATGACGATAGCTAAAACAATATTTAGCTTAGACCAGGTATACTTGTATCCTGGTCCTGACATTCTTCAGAAAGGAATTAGAAACATTGACCTAGAAATGCTTCCCCTCCAAATATCTGAGTTTTGATTTTTTAAAGAAAAATAGGTGCCTTGTACTTCAAACCTCAAGTCAACCTCTACAAATGCTAATTATCTTAGCTGCCGTCAGAAGCAGGATGCTTCAGTAGAGAACGCATCGTCCTTTACTGTGTATTGTGTCATTCAGAGCTTCCATTTGGCATTTCAGTTTCGAATCCACAATAAAACCTATGCGTTGTATTCCAGACTTGCCCAAAAGAAAGACATGCACATGCAAATAATAAAATTCTACCACCATTATGTCTGAAAGGTATAAGTTGATTGCACAAACCACAAGTTTTTGCTTTAGCAGAATTATAAAGAAGTGGATGCTGTGGTTATACCTTGCTGTCGGTCCTCCTTTAGTGCAAGCTGTGCATGCGGGAAGATCTTCTGCACAACTTGTAAAATATTCTCTACTGATCTTTGAAAAAGTGGCTTGAAAATGGGTGATAGTGCTTGTACGGGTGAAGCCTTGATCCGGTTTGAAGCTGGAACAACCTTCTTCATAGCCATGAAAAAGTCCTTTGCTTTTATTTTAATAGAATTAACGTCTAGTAGCAACTTCTCCCTACTTGCATAAATCTGAGGATAGCATCGGCGTAGAGAGCACAGCGCAGCTTCAGTACAGAGGGATTTGATATCTGCACCACAGTATCCTAACAAACAAAAATCAAACGTTACATCAGTCAAGGCCCAGGTTTACAACATGCAACATTTAAAGAATTTGTAATGCCAAAACCAAACAGCTTAACAGGGAATTCAAAGTGCTACCGCTCTGCAAGGATGTTTCATGTTGCTCACTGCCTGATATCCTGCGCTTATGCAGCTGAAGCAGACTCCTCATCAAAAACTATACTCTTGAGGAAGATGCCCCAGAACCATTTAATGTTCTCAGACAACAAGAGGAACGACAACAAAGAGTAAATAGATGAAAGCATCTCACTCAGATTGCTATGAAGGCGTGCCAGCTGCCTCGTTGACTAGTTGTGCAACAAGGCACAAGAGCATGGGTACTGCCTGGTACAAGCTAAGGTTCTTTACAACTTGGTCACAAGCAAGAATCCGTTTCTGTTTCAGTCTTACCAATGCATTTCTCAGCTAGTTCATCAAGCAACATGTCCGGTGGCTGAGGGGTCCAGTCACGAGTATGAATCTTGAAAATTTCTTTTCTAGCCTGGAGGCAAAATCATTGCATTTTAGCTTGTCCCAAGTTTTCCTTAAAAATACCAGCAAGAAACAATCAAACCAAAAGGCAAACAAACAAACAACAAAAAAACAAAACAGTCCTCCCTCAAAACCCCTCATCTACTAATACACTTTTCTTACTTGCTCAACTTTCAAGTATTTTACAGTTATTTAATATACACTCTGCATTGTCAACCAGGAAATTGAATATTTCTTATTTGTTATACTGAACTTTTTCTAGGAACCTACAATGAAAGAAAAGGCATTTATAGCTTCAATAACAAGTTTCCAAACTACGAGACCTAAGGACCCAGAGGAAAATACTGTAATGAAAAATTTATCCAGAAACATTTCTTTGCTGTCCAAAAAACTTTTCTAAAGCTTAGCAAGCTTTCATTGGGACAGTCTCATTACTTCATCACATTTGCTTTCCAGTCAGTAAATTCACAGAAAGCACTTCTGGCACAATGCTTCCAATTGCTACAATTACTATAAAGAAGAAAAGAATTATGACTCAAACTACTACCACTGAGCAGGGGCACAATCAAATGCAAACACGTCCCCTATTCATTCATAAGTGAAGGATTGAGACCAAAAACACAACTTCATGATGAAAACACCCAAGTGGACTAAATAATTAAGCAAACAGGTACAACTTTGGGAATGAAAGGTTTGATTATAGAACTAACTACTTGGTGGTATCATCCTGACCATATATATCCAGTACCAGATTTGCCCTCCATGGAACAACGCAGTGTCTCCACGTATCACTCTTTTGTTCAAGTTGTCAATTATTTTTTTTTCCTATAAAGTTGGACTTTGCCATGGTAGCACTAACGTTGAATTTAAGTTCTCACCTCTTTATTTGGCAAGTTGAAGAGGAACTCTCTGCCAAAGCGTCCTGGTCTTCGTAAAGCAGGATCTATAGAATCCAGTCTGTTGGTAGCTCCGATTACCACGATCTCCCCTCTGTTATCTATGCCATCCATAAGTGTCTGAAGAGTTGAAACAATGGAACTAATAGAAAAATATAAGTTTTACTTACTGGGTCAGTAAATTTTGTTACATTCCACATGACTTTCTTGATGCCGGAATAACCTTCTTCCTAGTGGTCATTCAAAACTGGGAAAAAAATAGTCTACCAAGTCGGGGTTTTTTTGATTTGATAATAAATCTGCAGACTGTTAAGTCATCAAGCACTTCAAGACAGTTTGAAATAATCTCTACGTTAATATAAAAGGAGTACTGCAATCTTCTGCTCAGGAAGAAAATCACGGAAAATGTCAACTTTGATTTTAGATGTTGAATTTGTTGCAGTGAGATCTTCCTCATCGCACGATTCTATTTGGATTTAAACCATATTATCTATGGAGAGACCACGATTAGGACAAGAACAGCACAGAGTTCAGCATGAAGCCAATCAGGAGCTCACGTTTGTATTCTTTGTATTCAACTTTATCCTTCTCTTGCTGGAAGGACCTGCTTTTTGAGTCTCCTTCTCTTCACTAGGAGCATGTTCCCTCTTGCTTTGGTAATGCTCTTTCTCAGTGGTTTTAGTCTTGTCCTTTGTATCTTGGCATCTCTCTGTAACAGCTGAGGAGGAAAGGTTTTTAGAGCTACATTCAGTGTCAGACTTGAGAGAGGAAGTATGCCGCAATTTCTCACCAGGCTCACAAGACTCTTTGCCGTACAAAACGCTTTCTTTTGAAATGAGGTCACGTTCTTTTGATCTTCTTGCTTTCTCCTAGTCTCCACCGTCATCACATTGGTACGATGCGAGGTATTCATCATTCCCAGGAGATTTCGGAGGGTCCACGACACTGCACAAAATAAAATCACATTTCTCACTTCTGCTGAAGGATGTGAATATTAAGAGTAAAACCTTCCAATGTCAAACAAACAAACAAAAACCTCTGGACTACAGGAACCCTCGCAAAGATATGCCATTTAGAAACCTCTCCTGTGATTAGGACACCTTCTTCAGCTCCCAGAGAAAGTGCTTTTTCCCCTCTTGCTTCTGAAGCCATTGCACTAAAAAAGCGAACGCATCTGTCTCCCTCCACCTGCTGCTCTGAATAAGAGCCAGAATATTCAAAGCCACTCTATTTGTTCTCCCCACATAGCCAAAAAAACACCAGTTGAAAGAGTTTTCTACCTCTCTCCACGAATTTACATCCACATATCCTATGAGTGCAAAAATAGAAGGCGGGGCTCAGGAGGAACAGCCAGTGCTGGAAATGAAAAAAAGCAGCCTGTTTCTTCAGAGTCTTAAGCCTATGCTACTAGGAACAAAACAAAACAAAACAAAACAAGAGGAGAGGAGAACAACAGCGGGAAATTTACCTATTCTCCAGGTGTTCAATTGCAAAGCCTCCTCTGGAGGATCAACAGTTGTGAATTCAGTGTGCTTAGGAGAAATCAGATCTACATCTGAACCACAACTATTTCAGTAGTATCACGAACTTCTGTTACTCTGAAGAAGCAGTCAGCACCGTTTCTATGTTAGGAAAGAGCTGAACAGAGTCTGTTATTCACATCAAGTAGTCAGGCAGGTTTCTTCTTCTTCAGGCTGGGTTTCACTAGAACATTACTAGCCTGTAAGCCTCATGGCATCACCTTCCATCTTGACTGCTGAACCTCCTTGCTCCCTACTATCTTCTTTGCCAAGATACAGCTGTCCACATTTACTTTTCCTACTTGGCTGGACTGAATTTAAGAAGGTGTCTTGCATCTAAGAAAGGGAACAAAAGCTGCTGCCCAGCAGCGTCTGGCTCAGGGAGGAGTGAGAAAGCTCTGTGCAGCCCCCAAGGTCCGTGCAGCAGGAGGCAGGAGGTGCTCCAGGCTCACAGCAGCAGTTCCCCTGTGGCCTGTGCAGGGAGAGGCCCCTGGTGGAGCAGGCTGTCCCCCTGCAGCCCATGGGTCCCCCGTGGAGCAGATCTCCATGCTGCAGCCCCCATGTGGGTGGAGGAGCCCCCGGTGGAGCAGGTGGCTGTGGCCTGGAGGAGGCCGCGGCCTGTGGAGAGCCCCCGCAGGAGCAGGCCCCGGGCTGGACTGGAACAGGCTGTGCTGAGCCTGCTTTGCCCATGACGCTCCTTGTGGAGTGATCTCCCTGTCCTTCTGGCAGCCCTTGAGCCCTTGCCAGCCTCTTTTCTCCCCTTGGCGTTGGAGGAGGGGCAGGGAGAGAGCGCTTGTGCTGGAGCTCAGCTGCCCAGCTGAGGAAAACCACCACGGCTCTGTCTTGCCGCTGCTGCAGCACGCTGGTAGCAGCCAGCACCGTCTGTTCTTCGAGCCTCAGCAAGCCCACAGCATCTTCCCAGAAGGGATCCCTTTCCTTCACTCCTGACAGGCGCCGCCTCCAGAGGCTGAGGGCTTGTGCCCCGTTTGCAAGCGCTTTCTCAGTGCCCCCTTCCCCAGAGAAGGATCCCAGCTGCTTGGCTTCCCTGCCCTCTGCTGCCAGGCTCCCGCAGCTGCTATCCCAGCAGCGCAGCAGCCAGCTGACAATGTGCTCGCCTGGAGGACAGCTGCAATCTTGTCCCATGGCTTGCAGCTCGCCCAGGGATGGGGATCACCTGCTTCCTGCTGCTTTTCTCTCTGCTCTCCTTTCCAACAGCCTCCTGTGCCCTGGGATGGCCCTACCTTGGGGTAGGCTGCCTCGCCTTCCTCTTGCTCCTTCCCCTTCTTGGGAGGACTTTCTGCCCTGCCGAAATCAGTAAAGAATTTCTTCCTAACATATATCAGAAATCTAACTTTTCAGTGTAAAGCTATTAGTCCATGTCCTGTCACTCCAGGCCCTCATAAAGACCCCCCCCCCAGCTTTCCTATAGGTTGCCTTTAAGTACAGGAAGGCTCTCAGCCTGGCACACAGTAAAACTGATGGCAGATCCTTCACTATATTATTTGAATTTCACGTAAATAGAACAGACTATCAACTTACTTAGGAGAAGTAATACAATTTCAGAACTATTCAAAACCAAAGGCATTCCAAACTAAGTTTAAGTTCAGAGGAAATCCAAAGAAAAAACTAATTTTGAAACTAATAATCAGAGACCATAATCTTCTTCGAATGATAGATTTTCCTCCTGTACTGGGTAATTTTGGTCTGTCTTTAATGATCATCCAGACATGGCTTTGACACCGAGTATATTGCTTTGCCTCTGCATTAAGTCTTCTTCTCATGTGAGGTAAATGTCCTGCTCTTATGGGATGGGCCTGGGAGACATACGCGCTGTGTCTCATGATGCTTGGATATCATCTTAATTCTGGGTGAAGATGAAAGGTCTCACTGCTTCCTGAACAGGGAAGTGGATGTCTGCAGTTAAGAACCCTCTGTCTAATCTAGAAACATGAAGGAAGGAGTTTGCTGGATTGCAAGTGACAGTGAAGAAAGCCACAGATGACATATCAAACTGATTAAAATGTTATTTAGCTCAGGGCATGGCTAATGATGTGGAGCTGGAATAGTTTGACGACTGTAATTACACTCACTATCACTGTGACTTGTTTATAGGATGGTAATGCCTAAAGGTCCCACTGGAGCCTGAAACAAGGTTGTGCTGGGTGCTGCACGTGCATATCTCAGTAGCGCTTTGATAGCTAGTGATACAAACAGACAAAACAGAGATTGAAAGGAGAAACGGGGGGACAGAGATAAGAAGATCTTCCTGCAGGTCATTTAGGGTATCAGCCAGGAGTTCAGTGCATCCAGCTCTCTAGTGCTCTGCTGGCCCAGTGAGATGAATGGAAAACATTGCAGCCTTGGAAAAATAGTGCTTCTTCTAATTCTTTGGCCAGTTTTGATGATTTAGGACTGCTCTATTTATTTATTTATTTATTTTACTTTCCCCATTTGTGCTGGAGAAGGTGAACTTTTTAAATACCTATTCTGAATTCAAATATCATTTTCATTGTTATGTTTCTGTTTTGTTGGCACTATTCATAATGACTTCTACCCTTCAGTGGAAGCAAAAGCTTATCATACCATAAAACTGATAAAACAAAACATAAAACAAAACCAGGCTTAGAATGAAATTTTTGAGGCTTACAAATGCAAACTTTGAAATCTAAGGAAATGAATAATTGAGTCTGACTAAGCATCTCTGGGACTGGAGTGCAGAGAAGGCAGAGTTAAAATTCAAAATTCAGATGGGAAAAAAGCAATGAGAAAAGGTACATTTCAGAGGTTAAAAACTGCAGAAATAAAGTACGAATGACCCAAAACCTCCTTCACATAGGAAATTAAACAATAATAGTAAATGATACTTAAGCCACAGAAACCAGGGGGAACAAAGAGAACAAATTAGGACAGTTGCATACTCGAGGCAAAAATAGATCAAAAGTTAATGATGTCTCAAATGCTGCAAATCTTATTTCCTGCATCTAACAGCAACAACAATGTGATATTAAGGGCAGTGACAGGATTCCCATTGCAAATGAGGGTAGGGCACTAGGCACAACATCATCTGAGGTGAAATAAAAATCTACAGTGATTCAAGTGAAAAATGACAAGCTGATATCTACCTAGCCTATTAACAGCATTGGCACACAGAACAACAACTCAAGTAGGAAAAATACATCACAATTGTGCAAATCAGGGCTAGTCCCCAGAATGGGAGAGTAACAAATATACTTCTGTCCAGGAGAATGTAAAGAGTGATCCAGACAAGTGCAGGCCTGTTAGTTTGACATCAACGCTGGGCAAAGTTTTGTAGCAAGAAGAGATAAGACTAGGGAAGTAGCGGGTAATGTGGAATTTACAAGATAATTTATTAAAGCTAATTTGTTTCCAGAGAATTTAGTAGCTTGCCTTTGTAGGACCAGTGCTCCCCTACACAGGGGATGAACTACATCTATTTCACTTTCTGTGAGCTTCTGATACCTTATCTATGGATTTGGGCTTTGGGGCTGCAAGTGAATCAAGGGAGTTTGCAATTGTTCACACTGTTCGAAGAGGGAATTAGCAGCAAAGGAGAGGTTACCTGTAGTGATTCTCAGAGACAGTTCTGAAACTGCAGCTGCTAAGGAGGCAAAGACTCATGGAGAAATGTAGGCTGGAAGGGAGCTCTGAAAACCCAACCTCCTATTCAGAGCAGAGATGACTTCAAATTTAGGTATGTTCAGTATGGACATGGTGGCCGAAGACTAAAAATTACATATGAGCTTTGAGATTTCCAGGTGACATAAAGTTGGGAAGTACTACTGAGCCTGACAGAAGGATATCCCTTGTGATTGAAATGGTTCAGGTGAAGTGACATTTGATAATACAAAGCAGAGCCAGGCTCAGAGATTCTCAACAAAGGGTGTTTTTTTTTTTTTTTTTGTTTGTTTTGTTTTTTGTCATGTTTGCTATATGGCAGTCAGGAGGTTAAAACAAACAATAAAACAACAAAACCCCATGTTCATGCACTGTTAACGGAAGAACTGAAGAAGTTAAGTGGTTATATGGTATGTATGGCTATTCTTTTTTTTTTTTTTTTTTTTCTCCAGTATAAATATACCTGACAGGGCAGCCCTGCCACACATTTAAGACATGAGGCAAAATTCTGCCACTTGTATTCACATTGAACTTAGGAGGAAGTGTTCACAAGACAGAAGGAACAAGTTGCCTATTGTGTGGAAGGGAATTAAAGGACATCATTCTGCTCAGCCAGATGCCAGCTGAGAGAAAAATATGATGTCTCTGTGAAAATGCATTTCTTGAGTAAATATCAAGGAGAGTTAGGAAATGTGTAAGTTGGGAGATACATCTGAAATGATGATTGCAGTTGGCTTATGAGGAACTTTGGACAGGAAATTGGTAGAAACTTCCCATTTTAAGAATAAAGTGCACCATAGATATGAAGTCAGCATTCACCTAAAGAGTAGAGGCCAACTCAAAGCCCCCACAACAAAGCAGTGGACAAACCAGAACACTGACATGTTGTGGTCTAGAGTCACACAGATATACATAAGTTTACTATACCTAAACATCTGAGGGGTTCCTTTGAGAGGCGGAGGGCTTGTGCCCCATTTCCATTTCCACTCTCAGTGTCCCCTGCCTCAGAGAAGGATCCCAGCTGCTTGGCTTCCCTGGCCTCTGATGCCAGGCTACCGGAGCAGGTATCCCAGCATCGCAGCAAACAGGTGACAATTTGAGTGCCACAGCAGTCCTCATTGCGAGCTGGACGCTCAGGGCACTTGTGGCCACCCACCTTTGTGAGCTCCAAGGCTGACAGTGACTCTCTGCTGAGCTACCACGGCTCTCGGCTGTCCCGGTGATAGAGCTTTCGGCGCTAAGCTGACTGCCAGGAGAAAAGGCTGCCGTGAAATGGCTGCTCCACAATGCCAGGAGCAAGGTCTGCTGGGCTGGGGGTTCGCAGGGGAGCTCGGCCTTGGGCCTGGCAACTGCGCCTGGAAGCCAGGGACGGCCTTGGTGTGCAGCTGGACACCTGGGCCTGAGAAAGCAAGGTCTCTTTCCAGACACTTGGTACCATCGTCACCCAGTGGCTGTCTCAGGGGGATGAGAGAAATGCACAGCATCTCTTGCTGCCCTGCAGTGCTGCTGTCCTACGCCCTTGGGGGTCTCCGGGATAGAAAAAGGGATGGATTTTGACCCAAAACCCAGCTCCTTTCTATCAAAAGCATCACGTCCTCCTGTCTTTCTTGTATTTGGCTATGACTTTAGGAATCCCTGCAATCCCTGCAGCTGTGTCCCCTGCCAGCTTCTTGTGTGCCCCAAGCATCCTCGCTTGCAGGGCAGTAGAAGATGCAGAAAAGGCCTTGCCTTAGTGGAAGCACTGCCCTGCAGGAGCTCCAACATCCCTCTCAGCAGCACGCTGTAGCCCCCAAATGCCCCCGAAAGGGCACATTTCAGCTACTGGGAAGAAAATGAGCTCGCTCAAGGTGAGCTACCCGCTCAAGGCCCAGGTGTCTGTGAGGCAGTGTTGGCAAGGAGTCCTGTTGTGTGTGAGTCTGTTCTTTGTGGGTGCTTCGTCCCCACAAGGCTTGCTTTTCAAGGCCCAGGAGAGTCTTGTGGGCACTGGCCTGGGGTCCCAGGCTGAGCCAGCTGCTGGCTGGCAATCAGGGAGGCTCGCTCGGTGTCTTGGCTTGGGTTTGCGTGGCCAGGCTGTGGGAGCGGGGGGCTGCAGGGGTGTCCTCTGTGAGGAGAATGCAGCAGCTGCCCCATGGGAGCTCAGGGCCGCTGCCAGGAGGCTCCTTCCAGGAGGGACCCACCCGCTGCTGCCCAGAATGCAGAGCAAAAGGATGATGTTTGCGCCTGGGGGAGAGCCCATCTAAGAAAGGGAACAAAAGCTGCTGCCCAGCAGCGTCTGGCTCAGGGAGGAGTGAGAAAGCTCTGTGCAGCTCCCAAGGTCCGTGCAGCAGGAGGCAGGAGGTGCTCCAGGCTCACAGCAGCAGTTCCCCTGCGGCCTGTGCAGGGAGAGGCCCCTGGTGGAGCAGGCTGTCCCCCTGCAGCCCATGGGTCCCCCGTGGAGCAGATCTCCACGCTGCAGCCCCCATGTGGGTGGAGGAGCCCCCGGTGGAGCAGGTGGCTGTGGCCTGGAGGAGGCCACGGCCTGTGGAGAGCCCCTGCAGGAGCAGGCCCCGGGCTGGACTGGAACAGGCTGTGCTGAGCCTGCTTTGCCCATGACGCTCCTTGTGGAGTGATCTCCCTGTCCTTCTGGCAGCCCTTGAGCCCTTGCCAGCCTCTTTTCTCCCCTTGGCGTTGGAGGAGGGGCAGGGAGAGAGCGCTTGTGCTGGAGCTCAGCTGCCCAGCTGAGGAAAACCACCACGGCTCTGTCTTGCCGCTGCTGCAGCACGCTGGTAGCAGCCAGCACCGTCTGTTCTTCGAGCCTCAGCAAGCCCACAGCATCTTCCCAGAAGGGATCCCTTTCCTTCACTCCTGACAGGCGCCGCCTCCAGAGGCTGAGGGCTTGTGCCCCGTTTGCAAGCGCTTTCTCAGTGCCCCCTTCCCCAGAGAAGGATCCCAGCTGCTTGGCTTCCCTGCCCTCTGCTGCCAGGCTCCTGTAGCTGCTATCCCAGCAGCGCAGCAGCCAGCTGACAATGTGCTCGCCCGGAGGACAGCTGCAATCTTGTCCCATGGCTTGCAGCTCGCCCAGGGATGGGGATCACCTGCTTCCTGCTGCTTTTCTCTCTGCTCTCCTTTCCAACAGCCTCCTGTGCCCTGGGATGGCCCTACCTTGGGGTAGGCTGCCTCGCCTTCCTCTTGCTCCTTCCCCTTCTTGGGAGGACTTTCTGCCCTGCCGAAACGAGATGACTTCTGCATGCATTCCTTCC
This sequence comes from Netta rufina, assembly GCF_964035555.1. Taxonomy (NCBI): domain Eukaryota; kingdom Metazoa; phylum Chordata; class Aves; order Anseriformes; family Anatidae; genus Netta; species Netta rufina. The sequence goes on along the minus strand of NC_140148.1, from coordinate 7,314,702 downwards.
CCTTGTGTGTATTGGCGCCTGAGACAGCAACAGGGTCGTCCCCGGAGCCAGCTCTCAGGGCCTGTGCCAGGCTTGGAGTGGCTGCAGGGAACATGCCAGGGGCTGGAGGGGCTGCAGGGAACATGCCAGGGGCTCGAGGGGCTGCAGGGTGAGTGACAATGCTTTGAGGGGCCTCAGGTCCTGCCGCAGTGGTTGAAGTCGATGCAGGGAACATCAGAGTTGTTGGAGGGGCTGCAGGTAAAATGCCAGGGCTTGCAGGGGCTGCAGGCTGCGTCACAGCTTTGCATTAGGTCAAGACGCATTTTCCTAGAACCATACATTTCCTCCTGGAGGGGCTGAAGAGCATGGAATGGTCTTCAAAATGCACAGAGCAGACCCCAGCAAATGTAGAGCTGCTGCTAGCAAGTAGGTAACTTTATTGTTCCTGTTGTTAATTTTGTTTCACAACAACAGATGCAAATATGTATCTTGAGTTGAGGGCAAAGGTGACCTTGGATCTGAAGCACACAGGCGTTCGCTAGTGTCCCCCCATCCGGAGTGAATCCAGAATGACTCGGAAGGAAAAATAAAGTCCAAACCAGTGCGTTGTGATAAAGAGAGTTTAATAGGGTAGAAAAGGAATAAAAACCAACAAAATAATAAATAAAGATATTTATAATTTATATTAATATATAAAAATATTTAATACTATTAAATACTTATAATTTTATAAAAATAAAACAATGCCATACTGTACAACACAGTCAATAAAGTGGATTTAATTAAATAAGAAAACCAATAAATTAAATGAAAATTAAAAAATTTAAATTTAATACAAATAAAACCCATTTTTCCCATTCCAGTGAATTGCTATCCCCATCATCACTTCCCATCCCACTGATCATTTGCTATCCCAAAGACCTCCCAGTTCTTATCCCCTTGGCATGCCAGTGCAAGAAGAGCTGCAGGCAGAGGCCTTGCTGAGTGACCACCTAAGGAGAGGAATTTAATCCAGAAGGCAGGAAAGAAGAGCAATGCCCCGAAAGAAGAACCAAGTCTTGTCTCTCAGCCCTTTGGTGTCCCAAGCAGCAGCTGCCATGGCCAAGCTTTCCCAGCCCAGCTGCTGCCAGCATCTCCCCAGCTTGCCATTGCCACCTTCCTGGGTGAGGCGCGCGCGCATTTGCCATTGGCGCTGTTGCCATCCCTGTGAGTGGCAAGCCCATCCCCTAGCTCCAGCACGAGAGAGGGGAGAGGGCAAGCGAGAGGGGCAAGGGCTGAGGAGCGTGGCTGAAGCTGGAGCAGGTGCCTGCAGAGGTCTCTGTGCCTGCCTGGGTGCTGCAGGGGCCGTCGAGGAGAAGCCCGAGGTCGGTCACGGGTAGCCGTAATAGTAGGCTATGGCGTGGTCCTTCTGCCGCTGCACGAAGAATTGCACGGGGCCGATCTTGGTCTGGTGGGCCGCCTGCTGCCGCTCCTCCTGGGCCAGCTTCTTCAGGCGCTCCCGCTCGGGACGCTGCTGCGGCGTGATGGGCACTGACTCCTCCTGCTCCTCCAGCGGCGTGGGCGCTGCGTCGCGGCCCGCCCAAGGCCCACACGCAGGGCACGTAGTCCACGCGGGGCTGCGCCGGACGCTGCAGCGTGCGCGGCTGCATGGGCAGAGCTGGACGCTGCGCTTGGCCCCCCGTGGCTGGCAGGCCCAGCTCTCTGGGCGCCGGCTCTATGGCAGCGTCCCCTGTTCATGCTGTGCTGCCTGGTGGTGCTGGCACCTCCTTTTCCTTGCCGCCAGCTGGGGGCCGGGGGGCAGCGGGCACAGCGCTGGAGCCTGGCACTGTCGGCGGGGCGCTGGGCATGCTGCTGGGGCTGCTGGAGGTGGGCTGCGGCTGCACACAGGCCAGCTGGCACGCTGGCCCCAGCGCCTTGGCCCTGGCCCCCAGCGGCTGCAAAGTCTCGCTGGGGGTCTTTGTCCCCGGCTGCTGGCGCTGCAGCGTCTTGGCCCCGCTGGTCTGGGGACAGAGCCTGTCCTGGGGCCGCACGGCACGGGGCTCCCCACTCGGAGTCTCCGGCAGCAGCCGCGCTCTGCGGGGAGGTGGTGCCGCTGCTCCTTGCCCCCCTGCAGCCCCCGGGCTTCGCGCTCTCTTGCTGGGTGCCGTGGTGCTGTTGATCGCCAGCTGCTGCCCGCTGCTGCCTGCTTCCCTGCTGCTGCCAGCCACCGTGCTGCTGCCACCCGTCTTCCCCTGGCACGGTCTCTTGCGGCCTTGGCCAGCCTGGCCCAGCAGCGTCTTCCTCTCCTTGCCGGGGGGGTTCTCTGTTGTCGGCCTCCTGTGCTGGCAGCTCTGCGCTGTCCCGGGGGTGCTGCTGGGCGCAGGGCGCTTGGCCCCCCGCTTGGTGCCGGTGGACGCAGGGGCAGGCGGGGGGCTCTTGAGGGGACCCAGGGGGCGTTTGGGCAGGGGTCTCCCATGGTCACTGCGGCCCTTGGGGTTGGGGCGTTTCTTGGGGGAACTCGGGGGGGATTTGGGCTGGGGTCTACTAAAGGCACTGCGGCCCTTGGGGTTGGGGCGTTTCTTGGGGGAACTCGGGGGGGATTTGGGCTGGGGTCTCCTAAGGGCACTGGGGACCTTGGGGTTGGAGCGGGTCTTGAGGGAACGCTGGGGGGGTTGGGGCAGGGGTTTACTAAGGGCACTGAGGAGCTGGGTGTCAGGGAGGCTCCTGGGGGGACTCAGGGGTGGACTGGGTAGGGGGCTCCTAAGCGCACTGGGCAGGGGACTGGCTGCAGGGCTGAGCGGGGGGCTCACTGCTGGCATGACGGGGGACTGCAGCGACAGCCCACCCTCAAGCTTCTCGGGGCGCAGCCCAGGGGTTGAGGGGACCTCACCGAGGGCTCCTGTGGCTTCCAGTCCCTGCGTGCTCGGCTCCTCGATGTCCTCGCAGAGGTCGGGCAGCTGCGAGAGGAAGCGGCCGAGGGCAGGACTGCTGGGCAAATCGGGGAAGGCGTCCTGGGGCTCCACGGCATCGAGCCAGCTGAGCAGCTCCTCCATGCCGGGGATGGGGATGTCCAGGTCAGCCAGGAGCTCGTCCTGCATGTGCTGCAGCTGCTGGCTGTCCCCTGCCAGCTCTGGAAAGGCCTCGGCAAAGGCATCAGGGCCCAGCTCGGGCAGCTGCGGGGGCTCCTCAGGCACCTGCGGGGCTGTCGCCGCTGAGGACAAAGCAAGAAAATCCCCCAAGACGGGCGATGTCAGCTTTCCCATGGCCCCTGGGTGTGGGGCACCCAGTGGCCGGCTGTGCCAGCCCCAAACTCACCGTCAGGCGTCGCCGTCTGGGTGCTGGCGGTCCTTGGAGCCTGGGCAGGCTTGGGGGCAGTGGGGCCGGGCAGCGGGGTCCCCTGGTCCTTGCTGAGCCCCACGGCGTGCAAGCAGGGCTCCGGCAGCTGCCCCCGGCTGCTGCTCAGGGTGCAGGGCGTGGGGAGCGCCTGCCCCCGCAGCGGAGGCCCCGGGACGAGGGGTGGCGGGGGGTTGCGCTGGGCGGGGGCCTGCAACAGGCAGGTGCCTGCGGGGTGCAGGAGCTCCCCATGGAGCACGGCCCTGGGCCCCAGCCCCAGCGCATGGTGGGGTACCAGTGTCCCCGTCACCATGGGCTGTCCCCACTGATGGACGGGGGCACAGGGAGGAGCGGTGTGGGGGAGCTGCCCCCCGGCGGGGAGCTGCACCAGCTGCAGCTGGTGCCCCATGGTTGGGAGCTGCACCAGCTGCAGGTTTTGCTCCACAGCGGGGAGCTGCACCAGCTGCAGGTTTTGCCCCACAGCGGGGAGCTGCACCAGCTGCAGATTTTGCCCCACAGCGGGGAGCTGCACCAGCTGCAGCTGGTGCCCCACGGCGGGGAGCTGCCCCACAGCAGGGAGCTGCCCCCCGGCGGGGGGCTGCCCAAGCTGCAGGTGGTGCCCCTGGGCTGGGAGGTGCCCCCCAGGTGGCAGCTGCACCCCGGCGGGGAGCTGCAGCACCTGCCCCTGGACCCCTGGCACCACGTGCCAGATGGTGGCCTGGGGCAGCGCGGAGGGGAGGGTGGGTACCTGCGGGGGCTGCAAGGGCAGCGCCGTCGCTCCGGGGAGGGAGGGCAGCAGCCAGGCAGCCACCGTTGGCGGCACGGCTGGGACGACGAAGGGGGAGTTTTGCGTCTGCGCAAGCCGCGGAAGCCGTCTGGGGAAACCCTCTGTGGGAAAAAGGCCGCTGGGCTGAGCTCTGGGGCGCTGGGCTCGCCAGCAGGGCCGCAGCCCCGGGAGGAGCGGGAGCCGGCTGCTGGACCTGCCATGGTGGCTGGAGAGTGGGGCGGTTGCTTGGGGAACCCGGGCAACGGGGGTTCCATCCCAACGGCTCACCAGCCCCTCGCCGACATCTTGGGGAGGACTGCAGGCTTTGGACCCAAGCAGGCTGCCCAGCGCAAGACTTGGCCATGTTCATTAGAACATTACTAGCCTCTAAGCCTCATGGCATCACCTTCCATCTTGACTGCTAAACCTCCTTGCTCCCTACTATCTTCTTTGCCAAGATACAGCTGTCCACATTTACTTTTCCTACTTGGCTGGACTGAATTTAAGAAGGGAGCTTGCAACTCTTCCTCTTGTTTGCCACTTCATCATCAAACCAAATGAAAACCATTTGCCTTTAACCTCTTTATTTCAGGCCTTCTTTCCTAGTGGTCATTCAAAACTGGGAAAAAAATAGTCTACCAAGTGGGGTTTTTTTTTGATTTGATAATAAATCTGCAGACTGTTAAGTCATCAAGCACTTCAAGACTGTTTGAAATAATCTCGAGATTAATATAAAAGGAATTCCTCACACACGCTGCGGCCGCTTACCTTTAGTATAGTCGTTGGATGCGATGGAGCAGTATTTCTTGCTTTCGCCTGCACTGGAAGTCTTCCCTTCCTTGTAAGGTTGTTTACTGCTCTCACTTCTGCATTACTGTCCTGGTTTCAGTTAGAACAGAATTAATTTTCTTCCTAGTAGCTGGTGGAATGCTGTGTTTTGGCTTAGGATGAGAAGAGTGCTGATAACACCCCGATGTTTTAATTGTTGCAGAGCAGTGCTTATACCAAGCCAAGGACACCTCAGACTTTTGCTCTGTCCTGACAACAGGCAGGCTGGGGGTGCAGTAAGAGCTGGGAGGGGACAGACCCAGGACAGGTGACCCGAACTAGCCAAAGGGGTATTCCATACCATCTGACGTCATGCTAAACAATATATAGGGGTGGCTAGCCGGGGGAGGGGGACCAGACTGCTCGGGGTTAAGCTGGGCATCGGTCAGCGGGTGGTGAGCAATTGCATTGTGCATCACTTGTTTGTACATATTATTATTAGTAGTACTATTATCATCATTGTATTATTATTATTATTATTATTATTATTATTATTATTATTATTATTATTATTATTATTATTATTATTATTATTATTATCCTGTCTTATTAAACTGTCTTTATCTCAACTCACGGGCTTCACTTTCCATTTCTCTCCCCCGTCCCAGAGAGGGAGGGGGGAGGGTGAGCGAACGGCTGCGTGGTGTTTAGCTGCCAGCCGGGTTAAACCACGACGATTACTCACATGAAGAGCCATCTGGAGGATGGGATTCTTCCTTCTTCTCCCGCGTTATCTTCTGGAAACGAGGATCTAAGTGTTCCAAGGAGCCTTTCGCTTTCCTGGTGTTTCTCCTTTTTCTTCTTTTTCTTCTCCTTTTTCTTCTTTTTCTTACGCTTGCGATTGGCATTGTCAAAGTGGAGCGCACAGAAACACAAATCATGAAGCCTGAAAGAAACATGCAAGTTAAAAAGGGAAAAAAAGATGTGGCACTTGTTGCCTATATGAAACTTGATTTATTTTACCACAGGTGATGATTTGCAGCATGTCAGCTATTTTGTGGTGCTTTGTGCACACGCAACTTACTTTAGATGCAGCAAACTTAAGTCTTCAGATTGAAGGACCATAGGTCCTGGTTTGTACACAGATCATTAACAACGGCTAGCTCTGGAATATGTGCAAGCAGAAAAAATCTTTTAACCTAATCTGGAATGGTGTACGGATGTGATTCGAACTATGTGGTCCAAAGCTAGTGCTCTGACACAATTCAGCAAGAGCTTTCCTGTCTTCACTGATCAACCTAACAACATGATCCCCAGCCAGCTGGTGCTATCTAAATAACTTAGAAACTACCAGAAAAAAAAAAAAAAATGACATGAGAAGCACCCAGAAAAAAATTAGGATAAAAAATGCGGAGTATGCTGGAATCCTTGCTTACTTGGAATCCTTCTCTCCATGTTTATCCTTAGACTTCTTTTTCTTCCAGAACTTGTGATATTTTTGCATTTTTTTCACCACCTACAAGCTCCTTTTCTATCTTTCTGTCTTTCCTTTCTATTTCACTTTCACTACCTTCTGCACGGGTATATTTTCTTTTTCTGTTTCCTTCTGTTTCATTTTTCTGGCGACAGTTCTCCAAATGAGCTGACACAGGTGGAAGCGCATGTCTTTCACGAGAATGTCTTCTGGAATTTTGCTGAGGTACCGAGCAACGATGCAAGTCTGCTCGGGGTGTGCTAAAGCGACGTACATCTTCCTCTCTCAAGAGGGAACCGTGAGGCCATCTGCTTTTGTAATGATAATGCTTATGTGACCTGCTGTAGTAAGTTGCAGTCGATCTGTCAAAGGCTGAATTGCCGTGAGAGAACTTTCTCTCTCTACTGTCTCCTGTCGCATGAGGTGAATAGTAATCCTTGTAATAGCTACATCTTTCCCATCTCCGTGCTTCGTCTCGATAGTATCTTTCTCTGCTCCAACTTCTTTCCCCTTTGGGTCGGTAGTACCTATTGCTACCTTGTTCTGATCTTCCTCCGCTGCCAGATCTGTACTTTGAATATTTGACTGCTCTTCTGCCATTCTCAGGGCTGTTTCTTTCAAGAGGGAAAGATCTGTACCTGCTTCCCTCCCAGTACTCCTGCTTGTGACTCTTTTGCTCAACAAATTCCACGCTCTGAGAACACCTCCTCTTGCTGGAAGGACTTGCTTTTTGACTCTCCTTCTCTTCACTAGGAGCATGTTCCCTCTTTCTTTGGTAATGCTCTTTGTCAGTGGTTTTAGTCTTGTCCTTTGTATCTTGGCGTCTATCTGCAATAGCTAAGGAAGAAAGATTGTTAGAGCTACATTCAGTGTCAGACTTGAGAGAGGAAGTTTGCCGCAATTTCTCACCAGGCTCACAAGACTCTTTGCCATACAAAACATTTTCTTTTGAAATGAGGTCACGTTCTTTTGATCTTCTTGCTTTCTCCTTGTCTCCACGGTCATCACATTGGTACTGGGCAAGGTATTCATCATTCCCAGGAGATTTCGGAGGTTCCGCAACACTGCATAAAATAAAAACCCATTTCTCACTTCTGCTGAAGGACGTGAATATTAAGAGTAAAACCTTCCAACGTCAAACAAACAAACAAAAACCTCCGGACTACAGGAACCCTCGCAAACTTATGCCATTTAGAAACCTCTCCTGTGATTAGGACACCTTCTTCAGCTCCCAGAGAAAGTGCTTTTTCCCCTCTTGCTTCTGAAGCCATTGCACTAAAAAAGCAAACGCATCTGTCTCCTTCCACCTGCTGCTCTGAGAAAAAAGGCATAGGGGCGAGCGGGGAACAGCCAGTGTTTCTCCAGACAGTGGAGAAAAACGGAAAAACATTCTATAAAGGAACACAAGTTCTCCTTGAGGCACCAACCTGCATCAGAGTGATATGCTCAGTGCTGATCATTAGTTCTGTTCGTGACACTGGACACACAGTATGGAATTGTACTAATTTAAATCCTTCCATTAAATACTATTAGTAGACAGATAAAACTGTAACGAACTTCCATAAAGTCTTGTCTTAATCAGACTGTGCTCATTTTACCTCATTTCCTCTGACAAGCTGTTCAGCTGGCTGGCTGTGAAGGACTCCGTGATGACTTCTCGATTGACTGAAGGCATAGCTCCAGGCATCTGCAATTAAAACGCACAAGTCAGCAGACAAAAAAATACTATTTGTAGTAGTACTGAGGACTACTCTTGTCAGAATTTCTCCATTAAATGGTAAGCAAGACCGCTGTGAGTTGTATGCATTATCTACACTTCAAAGATAACCCCAACTCACCCCCCAAAATCTACTTCATGAAACTTAGGAATTTTTATCTCAGCTGAGCTTAAGTTGACAAGTTCTAATGTAAGCGCAGGTCTGCAAATTCTAAGGGGATAATACCACAAAGTCTTACGATCACGTGTGTGCTGTGTTTTCTCAGTATTTCACCTGAATTAGGAACACAATAAACACTCCCGAATACATCGTAGGTGAGAAATTCTCGATGGAGCAAATCTATGTTTCAAGCGATCCATTTGTTTTAGAAAAGAACATCTCAGAAGGTTTAACAGGTTCAACTCGGCAAGTGGAATCATCAAGTTTCAGTCCGTTTTCTTTAGATTCATTAACTAACCTAATAGCACCATTTAGTGAATCTGTTTTTGGCAGCTCATGCTGGGATCTTCCTTTGTCAGCATTCTGACAGGAAGAATTGGAATGCTGCAATGTACGGACTACCTTTCCAACCAAAATTCCATTAGAGGACATTGCATTGCAATTCCTTTGAAATAAGCCCTTTGACTCCTCCTCAGATTTTCCTGAAGATTCTGCACCATAAGGGACTGTGTTATCAGAGCTGAGTTTAGGATTTTCATTCACTGTTGGCTCCACAAAAATTTCATCAGAAACTTTTTTGTTTGTTTGCATTTGCTTCATTTGCATTACCGAATTTGTAATTGTGGATGAAGGAACAGCCTGGTAGAGATCTTCATCCTCCACAGCACTGCTAAGACAGTCAGGCTGTGACACAGTCTGACGAGCAGGCAATTTATTGTGAATACTGATGGTGATCTTCTGTTTTCTTGACGTATCAGTAATTGAAGGCCTGGTAATTGCCTGGTTCTGAACACAGGCCATTGGTGGTGCTGAAGATGGCCTTTTTAGGGTGACACCAGTGGTCTTTGTGTCCTCTTTTATGGATCCATTTCCATTTAAACGGCTTGAATTCTGTATTTAGAAAGAAGAAATTGCAAGATGGATTAACGCAAACACTGCATGTAACATTTTCAAACACAAAACTCTCCTACTGAGTGTTTCTACAAATGGTCTTAACACCTCAAAAGAAAAACACACTGCCCTTTAAGGATAAATACAAGTCCAATAAGCGTATTCAATTCCTGCTTTTGGTTTACTGCAGATTGGTATCAAATTAACATCATCTTTGAAAACCAGCCAAGCAACTTAACATTACCTGCTGCTATTCCCAAATATATTTATTTTCCCCTTTAAACATACCCTGAAAAGCCTGAAGTAATCGTTCTGGTGCTCAGGAATAAGACATTTAGTTTTCCCTGTCTTAGCTAAAGTGACGAGGATAGGAAAAACAAGTCCTCTTTTAAATGATTTGAGGATTAGTACACTCTGCTTAAATAGTCAAAGAGCGTAGCTCTCTGTGCTTTAGAAAGCTGTCTTGGAGGTATAAAGTAACGGAGTCGCATGGCTGCACAATTTAGCAGTAACCACTGTTTGAATGACTCTGGCTGTAGCATGAGGGCTGTGAAGAAAGCTGCAGCGTGGGAAGGAAAACAAAACTAAGATGCCGAAAACCAAACAAAAAACCCCACACCAAACCCCAAACCCACTAGCAGTTTGGTGCCGTTATCTGCCCTCCCGCTTCCCTGAATTACCTTAATCATATGAGGAAGAAGTCGTGGTCCCATAAATCCAGCCTGCTTACTATTAGCCCCCTGCTGACCAGGAGGGAATGAACAGGGATAAGATGGTGCTGGCAAGTAAAACGCACGTTCTCCAAGTGTCAAATCATAGCGCCTTCAGAAAAGAGCAGTGATCGTAGTTTAGTTTTTCTTTCAGCCTACTCTTGGATTAAATCCCATCCTATCATTTTAGAGGAACAGCTCATACGATATGGAAGCCTTCTCTACAGAAGGCTTCGCCAAGACTACAAACTGAAAAGTAGAGAACAGTCTTCCTACTAAGACTATCACTTGCACAGCAATAATTCATTCTTACAGCACAGATGACCTTCATTTCTCTCCTTCTCTAAATTAGCCAGCTACAGATAACACATAGATAGCAATTTACACAAGTGCTGCAGTTTAAGGCCAAGCAACAAAAGATAATAAACGACACAGAGAATTTCAGGTTAGACAGAACTGAATTAGACAAATAATAATCTTCTCCCGGGATAGCAAGAAAAACACTTGCAAAACAGAAAAATATCAATAACAGGAAAGTAAATCTCTTCTGAACACATTTTAAGATTTGTTATTACCTGATATAAAAAAGTATGTAAGCTTGCTGACCAAGAACTCTTTTAATGTCAGTACGCACTACTTTAGCATCATTCATCTGATACCAAAGTCCATTACCAGCCTGCAAATAAAGACAACGATTTCTTTAGGTGAATTGCACGTTTTCCAATTGAAATCACGGATAGGAACAAAATACACACATGTCAAATAAAAATATAATGAAATCTTTTTCCCTAGAAACAGTAGCTGCTAGTCATGCTTTAATTGGTTTGCCAGCACAACCTTTACCCTGTTAGAAATGCTGTTGACTTCTACCTTTACATAGCATATATAGTGTCCTGAGTGACAGCTGACACCGTGATGTACCAGCACCGCGTATAAGGCATAGAGCAGTGGTTCTCCCATTGACTGCGACATGTAGGCTCTCAGGTCCAAATACTCCGGATATTTCACCTCCTAAAGAGACATCAAGAAGATAGAAAAATTATCCCAGAGTACTTCGTGGACTAGCCAGAGAAAAACACTTCCAAAAAACACAGACTAGAATTTATTTCTAGAATATATTTCTAGAATATATTTCTTGATTCACTACAAATAAGTCTTCCCATAAACAACGTTTAAGACTAGAAGTTGCAGAGAACTGTTTCCTGATGAATCAGCCTTCTCAGAGGAAAGCATATGCTTCTTGTCAAGCAGGAACTTTATTGATATTAAGAGAAAGAATAAGCCATAGTCGTTAGTCTACAATTATTGTCTGAAAATATTAACAACTTTCAGCTTTGGGGGATGTCCCATTACACAATGATATAGTTGCATTACAGTGGTAAATATACCTTGTTGATCTTTCCACCTGTGAAATCTGCAAATCTTTTCAGTGATATTGTGAGAACCTTGGAAGAACGGTGTATGGTAAATCTCTTGGACGCAGGAACCATCTTTTTACACCTTAAAAACAAGCAGAGATAAGTGTTTGAAGGCATCTTCTTTTTTCGCCCCCAAAACAAACTCCTTTTAATGTCTCACGCATGCCTATGCTATTTGAATGATATTTACTTGCATAATAGGTTGGTCTTTTTTCTTTTCATAAACCCATGCACTGCGTGTCAGGTTTGTTAATACACAGAAGAAGGTAAATTTTCCCAACAACTCAGAGCATAGCGGGAACAGGAATCTCTCACGAAAGGGTATGACCAGGTTGGATGGCAAGGTACCATTTCTTGGTCTACAAAAGTGGCTATTTGAACTCCAATCCTGGATACATTCTTTCAGCTTTCAAGGGAAACACAAATACTGAAAGCGGAACGAGAGAGCCTTGGTCCCCAGGACTAGAAATTGCAAATAATCTCCAACATAGGTCGACTATCAACATCAAAAATACAACAGAAGCACATGGTCATTCTACAGGAGGGAGACATTTAACAGTAGGAAGTCTTCATGTACTGAGCTTGTCTGGAAAGACACTGAAACCATCTGCCATCCTTTGAAACAAAATAGTTCAGTTTGACACATTGCCCGCTCCAAGGTAGGACCTACAGTGTAAGCAGTGAAAATTAGCCACTAGCCCAGAGAACAATGGAAACTGGGCAGTTTACATCAAGAAAAGTACTGTCGAGAGCTAATAAATAGAAAGAACAAAAGTAGCTCTTTTTGAATTCTGATGGCAAAATACAAGCCAGAGAATTGCAAACCCATAGGGAATGCCTATGAACAAGACTTCCCCCCTCCAAAGAAACAAAAACCCAAGTCTTTTATAAACTTCCACAAAACTTGTAAGTAGATCCAAAGTTTAGAGGTAGTCCAACAGAGTCATGCAACATAGAAAACTGACATCTAGGATTAAGACCTAATTCGTCAAAATCTTACTCGCTACATTTATAGCAATTCTCTCCATCCAGCTCTTCAGGTTTCACAAAGAGTTCCAGAGCTCTGCTAACAGACGAAACCGCCTAGAGCAGCGAGAAAGAAGAGCGCAAAGTCACCGTAATTCAAAATTCCAGAGACATACTAGTAGTTTATAAGAGAATCTTACTAACATACTCAAGCGATCTACTAGGAGCACTGTGAAGAAGGAGGCAGAAAGAGCATGCTCAGCATTGACCTCACCTGGAAGGCATTTGACTTTGGAACAAATACTTTTCCAGTAGCCTAGACAGCATCTACAGTGTGCTTTGTCATCAATACTGGGGACAAATTCATCAGTCTAACAATTAGATGTATATTGAGGTAGAACAACAAAGAAGTATGACAGCATTATAATTTTTGCAGAAAGAGAATTTTTTCCCCTTAAACCCAATGCAAATGTGGAGACTATTTACATGGGTTCCACGGAAGGACAAAGTCCAATCCACTTCCTTAGCACCACCAAGCTCTTATGTTTTAACATTATATGTGGTTTGGTTTTTTAAGTTAAACAAGTTTAATTTAGAAAGTTATGCATGTACTTAAACATCATGAATTATATTTAGAAAACATCTTACCTTTATATCCAAAGTGATATCAAGAAATGCCTCATACGTATCCGAAACTGCTTTGCAATTCAAGCACTTCACTGGAAACAAAATATAAATGCTTAACATTATGTGAAGGAGACTAACTGTCCAAATTCAAGTTGTTGACAGATACTACTTTAGACAAACTACAGACTGCTTTACTACCGACAAAAGACACAGATCAGTTCTAAGGACCGGAATATTTTTTCAAGTACCTCTCGATCTTAGAAATCCTCCAAATATTTGATGAATGATGGTGGTAGCTTGAGAAGATCTGTCCAATCTGGAAATAAATTATAATCAGACCTCAGAAGATTTAAGGCACAGAGTTAACTCTTCAAAGAGTTTGATGAAAACCAAGGATGATGTAGACTTTCGTTGCTGATAGTAAATAAGGCACTAAAAGGTGCTAGAGATCATTTTTGAGAGTAAATAAAGGACTAGAAGGTGCTAGAGAATGTATGAAAGTGAACTTGTTTATGCTTACTCGGTGCTTCCGTTCAAGCACGCTTCCTGCATAGCATCAACAGTATAGCGCAAGAACTCGTGTGCGTCTTCTTGACTGCCAAAACGGAAATGTTGTCCTATTCCTAAATAAGAAGATGATAGTATTGACCTCATTTAAAAATGAAATCATTCTTGTATTTCTAAAATCTCTCTTCATTTGAGTGTTAAAACCACTTATACACATCAAATAATTATTTGAAGATTACAAGCTATCGAAAAGAAACACATCTGAAGCCACTTACGACTGAGATTACTGATAACATGCGTGGGCTCGATGGCATCAACAGTGCAACGCAGGGCCTGGTTAATGTGAGTCTCCATCGTGCACATCATGCAAAAATCTTGTTCACGACCTGAAGAGTGAAAGAACAAAGCATCCCAGTCCAGCGAAATATCCATAACTACAAACATCTAAGTACAATTTAAACTATAGATACAATATCCACTCTCCTTGCTACATTCTATTCTCCCAAGATGCCAATGTCCCAACAGTCTTGTAACATTTCATTTCACACAACTTTACAGAATAAAAATATCCACTAAGCCTGTATTCAAATGCATTTTGTGATGAGAAATCTAAAAGACTACTGCAAAGTCGCAGTTGTAAAGGCTGACAGGAATGTGAACTCCACAGGCTGCAAAATGTATTACTCTCTAAAATTACTACCAAATGCATTACTGTCCAATGCACTTCATTATTCCCATGAAGCAATAAATGATCCTTTAATAAAAAAACAAACAAACAAACAAACAAATAACTAAATAAATAAACCATGGTGCATTAATTGCACTCCATATGCTATTCGGAGCCCACTGCTAATACAGTGCTCAAAGCCAGCTTCTACAGGTAAAATCAGGCAAATAAGCTTATCTCACAGAATCACTGCTGTTCTTTCACCTTCAGAGCTATCCAACAGATTCAAAATACTCTTAGAAAGTACTCACATGACTGGCTGTGCTCAAGAGAAAGCATGTAATTGGCAAGTGGGGGTGTGTAGGTCAAACACTGTAGAGTAGCATTAAGAAAACATGTGTTGCCAAGATTGTACAGGCCAACTCCAACACTTTGTGTTTCTCGCCAATCCATACAAATCTTCTCAGGTGGAAAAAGAATGCTCTGTGGCGGAGCAATTCCATCATTAACGACTGCAAGAAAGTTAAATTTAAAAAGAGATCTTGTTTGTTTGTTTCTAAGAAAGGTATTTAAAAAAATACTATTCTGCAGGAGCACCTAGAGGAGCTAGCTACAATCCAAACCAGAAAAACTTATTGCAGACAGCTTTAATACCACCAAATTCAAATTGGCTGGTCAACACAATGTTTTGGGGAAAAAAAAAAAAAAAAAAAACAACTTTAGTCAACCATTTTAATTTTTCTAAGGCAAGGCTAACTGCCATTCTGTTTGTAGCACCTAATGCCAAGTTCCTCTCCATCTATAATCTTTAACCTGATTAACTCAACTACTGTTTTTTTCCTTATTATAACTTAAACCACAAACTTAGACTTGAAATTATACGGTAAAAACGTAAAAACTAGGAACTAGGAATGACGGTACCCCTACAGATACCAGATTTTTTCCTGAGCAATGTTATCCTTCAAAAAACCTGTGAAAAATGGAAGCTGTGAATAGCAACAATCAAACACTTTTCTTTGCAAAACAGAAAAGACATGGAGGAATCTGTGCATTACAAAAAGCTCCCCATATTTCTCTGTTGACTGTAAATATATCAAAATTAATTTCTGTAACATCAGTCACTTCAGTTGCCTTAGGAGATTCGCTTTTGAAGTCTTTGTTCACAGTAGTCCCCTTCTCTATCAGTGCAACAAGTAAGAACTGCATTTTCTACTTTTGCTTTGAAGAAAATGGAGGCAGGATAAAACGCACACTTACTTAGATCTCTTGGGGCAAAAGCCTTAGATTTTTCAGATGATCTACAGTAAATAGCACCTCCACGTCCTTGGGCCACAGAGACTTGGCTTGAATCTTCTGCAGGCACTATCCGGCCCCAGTTGGCGGTGCGTGACATCAGTATTTTAGTACTTGGTTTCTTGGATTTGCCAGACCGCCTTGAAGAGGGCTTTTTAGGCTTTGAAGATTTGGGCTTCTTAGCTACGGTCATTGTTCACATCTGCAACAGAGACAGAAGTTCTGGTTGACGTAAGAATATCAGGAAGCATTCCAAGAAGAAAAGAGTAACAGAAGTCCTGTCACTTAATCTCAAAGAAACAGCCTTAAGAACTAAATCGCTGGTATGAATGATTTAAAAAGAATCCCCAAACTAAACACACAAAGTGAAAGTTTCCATCTAAACTCTATCAGTATTACTTTTAGCTTCTGCAGAACTAGTGGCTGATGCCATTTCTTTCCCTTCCGTAGGATTTTAATCCATTACAACTCTGGAGTCTTTTTAATATAAAAATGTAGAAGACATTCTCTGAGGGGAATCAGTTATTTATTGATTTCCGGAGTTTCGCAATTATCTGTTAATTAGTACCTATGATCTAATAGATAATTGTTGCAATTATCTATTGCTGGCATGAGTAACGGAACACTATTACTTCACTGCCTGCGTTTTTCTGTTTCGTCTGCACAAAGGTACCCAGAACTCACTGCTACTTTTCTTCTGTCTTTCCAGGGCTCGCCCTCTACCTCACTGTCTACTGCACCAGTCATGAGGGGTTTGTTGTGATTCTATAATGAGCCTAGCTTTTAAATACACCTTTTCTGGGCGTCACTTGGTGACGGCAAGTTAATTTGTGAGGGCTCCTCAGTCTACATCAAGCGGTCGCTTTTTCCAGGTGAAAAAGCGGAGCTGTAAGTGGCAGTACACTAAAGCCCTGGCATGCTGAGATCCAAGAGGAGAGATGTTTGGCCCTCCTTTTCACTCCTGGGAACCATATACCTCAAAACCCACAGAGGATGGGCTATATCTCAGAGAAATCTTGGGAAAGGAGAGCATGAAGAGCATGTTTGCAAATTTATTTCTCCCTGGGCTTCTTCTGCTTCTCCAAGAAAGACGAGTTTGAATATAACTTTGGCAGCAGTACTTCTGGTGTTTTACTCCTACCACATTTAAAACTCCTACGACAAACTGAAAAGTTAGACTAAAAAGCAGCTCTTTCCGTTCTACTTTCTAAAGTTGCACGCTTTCCTCATGCAAAACAACAGGGGAATGTAAGCTAGAAACGGAAATGCTGAATGTAAAACAAAACAAAACAAACCTCAGCCCTCCAGGACAAAAGCCAATAACTGCTACAAAGTCCTTTTTAAAATGCTGATTAGGTTTCAAGGTGATACCGCTTTAAATAAGCATAGTTGTGTGTCCATAGGCAGAAGCTGAATAATGACAGGATGAACTTCTATACTTCATGTTTTGTTACTGTCTTACTGTAGCACACAGGGACTTGTTACCTTTAGGGAAACCACTAACCTCATGGAGGGTTTAAAACATAAGCTAGTTTGTTATACCAAAATGACGGAGAGAACAAAGCATAAAGTGCTTTCAGATTTCTAGCACGCCTTGATTGCTGTCCATTAAACTTCAGACACGTTAAACAAAACACAGTAAATAAGAAAACTCCTAGTCCCACAGCTGGCAAATTGTGTGCAGAGGTTGTAATTAGAATTTTTTTGCCTTGACATTTTACATTTAAAATTGATTTTAAATCCATTCTATACACACTTTCCATTCCTGAAAAAACAATACGCAAACCTGAAAAATGCATTTACATGAGAAATGAAGTCGTCTTTGTCCGATTGGAAGACTAAGGTGACAGCTCCTGGGCTCAGGGATAAGCTCCGATCTTCACCAGTGACAGCTCCTTTTTTAGGATTGAAAGGGAAAATGTTTCAGCAACACTTTGGAAACATACTTAAGGGACAAGAAACAAAATCAAGACTGCAGTGAGAAGGAGAACAGAAAAACAATACTGGGGAAAATGAAAGGGAAGGGAAGGGAAGGGAAGGGAAGGGAAGGGAAGGGAAGGGAAGGGAAGGGAAGGGAAGGGAAGGGAAGGGAAGGGAAGGGAAGGGAAGGGAAGGGAAGGGAAGGGAAGGGAAGGGAAGGGAAGGGAAGGGAAGGGAAGGGAAGGGAAGGGAAGGGAAGGGAAGGGAAGGGAAGGGAAGGGAAGGGAAGGGAAGGGAAGGGAAGGGAAGAAGAAAAAAAAGAAAAAAAGAAAAAAAGAAAAAAGAAAAAAAGAAAAAAGAAAAAAAGAAAAAAGAAAAAAAAGAAAAAAAGAAAAAAAAGAAAAAAAGAAAAAAAGAAAAAAAGGGAAGGGAAGGGAAGCAAAGCGAAGCGAAGACCTTGATCTTTATACTGACCAATGAGATAAGCCTTACACATTTTTAAGTTTATTTTTGACAACTGATTGAGGTGTTACCAGGTATTAAGTACGATTCAAGAGCAAATATTAACACTAGAAAGAAGAAATCCGATCCACCACCACTGTTTCAAAATACATCCATTTCTCATTTGGAGATGACGTCTCTCTGACAAGATAGTAGAAAAACTGTAAATACCGATAGAGCTTCCTCTCCCGATGTTCCATATACATACCGATGCTGTTCCTACATCTATGCTCTGAGCATAAATTTATGTTGGCATGAGTGACAAGAGAGGGTGTTACTCCTCTCTTTGTTTGCTTTGCCTTGAGAGACACACCTCTTGTCCATTGAAAAGTAAATTCAAGATTCCAGATCAGTTAAGACAGTTGCTATCCCCCCATTCAGAGTTCTGCAGCAGCACTGTTCAGATGTGTTTAGCAGTCTCTTTAGAAAATGTTATCACTTAGGACCTGCTTCTCAGTAGGTCCACGTTTGGCCTCCGCTTAGCAGAGAGTCAATCCCAGCTTAAGCTTTCGTACAAGAGCCCCTTCACGAAACGGAGTTGAACCCTGACATAACTGAGTTGAACCTTTAACCTTGAAGCTTCCTTAAAGAAGAAAGCAGCACCCAGGCCAGGAAATAGAAATTAATCGTCACTTTACCCTGAAACGCAGTGGGCTATTCTGTGCTGGCAGGATTGCTGCCGGGCTGGCCGACGAGGCGGCGGGCAGCTCCCCGGGGCCACAGGGCCTGGCACAGGGAGCCGCCGGGGGTCTCCAAGGTCCGGGAACAGCAGCAACAGCGGCAACAGCAGGGACAGAGGGGACAGCAGCGACAGCAGCAGCCACCTCAGCCGGGGCCGTCTCCACAACCGCCACAACGGCCTCGGAACGCCACCGAACTCGGAGCTCCAGCGTGACGCCTTTTGAGCCTGGCCGCGCTGCTCATGGCTAAAACCAGAGCGTTTCCTCCGGCGTGTGTTTACTGTCGGTGCCAGATCGGCCCTCACCCCGAGCTCTCCCTGCCGGGAGGGCTTTGGGGTTGGGGTTTCCCTCCCGCCGCCGCCGCGGGCAGGCCCCGCACGCAAGGGGTCCGCGCTGGGGAGCAGCATCTCACCCACGGCGAGAGACAGAGGGCACGACATGAAAAAGCCCCGACACGAAAAAGCCACGGCATGCAGCCGAGGCGGCGGGGAGACGGCTCTGAGGGAGCTGACACTTCGCCCCGCCGCCCTCCCCTCCCGGGCCGCCCCGCCGAGCCCCGTGCGCCTCAGGTGCTGCGCTGAGGGGGTGGCTGGCTACTGAGACAGCTGCCCAGGGCACTGCTCATGGCACCGAGCCTGACGGAGGTCAACAAGTGTTGAACAATGCTCTCAGACATCGGGTCTCACTTTGGGGTGGTCCTGTGTGGAGCCAGGAGTTGGACTTGGTGATTATTGGGAGTCCTTTCCACCTTGGGATGTTCTCTGATTCTAGGTCAGCAATTCAGTAGCTGATGAGAAGTGTGGAGTCATTCAAAGGGAAGAGAGAGCACAACACTTCTTGTTTGCAGAAGCGGCTATTTGGTAACCAAACCGATGATTCCTTTGCTTCTAGAGCAACTAACAGCAGGGATCCGCTTTACAATAGAGGGAAAAGAGTCGTTGGCATGTCATGTGAAGTAAGCTTCAAATCCCAGAGGATGATTTTGTTGGAACTTTATTCAGCTGAAAACACAGAAGCCTTGCTTTTGCTTGTGTTAGTTACAGCTCCAGTTTACTTTGGTTGGGAGGGCAGGCATTCCAGGCTAATGTGCTGTACCTGTTCCTTCAGCTCATTGTCCATAAACGGAGGAGCAAATGAAATCAGTTTAATCTCCATTAAATGCAGCAGACAAAGCGGAGTAGAGGGCGATCTAGCACTTAATTTTTCCTGTAAGCAGGAAACCCAGAACTCAACAACACTTTTCAAATCTTGTCCTGCAGTAAATGACCAGCTGAGTGAAGCTTGCATTTAGAGGATGTGCTCCTACAGTAGACGGAAATAGCTTTTCCTCTTCACAAGTGCAACTGAGTGGTGGACTGGCAGCTACGTGGTTAACTAGTTGTGCCAAAGGGCTTGTGTTGAATGCACAGAAAAACATGCAGGTCCCAACAGTAAAGGGTTGTCTGTAGGCATGACACTGAGTACAGATGTTGTCTGCAGGTTCGTGCAGAGTGCACCGCGCCAATAAGCACCCAGAGTCGGAATGCGCACGAAGGTCTTTTAATTATATAATTACTTATAGAACTCTGCAGAGTCAGGTACTTGGCCATCTTTCGCAAAGCAAGCATACCTCTGACTCGAATCACCGTCATTTATACACAGGAAACTTGTGAAAACTCTCTCTTTGGCTCCTTTGGATTGGTTATTACAGCTCACCTAACTTATCTCCACTGAGCTTGTGCATTACAGAGGAATACCGGGGGGGAGGGGGAACAGGAGAGGGGGGACACACACCGAATCCCACATTAGCATAGATTAGCATTTTGACAGGTGTGATTTTTAATGTGCTAATGACCCTTAATGAGAAAAAGGTTACTATAGGTCAGTCTGGAGCTGGTGTTCTCCTTCCTGTTTTTTCCCTTTTAGCCCTTCTCTTCCTTGCTTCTGCTAGCTCAAGGCTACCTGTCTCTCTCCTTTATTTTCTCAGCTAAAAGACTGCACAAGCTACAGGCCTCCCTATTTGCTTCAACATTTCCTTGTTTTTTTGTTTTTTTTTTTTCCCAGCTCTGGGACGACACAGGTGTGGTTTGATATTTGCCAGTATAGCTAAAACTCACGCCAGTCTGCTCATGCACAATAAGTAGTAAGATTTAAGGACTGGTTTCATCGGCTTCTTCCATACTAACATCCTTCTTGTGTTTTAGATATGCTGTAGTTAAATCAACACTAAGTTACTACTTGTGGAGTAATTGCCTTAAGCGACTAGGCATCATAAGCACACCTGCATCCCAAAAGCTACCCGCCTCCAAGGTGCAACCACCCCTCACTGAGCACGCCCTCGGAATTTCTCAGAGCCTGTACCTTTAAACGCAAGTGAGATCATTTCTACCAAGCACAACCAAGATATGCATGACTAGAGTCACTCAAGCTCCACCTTAAAGATAGAAAATAATATCAATTGCTTTAAGAGAAAGGGGATGTTAGGGAAGATACTATCAGGAAGGATTCCTTCTGACATCACTCGACAGGCTGAGCCTCTCACTCCCCCACCCCCACTCCATTGGGACGCCGTGGGGTAAGATCTGAACGCTTGCTTATACCAGGCGTCTCTGTGGAATCTTAGAAATCTCTAGAGTTTTGATGCTTTTTAATGTCTTAATACCTAGGCTGTGTACCTGTGCATTTCATGCATGCTAGCTTGCTTTTGCAGACAGTGAATTTATCACTGACAATCCAAAGAACCTGTGTACCTGTCGCCATAAGAAATTGCACTTAATTGCATTCTTCCTAGCTGTGAGAGTTCTCCTTGAATGCGACTAGAGCGAGGCCGTACTGCGGTGTTGGTGAATCCGTGACCGTGATAGTTCAGCACCCTGAATCCGACGGGACCCATGACGGTCAATCGGCTACACCCCTTAACGCGACACTACTAGACGAAGAAGATGACAGGGCTTGCATGCACTGCATTAGGCTTTGCATGTGAAAACACCCCCAAATAATTTCACATGCATTTAACGTTTTTAAAGGGAAAAAAACAGGAAGGTGTAGTCTCTCTGTAAGCTACAGCCCTACATAGTTAAGGCATCAGCATTCATTCCTTTGCTTGATAGCAAAGTATGAACATACAGAAGAGTTAAATATTTTCTTTGCATTCTTAAAGGCGATTTTTCAGACTTGGGCTTCAGTTGTTGGAGTTGAAGAGATCAGTAGACATCCTTACTTTTACGTTAAGACCAAAATCTTTATCTAAGATTGTGTTATCTAACGCAACTAAACTCCCACCCCCACATGTTTTTTTTGCAACTTCGCAATGATCTTGCTGCAGTCCCACTCTGATGGTCTTTCAGTAACATGCAAACTGCCGTGGCAGATTCTGTTACAGTGCTTTTCTATTGACAGTGTGCATAACACTCAAGGTAAAGCCCCTCGTTTCGCAGTGGGGACATAAAGTGTTTCTTTGGACCCTGCTGCTTCTGTTAGTACTCATTTTTTCACAAACTTGTTGAACCTGAGCCGTGCCTACTGAGCCAACGAATGCTTTGATGACACAGTATTTTGTCAAAGCAGTTTTGCTTCTTGGAGCTACAGAAGCAGCTCTGGCTACGTGATAGGGAATTGTGCTGCATTGGCAAAACCAGACTTAGCTACAGACTTACAACACTTGCTAACTCGATCTATTTCAAATCTCATTTTAACTTTAAAGGACAATCAGTTTTGTGGCTCCTGTCTTACTAATTTGCCTTGTTTTGCATGGAAGGGCAGCCTGTGAATGTTTTGCTTTATTGCATGCTTCAAAAAAAAGGCTGAGGAAGAGACTGGAGGAACCTTTTCCATTCTATGGACTTTCCCCCGAGAGTGTGGAATTGCAGGCTACTTGGATGAATGTTCGAATATGAGTAAGGGAGCAGACCTCAGCCAAAGGAGGTGGAATACTTGCTTAATAGTAAGTATCAGTGTGGGGACATCTTTGCTTAACGGGAGCCATTTAAACTCTTCATAGAAACAAAATAAGCTGGACATCTTATGCTTGGAAAGCAGTATGGTTACACAGCTGCTAACATAATGACTTGAGTCTTCTGCTCTGCAACTTCAGGTTTTGTTTTCAAGAAGTGCATACATCAGTTTAAGCTTTGGACAAGGAGATTTGCAATGCAAATAGTGATAAACCAGAATCAGCGGCGCTGACGAGTGTAATGGTGAAATGCAGCAAATCAAGTATTCCTGGAGAAATGTGAGATTACAAAACTAGCAAGCCATGAAGCACTTTTGTTGTTGTTGCTGTTGTTGGTTGTTTTTTAAATCAATTCTTATATGCTGAAATAGCACCTTCAAGAAAATCTGTTTATCTAGCCAGGTAACGGTGTCTCCCTGTAAACAGGAAGGAAATGCCAGGAGCAGCCATACCTCTTTGCTGTCAAAATAAAGAGCACGTCGAGGCCAACATCATGCCATAGTGCAAAGGCTTGCTAAGAAAGATCATTCTAAGAGGTCTGCAAGAAAAGATGACTTACTTTGTCATAAGTTTGTCAAATAGAATGGACGAGTTAGTAGTCGAGTACCGACTGTGTCCGACTCTACAGCTGCGGCGCAGCTCCAAGTCCCTGTTTTCTCCGTGGACTCGTCTCACAGTTTTTGCACCAGCTCTACTCCTCAATGTTCTGGTGACTGAAACGCAGAAACAAAGGATTTTGAAACAGTGAAGATGGGATTCTCCTTATTTCACCGTTGCTCTTGTAAAATGGAAACAGACAAACAAAAAAGGCACCCTGAAGTGGATTGAGTTTTCTTTACATTTCAGATCAGAAGTTGGTGTCACAACCACTGCATTCCACTTCTTCATCGCTCTGCACGTTTAAACTGTCTACTTAAAACTGGGACCTGTAGGGAAATTTTTAAAGAGACTGAAAGCTAGCCAGACAAAAACAAATGTGCAACTTTTGTTCCATGCAGGAGGGAAATCTACTCCAGTTATTTCTGTCTTGGAAAAGTGAGAACAATCAACACCTTTCTCTAAGGTGTTTTCACTCCAGTCATGTCAAACTGTATCTAACAGTGCTCAAAACAAACACTATGACATTGCAAGCCTCTTCCTAAGAGGTGTATGTTTGATTACTCTGTTTATGCATGCAGCACTTCCATTTCCTGCATTAGGATCTAACAGCTCAAGGAGGGAAGAATCGTTTCAAGAGAAACACCCAAACACCAGATAACTCAAACTCGTGCTTTTTAGAAAAAAGCCTGCCCATTGTTTGCCATACAGCACCCTTTGGCACAGGTTTGTTGCTTGCACTGTCATTAAAAGAGCCAAGAGGACAAGGGGAAGGGAAGAGCTACACCACTGTGCTGCTAGGATCACAGCTAAGGTTTACTTTTGTGCTTGCCAGCTATAAAACTAAGTTTGAACTTATCAAGTATCGATTTACTTTGCACAATTAGAACAGTTTGCTTTGTGCCTACCAAGCTGCAATTCACACTGCTCCCTCCCCAAGGAATTCATAAAATCTCCTATTTGCACCTACCTCTCTTCACAGAAAAGTCACTGAGGAGTGAATTCAGCTGACTACAGAAGGCTTTGGGGCCAAATGAAAGCCATGGAGTGACCAAGTGCCATCCTCTTCAGTAACCAGCACAAATAGGTATCCCGGGGACTTACAGCCACTTACCTGTGTTATATTCTTTTTTTCGTTCCAATTTTGGCTTTCTCAACTGCCTACATTAAGAAAGAGGACAGGGCAGAGAAGGGAGAAAAGACTTGTTGTATTAGACCCATCAAGGATGGGAAATTTCACCATGTTTACAAGCCAGTGCTCCATGGTATACAAAGAGAAGCCTGTAGGCCTCACGCAGGATCCACATCCCAAGTCTGTTGCGTGCCATATACGCGCGGTTCTGTATGTACCCACATTTCCTAGCTTGCTCATGTTGAATTCTCAAAATTATGAGCAATAGCACCCAAGTGGAAAAGATACATGTCCTGGTTTCAGTTAGGACAGAGTTAGTTCTCCTCCTAGTAGCGGGTAGGTTGCTATGTTTTGGCTTAGAATGTGTGAAAGGATGTTTAGAAGATTGCTGATACCACCCCGATGTTTCAATTGCTGCAGAGCAGTACTTACAACAAGCCAAGGACCTTTCGGTGTCTCACTGTCCTACTGGCAATCAGAATCGGCGCACAGCAACAGCTGCGAGGGGACAGACTCAGGATGGCCGACCCCAACTGGCCAAAGAATTCTATGCCTTATGGCAACACGCTGCACCATGGATAGGGCGGGGCAGCCGGGCTGCTAGGGGTTACGCTGGGCACTGGTCAGCGGGTAGTGAGCAACTGCATTGTACATCACTTGTTTTGTACACATTACTAGTAGCAGTACTATCATCATCATCATCATCATTATTATTTTCCTGTCTTAATAAACTGTCTTTATCTCAACTCGCGGGCTTCACTGTCCCGTTTCTCTCCCCCATCCCAGAGAGGGAGGTGGGAGGGTTGGAGAAGGGCTGTGTGGTGTTTAGCTGCCGGCCGGGTTAAACCACAACAACACCTCAAACGGGTTGGGAAAAAAAAACATTTTTTTTTAGAAAAGCAGAAGACTTTCACTGAGAAGAGGGATTCTAGTTTTAAGGTACTGGTACGCCATCAGCATGCTCATAGGCCTCTGCTGATTTTAGCCGGAGGTTTATCAGGCCACAACTCACTGCACATGCTTTCTCTCTTGCTTTTCAATCTACAAATTGAACAGAGATTGAACATATAGAAATACAGTACCTTGAAAAGCATCTTCTCTTGACATTTCCCCTCAGTATCGCCATACTTTCTTCAAAGCTGGAGACTGAACACCGCAGGATGCTTTTGCTCATTGATCTTAAACGGTGTCCGTTGAAACATTCAATACTGGGAGAAGAATAATCCTAGGGAAAGAAGGAAACAAGAATATATTTATGTGAACCACGTAGATTCAGATAAACAAATTCTTCCTCGCGCAAGTTTAATTGACCCTCCTGACTTGGTAGTGGGGCAACTAATGGCAGGCAGACACTGAAATGCTGCTGTGCTCGAGAAAAACCTGGAGAGAAAAAAAAAAAAAAAAAAAAAAAAAAGCTTTCAAAACTAAAGCATCCCTCTCCCCACCATTTTCTTGTGGATAACTTAAGCTTAATATCCTTGGCAAAAAGATATTGCAGCAAAACCTTTCACATAAACTTAGTGTTTCGTGAAAAACAACAACAAAAAAAACCTTTAAATTCAATTGAATTTAAATTAAAAAAACTAAACTAATTAATTTAAATTAAAAAAAATTAAATTCAATTGACTGTTCAGAGGAACAGTCAAGCTTGACATTATACATCCTAGAATTAAAATCTAGTTTGAGTTTTTCTCCCATCTCCAGACCTTGCTAAAGATCCTTATTAGGAGCTCTGTCAACAAAAGTGTAAGGCTTGTTATATCAAAGCTTCGAACCCTTCTTACTGCCCTTGACCTTCTTCACATTGCTGCTCCTACAAAGGTGAGTACTATCATTTTTAGTACGGGAGGGAAGCTGTGATATCCTTGAGTGGGGGGTCGTTCTGTTTACAAAATGAAGTTCCAGTAAGAGTACATCAAATGAACCAACTTTCTTTGAACTTTAATTCATCACTATATTGAATGAATGACCTCTGGATTTCTCTCTCCCATTTGGAAGTCAATTTGAAAACAAAATACCTCTGCCATAAAGAGCCAGGCATCAGAGACACCTGTTGTGCCTCAAGAACAGAGAAGGTATGAACGACAAAAGCAGCTGAATAAAATGCAACTTGCCATTAGAAATGGGTGTACTGGCATCTACAGGTGCCGCTGGCATCTCCTCATTTTCATTACTCTCTTCATCTGGTTTCTCGTCTTCAGTAGCAGGGTTCTGCTGTGGTGACTTGGAGTTGTCGCATGGAGCACACGCTGCAGAGGTGCGACCTTGCAAGAAAGAATAGATACCAAAGATCTTCGTCGTGCATTTTCAGTTACAAATGCAGAGACAAGTCTTCAAATCCTTAGCGTTAAAGCACGTACCTCTTTTCTCACGAGATTCTTTAATTTGTTCACAAAGTCGTCCAAACTCTGTATCCGTTTCGTTCCTCACCATTGAATATGCAGTGTCTTCCAAAACATAGGCGCTGTGGCGATCTGAAATTTTACAGACTTTAACTGAATGTTGTCTACCAACCAATGAAACTGTTTTGATCACAGAAAAAAATTGCTTTCTTCATAGGTTGGTTCCGAAAGGTTCTCTCAGTGAATATTTTCAGCATAACAACATCGAAGTTAATTAAAACAAAAGCACAAGTTCCTTGGGAACACTTATATCACAATTCCATGCCCAAGTAGCAAAATGATAAAATATTTACAGTCTGGACGTCCAAAATCATCTAATCCATCCGAAGTCTATTGTCCGCACACAGCATTTATCCATCTATATGTTTGACAGATTTTTTAAACTAGGGTTAAAAAGCACATCCTCACCTGTAGATCTTTGATCCGGGTAGTATTCTAAGGCATTGTTACAGATTAGATCGATGTCCTTCAGGTAGTCTCCTGCAGCAAGGTACTGGCGCGAGTCAATTTGAGTCAGTACTGTTGAAAGATCCATCGGCTCTTTAATCCTTGTGGCATAGTCAGGTACCTGCAGATCAAATACAAGCATTCAGAGGTTTTCTTAACCTTGCACACTGTCTACCAAAATTATTCTGAAAACTTTAAATAAACGACTTCCTAAAAACCCTGAACATTTGCGATGCATCAGAAGACGCTGAAATTAACCAGTTTGCTTCTCAAAAATGGAAGGGCTCTTTCATTTTTCATTAGCGCGGCCACGAGAGGACAAGAAGTAGGGAGGTCAGAAGCACGTGCATGGTAGAGAAGAAACACTGAGGGTGGGAGATTCATTTCACTTTGCTTCAGAAAATCACAACAGTGAAAGCTGAGCAAGCCATCCAGCATTCTCTTTGTTGTCGACATTGAGGAAAAGGTGCATGAATTGCACCTGTGAAGTACCTATTGCAGGCATCTACTTTAGAATGAGATAACTGGGCCCTGAGGTGCTCATTTCTTCCCTCAGACCAGAAGAGGAGACTAATGACCAGTTCAGATGAGGACATATGTATCTGTCTAGATTTTTCACAGCTCAAGAACCTAGGAGAAAAGGGGAAGAAAAGCCAGTGGATGCCCACAAGAAGAGGACTTTGCTGATCCCCAGGTATATTCAAGTTACATCTGTCTTTGAAATATACGCCCCTAGTTTAGGCTTATCTCATAAATTAAGGAGAAAAAGGCATCTAAGCAGCCAATTGGAGGAAAAAGAAAACACACTGCACTTATGGTTGATTCCTATTGAGGAGTTCCAGATGAAACAGAGAACAGGATCTCAAAACTTATTTTTACAAACTGCTGCTCTTATTCCTGTTCCCACAGGAACTGACAGTCCAATAAAGGGCTTCAGACTTCACTCAAGTAGTCCTGTAAATACTGTTTGTAATTATAAGGAAAGATCTCTGTGCTTTTCAGTGCTGTGACACGCCTACGTATCAAAGCCTTTTCACAAGCAAACTGTGTTGGCATCTGGACTGGCTTTTTAGAATGAAACCAGGGCTTTCAGCGAATAATCCCATAAGACACATTTGAGAGTCAGCAGAAGTAAAAGCACTGCCTCTGCTTCTTGCAAAATCCTTACAGTGCAGCCCTAAAAACAAAGTTGAACCTTCCCCAAAACGCTGAGAAATACGAACACTGAGAAGTTACAGACACACACAGATCAGCACTACTTTACCTTCTGTGGGTCAACGGGCTTTGCAAATTCCCTGAAACGTCTGTCAGTGGCAAGTCTGCGAGTAACGTCCCTCAAGAAAATTCTAAGGTCACGCAAGGTATCCTCCTCTTCCTCCTCCAGCATCCCTACTTTTGTGGGGATCACTCTTGTGGCTTCTGAGGCTCAGCTGGTGGTGCTACAGGCACGACTTCCAATGTCTAATCAACTTCAATTAATCAGGAAAAATTAGCCAATTTACAGTACTCAAATACAAGCATATGACAAATTACTGACAGAAAATGACCACCAAAGCAAAGCCCAACGAGCTAGTAACTTCGATAGAAAAGTTTTAGATGTACTTCTCATATCCTCCTCACCTCTTTTCTTTACAGGAGGCTTAGCCACTTCATTTAGAATTAGGTCCTCAAAAAAAGGCTGCTCTCTCTGCCCTACCAGGCAACTCAATATTGCACACTTCTCCAAATTCCGTATTAAATAATTTTTGGATCTAAAGCAGAAGGAGGAGAGACATTTCAGATTTAAGGCCACAAAAAACTCATCTTCTATTCCAAAAAGACGAGTACCTTTTCAAATTAATAATAACCTGAAGAACACAAACCGAAAAAAGTTATCTTCCTGGCCTTAAAAGGCTACATTTTCACAGGCTGGCACGGCAAATTCAAATATCACCTTTAAGAATCACCTGTAGAATTAAAGCTCGCTGAAGGGATTGTACGCTACACTGATAAAGTAATGGCTTTCACCACACCCAACATCGCTTCCTTTGTATTTACTTGCCTTGCTGCAGCCTTTACTTAGAACCTTTATGGCTATCGAGGGAAGAGACAGGCTTCAGCAGACAAGTGAGGGCTTTTTGCTGAGTTTTTATTTCTCTACCAAAAGGTGTCTGAAGTAGCTAGTACCTCTACATCTTCCTCCATTTTCAAGTTCTAGTATTAAAAGGTAGGTGAGGAATTTCACTACTTATTTTAGAAGGAATTTACAGCCTGTACAAAAACTTCTGTGGGAACTCAAGCACTTTCAAAGCAGTTGATAATAAACACGTCTAGGTAAGACCCGTTCTCTTCCCCCAGTGACTGAGACCAAATCATCAGAATGACAACAGCGTGGTCCTGTTTTGGGCACCTTCCCTTAATGTAAACTCTCAGAAGTCAATGAAGTTCTGCACCTACTTTTACTACAGTTTATTTAGGATTACAACTAGAATTCGATTCCAAAGTTACTTTAGCAGAAATTGGAACTCAGATTTCCAGCTTGGAAAGCTTTGGCCTATATGAAGAAAGAAACTGATTTATTTATTTATTTTTTAATCAAAGTGTTTCAATTCTCTACTAAATTGCATTATTAGCAGTTTACCCAACATAGCATGGAATGGCAGACTGTCAGAAGACAGTCTTCTTCAGTAAAAACATCCTCTTGTCATTTCAAGCACTGCATATTCTTGACTGAACCACTTTGTAGCCATCAGAATTATTGTATTAATTTATTATTTGCATGTGTGAGAAGGGGGTGAAAGTCACTTGCTTGACTCAGAAAAAACCTTAAGCAGATGCTTTCACAGTATTCTTTTTCTCTAAGCAAATTTTAAGTGATTTGTTAGGGTGCCTGAGTAATAACAGCATGCATTTAAGAAAGCCCAGCATTTTGATGCTGAAAGCATTCATAAATTACAAGACACTGAAGAAATAGTAAGGAAAGTATTGACAAATACCTCTTCTGGGAGATCTGAGTGACGTACATCAGACGTAGCAAGCAGCAAAACTGGCAAAAATGCTGGAATGTTACGTAGTAGAGTTAGAAAAGTAAGTTTCAAGGCAGGTCCAGCGTTGTCCCACCATAAATGGATATCTGGGACATAAATTGTGCTTGGTGCTGTCTTCTGAGCATTTCGGATCAGCTAGTGAAAAGGAAAGCTTGGGTAAGAAAACTAAAACACGTACAATAACCTCTTAATACATAGCTACATAGCCATCTGACTGCCCCATGAAATGAAACTACGTGAACAGAGTGGCAAGCATCCTTTCACATAAGGAATTTCTCTGTGCACCCTTTCAGATTATCAGTATTCGGAGAACTCTAGTCAGAAGATGGGAAGGATATATTCAGGCAGTGGCTAGACACCGTAGCTATATGGCCACAGCCACAATCATCGCATAACAAAGAAAGGAAATGTCCCTCTTAAGGGACACATCAGTATTCAGTCGTGTAACATGTCTGTCCTTACTTGTATGGATCTCAAACATTTCCACTAAAGGTAAAAATATTTTAAGGTAGTGATGCCAAACAAGAAAATGGATTTCCTGCCTAAAAGTAAAAACACCAAATCTGTTCATTTTTTCTAGTTAAAACCACATCACCGTGCAAATGAAGTGTTTTCTGAATGTTAATGCTTTTATTGCACATACTGCAACAGCACAAGTTGTGTATGTCCCTGTGAAAACAAAATAAACAGAAGCCCCAAACCTTGGTTGCCTTACTAATATAATTTAGAAGAAGGCTACAAAAAGTAGCCGACATGCAGTCTGATACAGAGCCATCTACTGGGAGCATACAGTCTTAGGAGGCAATGAGAACTACTTTCTGGATCCCAGTGACATGAGCAGCATTTCTTTCCACAAAGAGATGTTTATTAGCAACACCGCCCAGCTTCCTGAGCTGCAGCCTCACTGTAAAATTGGGTATGGAAAATGTCGACATGTACAACATCCAGATTGTTTGTGGTGCTGTCTAAAAGAAAAGGGGATTTTCAGACAGAAGCAACATTAAAACAAGGCCACCTCCATTACCAATTAATTTTGCTCACCTTACTTGCAACTCCATTGATCCTTTACATACAGTCAGTGAATCCGATGAGAAGAAAAAGAAAAAAGGTACCTGTCCGCAGATTTCTTCTGGCAATGCAACGTTTGTAAGCAGAACAGAAAGGTCCAGGGTGTGAACGGGAAACTTCTCCAAAGCGTGCAACACCACGGGTGCCACGTAAGAAACCTGGCCGTACCCTTCTTTTCCTACTATTAGCAGACGGGGCTGGCATGATGTTGGTTCACAGAAAGCACTCCTAGAACAAGAGTTAAGAAAACAAGCTTATAAATGAGGTGCTGAATAGACACACAGATGTTCCAAGTAATTTTCCTATAGACTTTCTTTTCCCTCCCCAAATAATCCAAATGGCAGCGGTACATTAAATACATGTAAGATTTCCAGTTAAGTTATTCACTCATTCCAATTGTTTCACCTTCTTCCCTTGTGTTTCCTATTCTTTACTAAACCAAGACTGCAAATTAATATCCCTGCAATCTTGCTTTACTTTATTATAAATTTATTATTTATTATATATTTATTATTTACTTTATTATAAATTTATTTTTATTTAAAAATAAATTTGTGAGGAGCATTTGTTTCCCCACTACAATCAGGCTGTACCTTTGCTGGCTTAAATCAAAGATGCTAGAGACTTAGCCTTGCTCTAAAGCACAGAAAATCTTCTGGACAGCACAGCAATAGAAACTGAGAAAAATAACTGATCCAGCTGTGACAACATGATCTAACTTTCCAACTGTGGGCTTGCATGACTTCCATACTAAAATATCACAAGATTAACACAACTTGGTGGCTTAACAAATAAAGACACCATTCAATTTTTTCTCAAGGTGTTTTAACAAGCCCTTTCTCAGTTTTCTTTCTGCTACATAATTCACTACTGGTTTAACAATCGTGGAAAACAGAAGGGCAAAAGGTGGCAACACAAACCCATAAAGCTGGGGTATTTTTAGCTAAAAGGACAGACAGCACATTTATGTGGTCTTGAGTCTTTCAAAGAATGCCATGGATTAAGTCAACGTGTTCTGGTAGTCTACGGATCACTTTGGCTTACGAAGAGAAGCCTGGGCTTTTCAATTTGGTCATTCAGAGCAACTTCATTACAACTTTAGTCCCTCCACCCTTTCTTCTTGTGAATACCAAGCACCCCTTCAACACACAAACTTGATGTTGCCCCTTCGTCTACCACCCCTCGCACTTTTAACAGCTGGAACTGTTTACAAAGACTCAGCAGACCCGAGAATTTAAACATAACAGGGATCTATCTTTCTTTACCTGCTGAAACAGAGGCGATTTTTCTCTGGTCCGTCAGGCATTCCATCTTTTAATTCATCTCCAGAAACCAAGGATGCATCGTCATCACTGTCAAACATATCATCTTGTAAAATAGGATTGAAATGCTCTGAAAGGCAAAAGAGGTTTGTTAACTTTCCTGAATAGCCTTTGTCTCTTTCTCTTCCATTAATACAGCTTCTAAATCAGTGCCAAAACCCTTTCTTCATTTGAGAGCACACACTGAAAGCTATTTCCTAGAGTTCAGCCCACCACAGATCTAAGGAGATGGCACAAGGCCCTACAAAGCTGTACTAAGTCCCACTGATGTGTACGTATAAGGTACGCTACTCTTGGTGATTTTTTTCTCCCCCTTAGAATAAAGGAGATTACGAACAATTTCTGCAGTTGCTAAACAGATAAAAAAAAAACAAAAACAAACAAGACCATTTCTTTCTGGAGGAAGTTCCCACAATGAAAGCACGGGGATAAAGGATGTGATGGCCACAGAATTCCATTCATCTAGTAAGTATCAATGCTAATTGATCTCACGTGTATAGTACGATCCACAAACATTTAAATTAGGAGACTGGTTAAAAATGATGATAACTAAAACAATATTTAGCTTAGACCAGTTATACTTGTATCCTGGTCCTGACATTCTTCAGAAAGGAATTAGAAACATTGACCTAGAAATGCTTCCCCTCCAAATATCTGAGTTTTGATTTTTTAAAGAAAAATAGGTGCCTTATACTTCAAACCTCAAGTCAACCTCTACAAATGCTAATTATCTTAGCTGCCGTCAGAAGCAGGATGCTTCAGTAGAGAACGCATCGTCCTTTACTGTGTATTGAGTCATTCAGAGCTTCCATTTGGCATTTCAGTTTCGAATCCACAATAAAACCTATGCGTTGTATTCCAGACTTGCCCAAAAAAAAGACATGCACATGCAAATAATAAAATTCTACCACCATTATGTCTGAAAGGTTTAAGTTGATTGCACAAACCACAAGTTTTTGCTTTAGCAGAATTATAAAGAAGTGGATGCTGTGGTTATACCTTGCTGTTGGTCCTTCTTTAGCGCAAGCTGTGCATGCGGGAAGATCTTCTGCACAACTTGTAAAATATTCTCTACTGATCTTTAAAAAAGTGGCTTGAAAATGGGTGATAGTGCTTGTACGGGTGAAGCCTTGATCCGGTTTGAAGCTGGAACAACCTTCTTCATAGCCATGAAAAAGTCCTTTGCTTTTATTTTAATAGAATTAACGTCTAGTAGCAACTTCTCCCTACTTGCATAAATCTGAGGATAGCATCGGCGTAGAGAGCACAGAGCAGCTTCAGTACAGAGGGATTTGATATCTGCACCACAGTCTCCTAACAAACAAAAATCAAACGTTACATCAGTCAAGGCCCAGGTTTACAACATGCAACATTTAAAGAATTTGTAATGCCAAAACCAAACAGCTTAACAGGGAATTCAAAGTGCTACCGCTTGTGAGGAATGTTTTAACAATTCGTGTCCATAAAGAACAATTCTGTTTGAATCCTGTCTGCCTCTGGGCCCTGCACTGGCAATTTAATTCTTGAACCACAGATGCAGTGTGTCCCAGTCTCCCCCTCATTCTAGTCAATTTATCAAGTCTTCAGAAAATACTCCTTAAATTTATGAACCTGTTTGCTTTTGTTATTCCGGACTTCTATTTCTAACAGTTACAGCCTTTTTTTTCCTGTCTTCTTCGAGATTAACTTAACACTGCTATAGACCAGTTCTTATCCATGAAGAACTGGTTGGTGACCTGCTACGGCACTTAGATGTGCACAAGTCGATGGGGCCGGATGGGATCCACCCAAGGGTACTGAGGGAACTGGCAGAGGAGCTGGCCAAGCCACTTTCCATCATTTATCAACAGTCCTGGCTATCAGGGGAGGTTCCAATCGACTGGCGGCTAGCAAACGTGACGCCCATCTACAAGAAGGGCCGGAGGGCAGACCCGGGAAACTACAGGCCTGTCAGTTTGACCTCAGTGCCAGGGAAGCTCATGGAGCAGATCCTCCTGAGAGTCATCATGCAACAATTGCAGGGGAAGCAGGCGATCAGGCCCAGTCAGCATGGCTTTATGAAAGGCAGGTCATGCCTGACGAACCTGATCTCCTTCTATGACAGAGTGACGCGCTGGGTGGATGAGGGAAAGGCTGTGGATGTGGTCTACCTTGACTTCAGCAAGGCTTTTGACACCGTCTCCCACAGCATTCTCCTCAAGAAACTGGCTGCTCTTGGCTTGGACTGGCGCACGCTTCGCTGGGTTAGAAACTGGCTGGATAGCCGGGCCCAAAGAGTCGTGGTGAATGGAGCCAAGTCCAGTTGGAGGCCAGTCGCTAGTGGCGTCCCCCAGGGCTCGGTGCTGGGGCTGGTCCTCTTTAATATCTTCATCGATGATCTGGACGAGGGCATCGAGTGCACCCTCAGTAAGTTCGCAGATGACACCAAGTTAGGTGCGTGTGTCGATCTGCTCGAGGGTAGGAAAGCTCTGCAGGAGGATCTGGATAGGCTGCACCGATGGGCTGAGGTCAACTGCATGAAGTTCAACAAGGCCAAGTGCCGGGTCCTGCACCTGGGGCGCAATAACCCCAAGCAGAGCTACAGACTGGGAGAGGAATGGTTGGAGAGCTGCCAGGCAGAGAAGGACCTGGGAGTGATGGTGGATAGTCGGCTGAATATGAGCCAGCAGTGTGCTCAGGTGGCCAAGAAGGCCAACGGCATCCTGGCTTGTATCAGGAACAGCGTGACCAGCAGGGCTAGGGAGGTGATCGTCCCCCTGTACTCAGCTCTGGTGAGGCCGCACCTCGAGTACTGTGTTCAGTTTTGGGCCCCTCGCTACAAGAAGGACATGGAGGTGCTTGAGCGGGTGCAGAGAAGGGCGACGAAGCTGGTGAGGGGCCTGGAGAACAAGTCCTACGAGGAGCGGCTGAGGGAGCTGGGCTTGTTCAGCCTGGAGAAGAGGAGGCTCAGGGGTGACCTTATCGCTCTTTTTAGGTACCTCAAGGGAGGCTGTAGCGAGGTGGGGGTTGGCCTGTTCTCCCACGTGCCTGGTGACAGGACGAGGGGGAATGGGCTTAAGTTGAGCCAGGGGAGTTTTAGGTTAGATGTTAGGAAGAACTTCTTCACTGAAAGGGTTGTTAGACATTGGAACAGGCTGCCCAGGGAAGTGGTGGAGTCACCATCCCTGGAAGTCTTCAAAAGACATTTAGATATAGAGCTTAGGGATATGGTTTAGTGGAGGGCTGTTAGCGTTAGGTTGGAGGTTGGACTCGATGACCTTGAGGTCTCTTCCAACCTAGAAATTCTGTGATTCTGTGATTCTGTGAGATGTGACTGTCCCTGTGAATGGCTGGGGAAGAATGTTTTAATTACTCGTGAAGTGTCAATAAGAAAGCTATTTGTGTTTGATGTCTGGGAGTTTCATAACAACTCATAACAACTAGTGACTGTTATGGGATACTATGCAGACCTTTGGTATCTGGCCAGGGCGCCAAGAGATTAAGAGGAAGAAAAAAGAAGCTGAAGGACGGCTGGGAGACAAGACCTGCAGAAAATGTTCTATAAACTTGGTACAGTGCCAAAGGAGTACAAAGGGGAAGGACTTGGAGAGGAAGACTACGAGCCTTCAGCATGAAAGACCCCTAGAGACCCCCAGAGGAGACTGATGCGCATGCTCCAGTAGGAGGGACTGGACCCCGGAGGCTAATTATAATAATCTATTTTTTTTGGAAGTA
Source organism: Netta rufina (assembly GCF_964035555.1). Classification (NCBI taxonomy): domain Eukaryota; kingdom Metazoa; phylum Chordata; class Aves; order Anseriformes; family Anatidae; genus Netta; species Netta rufina. The sequence continues at coordinate 7,278,707 of NC_140148.1, read as the reverse complement.
GTAATGAATATGTACTAGTCTAGGAGCATAAAAATCAGCTGCTTGATGTAACTGGTGTGTGCCCTGGTGGAGCGGAGACTCTCAGTGCACCCAGCACTGTTTGCTTACCTCTATTCTTTTATATTCTTTTAATAAATCCTATTTTTTTATTTAATCCTAATTTGAATCCTGAGCCATTTATACCACTCTCTGCAGGGAAGTTTCATGTTGCTCACTGCCTGATATCCTGCGCTTATGCAGCTGAAGCAGACTCCTCATCAAAAACTATACTCTTGAGGAAGATGCCCCAGAACCATTTAATGTTCTCAGACAACAAGAGGAACGACAATAAAGAGTAAATAGATGAAAGCATCTCACTCTGATTGCTATGAAGGCGTGCCAGCTGCCTCGTTGACTAGTTGTGCAGCAAGGCACAAGAGCATGGGTACTGCCTGGTACAACCTAGGTTCTTTACAACTTGGTCACAAGCAAGAATCCATTTTGGTTTCAGTCTTACCAATGCATTTCTCAGCTAGTTCATCAAGCAACATGTCCGGTGGCTGAGGGGTCCAGTCACGAGTATGAATCTTGAAAATTTCTTTTCTAGCCTGAAAGCAAAATCATTGCATTTTAGCTTGTCCCAAGTTTTCCTTAAAAATACCAACAAGAAACAAACAAACCAAAAGGCAAACAAACAAACAACAAAAAAACAAAACAGTCCTCCCTCAAAACCCCTCATCTATTAATACACTTTTCTTACTTGCTCAACTTTCAAGTATTTTACAGTTATTTAATATACACTCTGCATTGTCAACCAGGAAATTGAATATTTCTTATTTGTTATACTGAACTTTTTCTAGGAACCTACAATGAAAGAAAAGGCATTTATAGCTTCAATAACAAGTTTCCAAACTACAAGACCTAAGGACCCAGAGGAAAATACTGTAATGAAAAATTTATCCAGAAACATTTCTTTGCTGTCCAAAAAACTTCTCTAAAACTTAGCAAGCATTCATTGGGACAGTCTCATTACTTCATCACATTTGCTTTTCAGTCAGTAAATTCACAGAAAACACTTCTGGCACAATGCTTCCAATTGCTACAATTACTATAAAGAAGAAAAGAATTATGACTCAAACTACTACCACTGATCCGGGGCACAATCAAATGCAAACACGTCCCCTATTCACTCATAAGTGAAGGACTGAGACCAAAAACACAACTTCATGATGAAAGCGCCCAAGTGGACTAAATAATTAAGCAAACAGGTACAACTTTGGGAATGAAAGATTTGATTATAGAACTAACTACTTGGTGGTATCATCCTGACCATATATATCCAGTACCAGATTTGCCCTCCATGGAACAACGCAGTGTCTCCACGTGTCACTCTTTTGTTCAAGTTGTCAATTATTTTTTTTTCCTATAAAGTTGGACTTTGCCATGGTAGCACTAACGTTGAATTTAAGTTCTCACCTCTTAATTTGGCAAGTTGAAGAGGAACTGTCTGCCAAAGCGTCCTGGTCTTCGTAAAGCAGGATCTATAGAATCCAGTGTGTTGGTAGCTCCGATTACCACGATCTCCCCTCTGTTATCTATGCCATCCATAAGCGTCTGAAGAGTTGAAACAATGGAACTAATAGAAAAATATAAGTTTTACTTACTGGGTCAGTAAATTTTGTTACATTCCACATGACTTTCTTGATGCCGGAATAACCTTCTTCCTAGTGGTCATTCAAAACTGGGAAAAAAATAGTCTCCCAAATCGGGGTTTTTTTGATTAGATAATAAATCTGCAGATTGTTAAGTCATCAAGCACTTCAAGACAGTTTGAAATAATCTCTACGTTAATATAAAAGGAGTACTGCAATCTTCTGCTCAGGAAGAAAATCACGGAAAATGTCAACTTTGATTTTAGATGTTGAATTTGTTGCAGTGAGATCTTCCTCATCACACGATTCTATTTGGATTTAAACCATATTATCTATGGAGAGACCACGATTAGGACAAGAACAGCACAGAGTTCAGCATGAAGCCAATCAGGAGCTCAAGTTTGTATTCTTTGTATTCAACTTTACCCTTCTCTTGCTGGAAGGACCTGCTTTTTGAGTCTCCTTCTCTTCACTAGGAGCATGTTCCCTCTTGCTTTGGTAATGCTCTTTCTCAGTGGTTTTAGTCTTGTCCTTTGTATCTTGGCATCTCTCTGTAACAGCTGAGGAGGAAAGGTTTTTAGAGCTACATTCAGTGTCAGACTCGAGAGAGGAAGTATGCCGCAATTTCTCACCAGGCTCACAAGACTCTTTGCTGTACAAAACGCTTTCTTTTGAAATGAGGTCACGTTCTTTTGATCTTCTTTCTTTCTCCTTGTCTCCACCGTCATCACATTGGTACTGGGCGAGGTATTCATCATTCCCAGGAGATTTCGGAGGGTCCACGACACTGCACAAAATAAAATCACATTTCTCACTTCTGCTGAAAGACCTGAATATTAAGAGTAAAACCTTCCAACGTCGAACAAACAAAAACCTCCGAACTACAGGAACCCTCGCAAAGATATGCCATTTAGAAACCTCTCCTGTGATTAGGACACCTTCAGCTCCCAGAGAAAGTGCTTTTTCCCCTCTTGCTTCTGAAGCCATTGCACTAAAAAAGCAAACGCATCTGTCTCCCTCCACATGCTGCTCTGAATAAGAGCCAGAATATTCAAAGCCACTCTATTTGTTCTCCCCACATAGCCAAAAAAACACCAGTTGAAAGAGTTTTCTACCTCTCTCCACGAATTTACATCCACATATCCTATGACTGCAAAAATAGAAGGCGGGGCTCAGGAGAAACAACCAGTGCTGGAAATGAAAAAAAGCAGCCTGTTTCTTCAGAATCTTAAGCCTATGCTACTAGGAACAAAACAAAACAAAACAAAACAAGAGGAGAGGAGAACAACAGCGGGAAATTTACCTATTCTCCAGGTGTTCAATTGCAAAGCCTCCTCTGGAGGATCAACAGTTGTGAATTCAGTGTGCTTAGGAGAAATCAGATCTACATCTGAACCACAACTATTTCAGTAGTATCACGAACTTCTGTTACTCTGAAGAAGCAGTCAGCACCGTTTCTATGTTAGGAAAGAGCTGAACAGAGTCTGTTATTCACATCAAGTAGTCAGGCAGGTTTCTTCTTCTTCAGGCTGGGTTTCACTAGAACATTACTAGCCTGTAAGCCTCATGGCATCACCTTCCATCTTGACTGCTGAACCTCCTTGCTCCCTACTATCTTCTTTGCCAAGATACAGCTGTCCACATTTACTTTTCCTACTTGGCTGGACTGAATTTAAGAAGGTGTCTTGCATCTAAGAAAGGGAACAAAAGCTGCTGCCCAGCAGCGTCTGGCTCAGGGAGGAGTGAGAAAGCTCTGTGCAGCCCCCAAGGTCCGTGCAGCAGGAGGCAGGAGGTGCTCCAGGCTCACAGCAGCAGTTCCCCTGCGGCCTGTGCAGGGAGAGGCCCCTGGTGGAGCAGGCTGTGCCCCTGGTGGAGCAGGCTGTCCCCCTGCAGCCCATGGGTCCCCCGTGGAGCAGATCTCCACGCTGCAGCCCCCCTGTGGCTGGAGGAGCCCCCGGTGGAGCAGGTGGCTGTGGCCTGGAGGAGGCCGCGGCCTGTGGAGAGCCCCCGCAGGAGCAGGCCCCAGGCTGGACTGGAACAGGCTGTGCTGAGCCTGCTTTGCCCGTGACGCTCCTTGTGGAGTGATCTCCCTGTCCTTCTGGCAGCCCTTGAGCCCTTGCCAGCCTCTTTTCTCCCCTTGGCGTTGGAGGAGGGGCAGGGAGAGAGCGCTTGTGCTGGAGCTCAGCTGCCCAGCTGAGGAAAACTACCACGGCTCTGTCTTGCCGCTGCTGCAGCACACTGGTAGCAGCCAGCACCGTCTGTTCTTCGAGCCTCAGCAAGCCCACAGCATCTTCCCAGAAGGGATCCCTTTCCTTCACGCCTGACAGGCGCCGCCTCCAGAGGCTGAGGGCTTGTGCCCCGTTTGCAAGCGCTTTCTCAGTGCCTACTTCCCCAGAGACGGATCCCAGCTGCTTGGCTTCACTGCCCTCTGCTGCCAGGCTCCCGCAGCTGCTATCCCAGCAGCGCAGCGAACATGCGGATAGAAGGCTGCATCATCGTGAGTATCCGCACGTCCCCATGTTACATCTTTCATTTTGCCTCATTCACAATCGTGTTTTTTGGTCAAGAAATGTTATCACAAGGAAAAAAAGAATTGTACTTCTCTAATAAGTAGTCTTTGTTGTCCGGCCAGGATCAGTAAAAATCCCTGCTCGCCGGTAACTAGATCCCTTCATAGACCAGCGGGGGGCAGGGGAAAGGCCTCCTGCCCGGCCGGGCTCCCCTCTGCTGCCCTGAGGGGGAGCAGGCCGTGTCGCGGGCCCTGTGGGTCGGGGTGCGCTGAGGGGAGGGGGGGGGTGAAGGCCGCAGGGCCTGGAGGCAGGGCTGGGGGCTGGGGTGTTCCCTCCCCCTGTATCAGCCCCTTCTGGGCCCTGTGAGACGCGGAGCTGCTGCCCGGGGTTAGGCCCAAGGTCTCCTGTCAGGCCCGGGGCCGCCCTTCCCCTCGCCCTGCCCTTCCCTCCCGCTCCTGAGCCCTTCGTCAGGCCTTGCTGGGCCCTCTGTCCGGCTGTCTGTCCGTCCATCCGACCCTCTGGCCATCTGTCCCACCACCCTGCCCCGTCCCTGCCCTCTCCCTAAGGAAGCAAAGAGTCCCCGGGCTGCCTTCATGGGAGGGGTGGGGGGAGAGGGGAGGTACTGCTGAGAAAAAAATGAAAGATTTCCCCCTTAACGGACGCCTTGCGAGTTCTTTCGAGTTCCAACCTTCTGCCTTCCTTCCGCAGCAGTGCCTCTAAGGGGTGCGCTGTAAGGCAGCCCTCATCTGGTGCGTTGCTCCTCCGTTCCCCCAAGGAACTGCCTTCAGGATCTGACTAACTCTGGATGCACCCGGTTGTCGCCTTAATTTCTCCTTTAGCTTGCTGAAAACAGCCCGGTTGGGTGACCTTTTGCGTTTCTCGCTTAAAATTTGGATCGAGGAGGTCTGTGTTTCCTTACGCTGATGTCCACGCTGAAGGTGCAGAAGGGTTCCGTGCTGTTGCTTGGGTCAGCCTTGTTGCCAGGTTTGGAATGTTTAGCCTACCGGTGCTTCGGTGCTGTTGGGCTGCACTCAGAGTGTGAGCTCTGGGCGTTATTTCTCAAATACTGCGTTATTTGAGCGTACAGACCCGAGATATTCTGCGGAGAGGTGATTTAAGGCACGTCAGAACCACGGCTGCGGCGTGTGCCAGCGTCGGACGCCCGTTCGAGTGATCGGGCGGAGCAGGTGAGTTGAATTTGGTGCTGGGTGGCGAGGTGGTGTTGGGGGAAGAGCTAGGCTAAGGAGAGCTTCCTCTTGCTCTGCCCCTTCCCATCTCAAATGGCCGCTTCCTGGGGAGATGGGTTCGTTGGGAGGTTAACTACAACGTTACAGTGAGGATGAGGAATCATCTTTAGTCCCGTAGGTATTTGCTGCCAGGCCGCAGCGTTGATTTCAGAAATTGTATTTAATAAAGGGAAAAGAATGGAAAGATGTATTCTTTAACATACTCTCTTTTCTCGGAGAGTAGATGGAGGAGCTTCAGCAGTGCCCTTCCTCCGGAAATGATTCCCAGTGTCTGCTCAGACACTGAGGAGGAAAATGGAGGAGAGCCACCCGATAGAAATAAAGGAAAAAAGGGGTCATGGATTAAGGGAAAAGCACTACTTAAAAAATTGGTGCTCTCTAAAAACGGGTTAAGGGTTTGGGACCTGCAGGTGCTGCCTACACCTGTGTGCGTTGCAGTCGTGCCTGTTGCCACTGAGCAAAACGGGGAGAGCTGCTTTGTCGAACGCGGCGTGTTAAAGCACGTGCCACTGCCTGGAAGAAAAGCACGGACTTCCCTCGTGTGGGCCTTCTTCCTTAGCGATCTGTGGTTTACCTGATGGTTTCCCATAAGCTGTGAATGTTTAAAAGAAAAATAAATAAAAAAAAAAAAACAACAAAACCAACACCAACGTTGAGAGTGGTGAGGCAGATCCTCACCTGGGGACTCAGAATCAGCAGTGACATCACCATGCGAAGCATTGTGTGCGCTTCGGGTTGGGGCTGCTGCGAGCCTCGCAGCGGGGAGGGAGAGCGGATCCGGGGTGCCTCTGTGTCAGCCCTCTGCCCTGGTGGCTTCGTGAGCACTGAGAGTTTGACTCCTGTGTTCCCAGCTTTCGCTTCCGCACCTGCGGTGTGGCAGAGCCAGCGAGCTGCTTCCTCAGCTGGAGGAGGAAGAGGAGTGACCTCAACATTGCCGAGGTAAAGCACAATTATTGAAAAGATTTGGCAAAGATGTGGGTTGTACCAGCGCGGCTGCTGCAGCTGCAGCAGATCCTGGAGCATTGGAGAAGATAGAGAGGGTTTTCTTCGTGAAAAGAATGCTGTTAAAAGTGTTTTCATGCCAGAAATTAGGATAAACGCCTCTGTTGTTTGACATCCTCTATTGAGCTGGCACATTGGCATTACAGCGTACCTGGCACGCTGTTTGTATTTTAAAAAAAAAGGTATTTTAGTCAGGGCAGGCCAGAAACCTGCCTTGGCACTTGCACATCGCAGCAATGCTTACAGACCCTGCATCCTGGCTGCCAGGCCAGGATCTAAATCCGATGGTGCTGTTGGTAAACTGAAGCTCAGGAAGTGCTTCTGGGTTTTTCTGTCCTTCCAAGTAAAAGCTTCCAACCTTTTATTATTAATTTGTAAGAACTATTTCATCCACTTTTGTCCAGAAGAGTCAGAAATAATTTGCACAGAAATGTGCAGCGTTTTAATGAAAGGATTCAGAATCACTCTAAATTGAACTTTATCTGGTCTGGTTGCAGGTTTTGTGACATTTAGTGTCTTTAAAAAAAAAAAAAAGAAATCAAAATTTCTGACTTCATATCAGAAAAAAAGAAAAAAAAATGCTTGTGGCTAAATAAAATCTGTTGCAGCTCTGCTCATCGAAAAATCATTGGCTGTTAAATTGGACCTAAGTCGTCTTCTCTAACCTTTCATGATCCTGCAGCAATGGATGATGATGGATATATGGATTAGGGAACAGCACGTGATGGCAAACCTGTGGTATTTGCTACAGCGCAGAAAGAAAAACCAAATTGCTTCCAAAAACTCAAACTAATTCAAAATCCTTGGTATCATGCAGCCGTGCCACTGGCAAAGTGAGCATTCCCCTGCCTCTCAAAGCTTGCTGTACCCTTGATCTGCTGTCTTGCTGCTGTTAATTGATTGCAACTCTACATGTCTGATCAGGGCTACGAGTTGTTCTCGATATGGAGATCATACAACATATACTGTGCACGCTTGTGTGTATAGATATGTTTATCCTGTATGCATGTGCATACATATGCATATTTGTGTGCTGGCCCCCAGATTCCTCATGTTACAAAGAAGGTATACTCATCAAAATCTTTTGTAGAGCCTCCATTTTTTTCTAGTTCCCTCAAAATGAGAGAATTTTTACGCGCTCTCTGTGTCGAAAAGGCAAAAATTCTGATTTTCACTGTTGCTCTCGCTAACTTTCTCTCACTCCCTCCTCGTGTGTGTATAAACATAGATGTGTGTATGCGTATGCACATCTGTGGATTTAGATGCACTGGTATGTTTTTTGCTGTACAGGTAATAAAGACGGGGAAAGGTTTTTGTGTTTTCTTAATAGGTGAAGAAATCTTGAAGACCAGAGATTGGAACATGCTGAATTTTAAATTAAAAAAAAAAAAAAAAAAAAAGTTAAATTGTCCGGCTGTGGAAGATGGAGCCTCATTTTTGCAGCCACTTTGAATCACGAGTTCATCTCTAAATGCGCTGTTTTTTTTTTGTTTTTGTTTGGTTTTGGTTTTTGTTTTTTATTTTTTTGAAGAGCTCACTAACCCTGGCTGCGTCCAGTCTGAGAGAGCATTCAAATGGACTTGCTTCCTCTATTAGTTATAAGCTGTTTAAAAGCGCATCCGATGTTTGAATTGTGGATGAGAGGTTCCCTTGGCAAAGTGAGGAGGAAAATTCTTCCTACCCCTTTATTATTAATTCACGGATTCAGTCTTGGTTCGGCCTACAGGAGCAGTTAACTGGAAGCCTTTGAAGATCGATAACTTTGCTGAGGTTGTCCAGGTCGGTGAAATCGAAGACCCACAGGGCCTGGAACGTGCTGTTTAATGCGTCCTAACTGTGTTCTAGAGAAGTTATTTGTAGCCATAGTTGATTATTGACTTGCATGTATCATCAGGTGTTTTTTTAAGGAGTGACTCCGTTTTCAGGCTTCCAGATGTGCTCCAAGTCATATTATTGAGGATGTGGAAGAGAACGCTTGCTGACAAAGCTCCTGGCAGCTTTACAGAACTTTAATATTTAGTTAGTTCATGTAACAGCTGATTTCAAGGCTTTGCTCTCTTTGAGAGACTGATAACTTGATTTGATTAACTGAAGAAAGCTGGAAAAATGTTCGTTCCTCATTATTTTTCACTTGTTACTTTCTTTCGGGTTACTTTTAAAAAGAAGATTTCACTGATCACAAGCCGGTAGAAGACTTTCAGCCCAAGCAAGGGTGAAGACAGCTCTCTCCAAGAGCAGAGGAAGTCCCTGTGGAGAGAACCCGAGCTTGTTAGCAGAACTCGTCGGCATGTCTAAACAAGGAGACGATTGCTACTTCTATTTCTATTCTACCTGTACCAAGGTATGGCTGGCTTTCCTTTGCTTTGCTTTTTTTTCCCCTTTTTTTCAGGAAGGAGTAGATTAGGAGGAGGAAGCACACTGGTCTTTGGTTAACTTGAGAACCAGATAGATTGTGAATTCAGTTGTAGCACCATTAGGCAGCAGCATGGCCATTTTTGAGGCTGTACCCTATTTTCCTTGTTGGTTTCCTTTTGGTTCCAGGGAGACAAATGTGCCTACCGCCACTGCGAAGCTGCTCTGGGCGATGAGACGGTCTGCAAGCTGTGGCAGGAGGGTCGTTGTTTCAGGAATGTCTGCCGATTCAGACACATGGAAATTGACGTGAGTGCCTAACGATGTGTTCTCAAAATAAATCAACAAAAGCATTTTTCAGTGCCGTAGGTGTACTGATTGTGCTTTTGCAGGATAGATTCGTTTGCTTCAAAATCATACTGGTTTCTGTTACCAAGAGAGGGGGTGGGGGGAAGCAGAGGGAAATAAAATCAATGCCTTAGGTATGTCTTAGCAAGATATATATTTTTTTTTATTAGATGCTGACAGTTTTCTCAAGAGATGCAGAATAGCTGTTAAATAGACTGCTAAAACCTGCTGGAGCAGGGGGGTAATAAACAGGCTGTTCTATCCTCATGGGAGCAGGCTTGATAATGAACTATCAGGTCTCTTCTGACCCACAGTCCTTCAGATAACGCTGTTGTAGCTGCCTGGGGTGGGAAGTGGGGAAAGTTAAAGGTGCAGCAGAACTAAGTCTCCAAGAAGTAGTTCTAGACAGGGTTAACCTAGGCAATTTCAGATGTTCTTTTTCCCTCTGAATAATCCTAGTATAATCCTAGGTGTATTACTTTAACCCACCCTCAACTGATGTCTGAGAGTGCCTGTCTTCTCAAACTGAGTGATGACCAATCTAAATGTGCATAGTGGTTACAGCTTACGCAAACTTTGTGAATATGCCCAGAAATACTACACTTAACTGAGAAACTGACCTTTGGAATGATGTTTCAGCACTGTGTTGTGACAGCTGTCACGATCTGGAGCTGTGCATCTCTTTGCAAGCCTCAGGTGCATGTTATCACGAGCTTTTCTTTCTTTCTGTCTTCAGAAAAAGCGCAGTGAGATTCCTTGCTACTGGGAGAACCAGCCGGGAGGCTGTCAGAAAGCCAACTGTGCTTTTCATCATGCAAAGGGACGTTACATCGATGGACAATTCTTACCACCAAGCAAGAGTGAGTTTAGGTCCTTTTTCTTTAAGCGCTGAAGAATTAATTTTGAGTATTACTTAGTGGGTGCCAATCCTGTAGGGGGCGTCAGGTAACTGTTCATTTGTGAGTGCAGGAAAAGGTCTGCAGTCATAGGTGTACTGCACCGAGTGTACTGCTGGTGTTTGTTTTCTGCTTTCGTGCTCAGCTTCTCTTTGCTTTGTGTGATGTTTGCCTTGCAGTTTGCTTCCTGTTGTTTCCTCTTTTGCTGGGTGGTAGGGAGATGTGTTGTTGTTAGAAGGGAAGTCATTGTTCACGGTGTAAGCGGTTATGGGATGGGCAAAAGGAGATGCTGAACTCGTTGTCTGTGCGGGTTATCTGCCTTTGCTACCATCTCTTTGCATTGTGGTCAAAGTTTTAAACTGCCATATTACCGATGATCCTCCTCTTCCTCTAGCTACACTGCCAAGTCCGCCTGAGTCCGCGGACGATGATTTGAAAGTGGCTCAGATGTCACTGCAGCAAAACAAACTTTCTGTCCAGTCAAATCCCTCTCCACAGCTAAGGGGGTGACGAAAGTGGAAAACTCTGAAAATGTCCCAAGCCCTACACACCCTCCAGTTGTAATCAATGCTGCAGATGATGATGAAGATGATGATGGTGAGCATGTTTTGGTTCTTGGAAGGAATTTGTGCTGTAAATGATTGTGTAAATCTTTGGTTCTTGAAGGAATTTTTGCTGTAAATGAATGTGTTAAATCTTTGGTTCTTGAAGGAATTTGTGCTGTAAATGAATGTGTTAAATCTTTGGTTCTTGAAGGAATCTGTGCTGTAAATGAATGTATAAATCACAGATGACCTGAGGTCTGACTAGCGATAGGGCAGGCAGTCTGGCCAGGTCACTGGTGGCTTTGTCTGGCAGTCAGTGGACAGAAGCTGAAACGTTGGAGGAAAGCTTAGAACCACTCCTGGCTTTAGCTGGTCTTTTGTGTAAAGTTCTATGTGAAACTAGGAAGGAAATTTCTTTTTTCTGTCTGAAGAGCAATGTGTTGTGTAGTAGTTAAAGCTGCAGAGATAATCTAAAGTCCTAGATGTTTTGTCCTAGTGTATTCTACTTAGGAGTTCATCAGGTCAGTGTAGCTGTTTAAAAAACAAACAAACAAACAAACAACAACAACAAAAAAAAAACAAAACAGCAACCAAGTTTTTTATACGAACCATGGGCTGAAGTGTCACTGCATGAGCTACGTAATCATGACCAATCTGGTCTATGCATAACTGAATCGATTTTTCCCCTTCAGACCAACTTTCTGAGGAAGGAGAAGAAACTAAAACTCCCGTCCAGCATCCAGCTGCGGAAGGCAAAAATGGATTACGGGTGATTTCCACTCGGAAAGGCAGTTCTACTACTACTAAACAAGGTATGCCAGCACCTTAGTAGGATTAATCAGAAGAACTTGACAGTTAAGTCAAAAGCAGCGTGGTGTAAAAACACAACAAAATGTAGGGGTGCTGAATGGAGTCGGTTATTTCCATGATCTCATTTCTGCCATTAATACCATCATGTGCCCATTGGGTCAGAAAGGTGAACTCCTTTTCTTTACTTTTGGAGAACAAAACAGGGCCACAGCATGGAGTTTAAATGGCTGCACGTGCAGCCTTGCAACCACTGTTGATAAGCCATATCTAACGATAGAGGGATGTAATATCGTGTAAATGGATTAAAATTAAAACTACATTTTGAACCCTGAAGAATGAAAGGAGGGGCAAAATGCCATTGGTTCTATGGCTCTTTCACTTGTGAGGAGTGTTGACAGGCTTTATTTGAAATACTTCAGAAAGTTCCTGAGCGCTAAGAAGCCTGAGGACCTGTGGTCCTCAGTGAGTGCCTCTAAGCCTGTCTCATGAACTGTTTCCTGTTTTCAGAGGGCAATCTGAATTTTGGAATAAAAACACTTGAGGAAATCAAATGGCAGAAGATGAAGGAAAAAAATAAGAGACACGGTGGTGAGTTAATATTCCCTACTTTCTTATCCTGTTCACGGCAGGTGATGGTGACTGGGAGCTGCTTGAGGGACAGACTTCCATTTTTAGCTGGGGGCATAAAGCAACCTGATTCTCAGCCAGCTGGTATTCTAAATGGGAGTTCAAAGGGCAACCAGAGGCAAATTAGTCACCTCTCTTCTTTACATGCTCTGCTTGCTGTATTTTAGACAGTAACAAATCATTTAAAATTTTTTGTTCTTTGTGATAGTTTTTTATGTTGGGTAAACTTCCTTATGTTTTGGTTGCTCTGAACAGAAGGTTCTTCAAGATCTTCTCTTCGTCCCGTTGATTCTATGATTTTTCCTCCTCCAGAAGAGGAAAATGTCCGGACAGTGGTGAGAACTGTGACAGTGTCTTCCAAGAAAGGTAATAATGAATGCTTTTGTTTTGATTTCATTACTCCTAAACTGGAGAGTTAAGCAATACTTAAAACAATTCACCCATGTTAGCCTTCTGGTGCTGCCTTCTGTTCAAAACGTGCTTTTATGCTTAAAGTCCCTGGTTGTACTGGAAAGATTTGGTGCTCAGGTTAAGTGCAGTGGCAGGAGAAAAAAAAAAAGTGTCAGTATGCCAATAGGGGGGTAACTGAAAAACAGAAGAGTAACGAGAAGAGCGAGCTGTAGAAGCCAGTGCTATATAAGAAGCAATTTCTGAAGCATTAAAGAGGCGTACAGGGGCAAGTGTGGACACAGTATGACAGGAGTTTGTGTATAAATTGTTTAGAGCTGTGCAAATGCCTTTTAAAGGGAAAAAAGTGTGGAAGTACTTTTACTCGTAGACATTCACCTTAGAAAGGAATATTTCTCAGCATTTGTACCTAAGAATATTCTGCTTGTTTATGCAGCTTTGTTCTGCACAAAGTATAGGTGTCAAGCAGACTCAGATTCACTCTCTACTATCTCAGCTGGAATTTGAAGCAAGCACTGAGACTATTAATATTTTTTTCCATGTTAATTATAGTTAAAATATGAGTTTATGTGGTTTAGCTGTCGTGTTATGTTACGTTATAAAGCTGTTATGTGGTTTAGTGTCTGACTGGGGTTTTTTGGACATGGGCTAACAGGATAATATTTCTGTTGGCTACTCTCATTTCTGTGAAATAGAAAAAAAAATTCCCTTTTGTTTTAGGGGAGGAACCTGTGGTTCGAGTAGATCTTGCTGATAGACAAGGAAAACGGAAAGCCTCCGCGGGTAAGAACTTTTTACGAGCTATTATGTAGGTGCTGCCTTCTATATACGACTTCATTAAGGAGTATTTGTGATGTATGAAAGGAAAATACATTGCAGTGGAGATCTGTGTTGACGGCAGAAATGGAAAAAAAAAAAATCATTTAGCAGCTGAAAGGCAATTCTATGAAAATATGCTTGAAAAAGAGAAGCTTATTGTTGACTGTTCTCAAACCTTCCTGCAAAGAAAAGTTCTTACAATATTCCTTGTTTTCTCTGAAGATGATGTAGGCAGCCTTCCAGTGAAGCGCAGCCTTGCTGAAAGGCTGGGGAAGAAGGTAGAGGCTCCGGGAAATGCTGACAAAGCACCCAAGAGAGAGACAGGTACTAAACGGGCATCTGGATTGGATTCCTGGGTTTTGTCTTTCTGTTTGTCCTTTTCCAGTGATGTTTCTTTTTGCATGTTGGCTGAGGTCGTAATCACTGGGATTCAAAGTTACCTTTCCTGTCTTGTTTTGAAATGTGAACCTGAAGTTGACATTATGCAGCCTCCCTAAATCGTTCTTTTTCTGTTTTGCAGTTCGAGTTCCCAAGTCTCTGAAGGACAGGCTGGGATTACTTCCTAAACAGACCAGTACTGAGAGAGGTAACAGCTAGATACTAAATATGCTTTCTCCTCCTTCCTTTCCATGAACTTGGACTGCTTTCATACATCCCTACAAACTAATTTAAACGAAAACAAAGAACTGACGCCTCTTGCTTGAGTGCTGAAGCTCTTCTGACAGCCACTATCAGAACTCTGGCTCTAGATGTGTGTTTATTTTCTACTTGTGCCTTGTCGAGGTTTATAGCTGCTTCTGTGAACCGTTACGTACAATTAGAATAGAACCACTGCCAGGAGCGGGAATTTGAAATGCAGTCTGAAAAAGTAATAAAGTAAAGCAGCATTTCTGTGTAGCAGTTCTCTCTGGATAGGGCTGGTCTTCAAAATACAAGTGGCTCAGAGGAGGAGGAGAATGTTGTTCTAAGGATATTGTTCTAAGATGCATTATTGGGAACGCTCAAGATGAGTTTTCCTTAGTGCTCTGACAAATTTTGGAGACTTAAAATATTGCTGGACTCTCTTTAAATGTTGGTGCTTCTCCTCATTTCTTGATGATGACAGGGAAGGCTGCCAAGCCGATGGGAGAGATCCATGTGAAAACACTGGAGGAAATCCGTCGTGAGAAAGCTCTTCAGAGACGCGAAACTCAAGCCAAAGCCGAGGCTGAAGGGCATGGTAAAAGTGAAGATTCCAGCGCAGGGGCAAGAGCTGCTTGTGCAGGTTGCATCCAAACTTTCTCTGAAGCCTTGTCTGAAAAAAAGAATAATCGCTTGGTAGAAGAGAAGAAAAAAGCAGGAGAATGCCATAGCAAGAGCAAAATTCAGGGTGAGTCCAAGAAGCAGCTCGCTCTGTCCGGGCCCAGCAAAGGGCAGGCGAAGGAGCCGGCAGGAAAAGTCAAGCCAGAAGGAGAAGTGCGTGTTAAAACCTTGGAAGAAATAAAGCGTGAGAAAGCTCTGCGGATGCAGCAGAGTGAAGGAGATGTGCCAGCTCCCTCAGCACAACCCGGACCTGCCCCAGCAGAGCAGAAATCTTTATGCAGCACAAAACTAACAGGTAATAAGATGCTTTAATGCCTGCCCCAGTGAGGTGCTTCCCATATTGAGCAAGTTCAGTTTGCTCAGGATCTGCTTCATGGATAAATGCTGAATGGCTTGCACATTGTAGCCTTTCTCTCTCTCTCTCATGGGACACAAGGAAATAAATGCACAACGGAAACAAGTACCCAGCTTTCTTTATTTCTGCCGTTGACAACACTTTTTTTTGTCTTTTTTTAAAGCACCTGAAAAAGAAGAAAAGAAGGCAGTGGAATTGAACCGGCCTTTTCCTAAACTTTCCTCTGGACCTGATGTACAGGTGAGTCCTCTGTGAAGACACACATACATTCGTACAATTTCTGATAATTCTGACAAGTTTTGTTACTCACCGTGTGCCACCCTCTTGAGTGTGTTCTTACCCTTCAGCAGCTGGTAGGAGCTGCAGTGCAGTCTAAATCCTATCGCCAGCAGCATTTCCAGACAACTCTGTAATCCTCAAACTTGGAATCAGTCTGTTTATACCACAGCAACAAAGAAACCCTGTTAGCACCAGCTGAAATCTACACAGTTAACGTGGAGGGAATTCTTTTTGTTCTTACTGACTTGATCTGTCAGACATGAAGGATTTAATACAGAAGGCCAGAGTTCTGTGTTCAAGGAAATCAATCTGTCAGTGGATACTGTATAGGGGAACTTGTATGACTTTCTGCTGCTTAAAAAGAATGTGATAAATAGATGTACAGCAGAACACCCTAGCTGTTTAAAGAAGCTTGCCGTAGTGGATATTGCAGATACGTGAGACTGCGTCCATAGTAAAGCATGGCTCTTGTTACAGGCAGAATTTTATGGAAAAAAAAAACAAAACAAAAAAAAAAAAACAACAGTAACCTGAACGAGATTAATATGCTGTTCCACATCAAGACCATTTTGGAGGGATTGCTGATCAGATTTTCTTAACGAAATCTCCACGGATTTTATTTTATTTTATTTTATTTTGTCCTATTCATGCACTACTTTTCTTTCCTTCTAGCCCACTCAGCAGAGTGGAACTCGTAAATGTCCAGAGAAGAGCTTTGAAGAGAGACGGTGGGAGAAGTGGCAACAGAGAGAACAACAAGAGAAGCTTCGGCAGGAGGAAGCTGCTGTCAAATCTACTGCTGGCTTCTTTAATACTGAAGCAGCAGGGAAAGTGGCAGCTCAATTTCAGGGCCAGGAAGCTAAAAGTAAGTGTTGAAGGTTAAGAGCTACTTAGGTTGTCTTCTGAAATACAGACAGAAGATGACAATTCTCATGCTGTAACTCTGGCTGGGTGCATTTTACCACGCAGTGCTATGAAGCGAAGGGTGTACTTTCTTTTTCTTAGTTTGTTTCTTTTCCTGCCAGCCAGATGTTAGGTAAGGAACGGGAGACTAGAAAATGACACTACAAATGTGGACTTTGTAGAACAACTTAACTGTGGGACATCACTGCAAGGGAGAGGAAGCTGGTACAACAGTTGCATAGACTCTTGTCCTACTATAACTGCTGCTTTTTCCTTTCCTAGCGGGAGCAGGACTTTAAATATAAAAGCTGTCTATATTTGTGAACCTAGCTTGCGCTTAGGATTGCTATGTGTCGGAGGTTTCCCTTGTCCTGGATTATTATTTACTGTAGCTCTTCGGTTTCTTTGTTCCTTTGTATGGCTTGTTGGTAGACAGAGTTTACTATGTGGAAAAGATTCCTGAGAATCCAGGCAATGGCGGTGTAATTGTGCTGGCCAAATGCATTTAACTGTGTAGAAGGACTGTGGAAATGATTAAGAGAACCTGGATTTTTCCTGAGGCAGAGCAAGACTGTATCAGTTCTCTCTTCCTTTTACTCTAGCCAACTTTATGACATCTGCGAAGCCTTCGCGTGGGAAAGTCACTTTCCCCAAGAAGAAGGCACTGAAATGTAAGGCACCTGGGAGTTATCCCTCTGCCATAGCAGCTGTGGAACTACAGACTGCCTTTGATGCTGACATGATGGGACCTCCAGCCAGAAAAGCAGCCATGGTAAGGCCAGGGGCTAATGCAGAGATGGATCCCTTATTAAATTTCTACCCTCCTCTAGGAGAAAAGGTGGAAAACTCAAACGTTCTGCAGGCCTTCTGTTTCCTTAGAAATCCAGTAGCTGTCTCCAGGATGCTTGTAGAACCCTTCTGTATTTATGAGATGAATGGCACTCTTTAACCGGTACTCTGATGCTGTGATTTCTCTGGTGTGGGGGATTTTGTCCATTAATGCCATATTCTTAAAAGACACCAGATCATGAGTAACCTCCAGGTGAATGTGAACTTTCTTCAGGAGCACCTTGGTTTTGTATTTTGGCCACGGCTCCGCAATGCCAGAGGAGAAGCAGTGTGGAGGAAAAAGCTATTAAGGAATCTTTTACCCATGTGTCATAAATACTGTTTTGCTGCTTTCTAGGGTGTTTCAGACGTGCCGGAGCACGTCCCAGCCATCAGACTTGAAGAAAATCCCCCAAACAGGTGACAACCCCAACTTGTTCTTTTTCTTAATCAGTGTATATCCCCAGGGAAACATAAGTTCTGTCACATGTGGGAAAAAATGAGGGTTCTGAGATAATTGAAGCCAAAATCCATCAAAGGAGTAAGTCACCTGAAACCACTTTCTAGCAGCTAGCAGGATTGCTTAATTAGGCTTTCTTGAAATGCTGCAAGTCAGCACAGCTTTCCGGTGACTTCTTGGGTTGTCTGAATACCTGAACGAGGATGAGGTGAAGTTCTACTTCCTCATGAGGTGATAGATGATGAGTAGTGTCCTCTGCCTTTTGGTCCTCAAGAATGCCACCTCAACTCCAGGTGCCCTGGCTTCACAGATAAACCCCCAGACTGAAAAATGTACCTGGTAGCACATCGGGCTCTAAATGTAGCCCTGGGTTGATTGATAACAATCCCTGTGTAAGATTGAAGCGTAGGAGGGCTTGCCTACAGTTTTAAGAGCCGGTTTGCAGGAAAGGGATTTCCCGTTAAGAAATGGCATATCCTGATTGTTCTTTCTTGCTCTCCCAAGACCTGAAGTGCGTCTTGGAAGCCCGGAAAGATTTGAGGAGCAGATGGAGATGGATCTCGAGACCTCGACCTCAGCTTCTTCCCAGCTAGAAGAGGCACGGACACGCCGGCTGAGTTCCACAGGGAACGCGCCCTTATCTGCGGATGAAGATTTTGAGAAGCTACTTTGGGAAATCTCAGGAGGCAGACTGGAAGCCGAAATCGACTTAGACCCAGGGAAGGACGAGGATGACCTCCTCCTTGAACTCTCCGAGATGATTGACAGTTGAACTGCGTAGTCCTAGGGTATAATTAAAAAAAAAAAAAATTAAAACTGTTCTTCTTGTTGGATACCCCGAGGTGATCCTTTTTCTAACTGAGGCTTTGCAATGAGACTTAAAGCACAGTCCGAAGTGGTAGAAATTGGCAGGATCTGCGCTCAGTTGTCCTAAATTTCCCTGCTGGTCAGAGTTAAGGTCTTGTGCATCCGTTCTGTAACTATAGGTGGTTACCTTCGATATCGAGAGGACAAAGCACTTCTTTTGGCACAGAAAGATCTCCATTGGCACGCCATGGTGGCTGCAAATCGATCTTCTGATGGAGCGATGCTCTGAAGGCTTAAACGTAAAGCTTCTTCCTTCCTCCGCCCTTGGCACAACTCGATGTTGGGCACATTGTGAAGCTTCGGTGTTCTGATTTCTCGGACAGTTGATAGCCAAATCCTGGAGTTACTATGTCAACTCTTGACTTTTACTCGTGTATGCCATTGTTTTGACTGTACCCGTGTCAGATGATGAAGCTGTAGGGGTGGGGGGGAGCAGAATCGTTATTCCAGTGTGTTGTGGACCAAACTTGCTGCCAGGAATGGGGGTGGGGGTCAGCCCACCCAGCCTTCCTTTCAATTATCAGGGAGGATCAAATGGTGAAAAGCAGCAGCTCTGCCATGCGGCTCCGCTACCCCCACTCCCTTCTCTTGTGCTGTACCAAAGTTCCCCCAGGCTTTGGTTGGTGCTTTTTGCTGGTGTGAGGACTCCGGGGCGAGCAGTCGGGACTCTGCCGCAGTCACGGGGTCGATGAAGGGTTGTTTAAGTGCCTCTTGGTTTTAAAACTTGCTCCCCTGAGCTGCTGGCTCTGCTGCCTGCTACAGCAAATGTTCGGGTGCCATCAGCATCGCGCTTGGGCGTGGGCACTGACCCTGCGGAGGACAGAGCTGAGATTCGGGTGTATTGTGTACCCTGCCACCAGCCATCGTTTTTTTTCCCCTAGCAGATCAATTTTGAATTATTTTCTGAACTTTTCGCGGCACGGTAGGCTCTTCCCGCTATGATTTGTGAAGCTGTGGGGGCCCTCAGGCATTTGCTGCTGGCAGAGGAAAAGTGCTTGTCGAATTTGTTGTAAATACTTAATGTTTGGACAAAACCACGCGTCTCTGTGTGTGTGTGTGTGTGTGTGCTGTGACGCCCCGGCCCCACCAGGGAAAACTTCCGCCGACGAAACTGCTGCTGGAGCTCACGCAGGCCTTCATCGTGCCGAAGGACTTCACGGGGACTTCTGCCGGCTCAGAAATGGGGGAGAAAAAGCAAAATCAGGAGGAGGAGAGCTCAGAGACTGCGCCCACCTGCCCTCGCTTTCCCTTCACCCCAAGAAGCCCTGTTCTACCATCAGCCTTCGCCTCTTCTGCCTGCGGTGCTGGGAGCGGGAGCGGCGAGGCGGCGGCAGCCATGGCGTACTGCGGGCAGGGCCAGAAGGTGCAGAAGGTGATGGTGCAGCCCATCGTATCCTTCCTGCGGCTGGGGGGTGCCGGGGAGGTGGGTGGGGGGCGGCTCGGACCTCAGGAGGCTCGGATCTGGGGCCCTGGCGGCTCGGCCCGGGCCTTGAGGCCTTGTTGCGGGGCCCTGAGGCCTCGCTGTGGGGTTTGGGGCCTTGTCCGGAGCCCGGAACTGTCGTCCCCGTGCTGAGCCCTTAACGCAGCGCCCCAGAACCTCATCTTCTGCTACCTGCAGAACGTGAGTACCGCGGGGAGGGGGCGGGGATGGGGATTTGGGGGGTGTGGGGGGAGTGGGGAGGGTCTGGGGATTCCCCTCGGTGAGTTTTCGGCTCCTGGCCGTGTCCCGGGACGGGTTTGTGGGGGATGGAGAGCTGTGCGGCGTGCTGGTGGGCACAAGGAGCCCGGTGTTTCCCCCTCGTGTAGCCGGGCGTGCAGGGGTGTTCCCTTGTGACTGGAAACGTGTTCTTCACCAAACGTGTAGTATTCACCCGATGGTATAACGCTCAAATGTCAGATTGTTCATTGGAACTGCCCCTGAGAGTTGCTCCTTGGAGCGTTTGGGAGCTGTCGTGGCTGTGGCTAGCAGGTATTTGTGAACACATGAGAGAACAAAAGTGCTCAGTGTTTGTGGCCCGACTTACTCTCCTCCTTCATTCTGCAGAGGTCGAGGATCCAGGTGTGGCTCTATGAGCAGGTGAACATGCGGATAGAAGGCTGCATCATCGTGAGTATCCGCACGTCCCCATGTTTCATCTTTCATTTTGCCTCATTCACAATCGTGTTTTTTGGTCAAGAAAAGTTATCACAAGGAAAAAAAGATTTGTACTTCTCTGCCCTTCCCCTCGCCCTGCCCTTCCCTCCTGCTCCTGAGCCCTTCGTCAGGCCTTGCTGGGCCCTCTGTCCGGCTGTCTGTCCGTCCATCCGACCCTCTGGCCATCTGTCCCACCACCCTGCCCCGTCCCTGCCCTCTCCCTAAGGAAGCAAAGAGTCCCCGGGCTGCCTTCATGGGGGGGGTGGGGGGAGAGGGGAGGTTCTGGTGAGAAAAAAATGAAAGATTTCCCCCTTAACAGGCGCCTTGCGAGTTCTTTCGAGTTCCAACCTTCTGCCTTCCTTCCGTAGCAGTGCCTCTAAGGGGTGCGCTGTAAGGCAGCCCTCATCTGGCGCGTTGCTCCTCCGTTCCCCCAAGGAACTGCCTTCAGGATCTGACTGACTCTGGATGCACCCGGTTGTCGCCTTAATTTCTCCTTTAGCTTGCTGAAAACAGCCCGGTTGGGTGACCTTTTGCGTTTCTCGCTTAAAATTTGGATCGAGGAGGTCTGTGTTTCCTTACGCTGATGTCCACGCTGAAGGTGCAGAAGGGTTCCGTGCTGTTGCTTGGGTCAGCCTTGTTGCCAGGTTTGGAATGTTTAGCCTACCGGTGCTTCGGTGCTGTTGGGCTGCACTCAGAGTGTGAGCTCTGGGCGTTATTTCTCAAATACTGCGTTATTTGAGCGTACAGACCCGAGATATTCTGCGGAGAGGTGATTTAAGGCACGTCAGAACCACGGCTGCGGCGTGTGCCAGCGTCGGACGCCCGTTCGAGTGATCGGGCGGAGCAGGTGAGTTGAATTTGGTGCTGGGTGGCGAGGTGGTGTTGGGGGAAGAGCTAGGCTAAGGAGAGCTTCCTCTTGCTCTGCCCCTTCCCATCTCAAATGGCCGCTTCCTGGGGAGATGGGTTCGTTGGGAGGTTAACTACAACGTTACAGTGAGGATGAGGAATCATCTTTAGTCCCGTAGGTATTTGCTGCCAGGCCGCAGCGTTGATTTCAGAAATTGTATTTAATAAAGGGAAAAGAATGGAAAGATGTATTCTTTAACATACTCTCTTTTCTCGGAGAGTAGATGGAGGAGCTTCAGCAGTGCCCTTCCTCCGGAAACGATTCCCAGTGTCTGCTCAGACACTGAGGAGGAAAATGGAGGAGAGCCACCCGATAGAAATAAAGGAAAGAAGGGGTCATGGATTAAGGGAAAAGCACTACTTAAAAAATTGGTGCTCTCTAAAAACGGGTTAAGGGTTTGGGACCTGCAGGTGCTGCCTACACCTGTGTGCGTTGCAGTCGTGCCTGTTGCCACTGAGCAAAACGGGGAGAGCTGCTTTGTCGAACGCGGCGTGTTAAAGCACGTGCCACTGCCTGGAAGAAAAGCACGGACTTCCCTCGTGTGGGCCTTCTTCCTTAGCGATCTGTGGTTTACCTGATGGTTTCCCATAAGCTGTGAATGTTTAAAAGAAAAATAAATAAAAAAAAAAAACCAACAAAACCAACACCAACGTTGAGAGTGGTGAGGCAGATCCTCACCTGGGGACTCAGAATCAGCAGTGACATCACCATGCGAAGCATTGTGTGCGCTTCGGGTTGGGGCTGCTGCGAGCCTCGCAGCGGGGAGGGAGAGCGGATCCGGGGTGCCTCTGTGTCAGCCCTCTGCCCTGGTGGCTTCGTGAGCACTGAGAGTTTGACTCCTGTGTTCCCAGCTTTCGCTTCCGCACCTGCGGTGTGGCAGAGCCAGCGAGCTGCTTGCTCAGCTGGAGGAGGAAGAGGAGTGACCTCAACATTGCCGAGGTAAAGCACAATTATTGAAAAGATTTGGCAAAGATGTGGGTTGTACCAGCGCGGCTGCTGCAGCTGCAGCAGATCCTGGAGCATTGGAGAAGATAGAGAGGGTTTTCTTCGTGAAAAGAATGCTGTTAAAAGTGTTTTCATGCCAGAAATTAGGATAAACGCCTCTGTTGTTTGACATCCTCTATTGAGCTGGCACATTGGCATTACAGCGTACCTGGCACGCTGTTTGTATTAAAAAAAAAAAAGGTATTTTAGTCAGGGCAGGCCAGAAACCTGCCTTGGCACTTGCACATCGCAGCAATGCTTACAGACCCTGCATCCTGGCTGCCAGGCCAGGATCTAAATCCGATGGTGCTGTTGGTAAACTGAAGCTCAGGAAGCGCTTCTGGGTTTTTCTGTCCTTCCAAGTGAATTTTTACCCTGTGAAGATGGTGTATTAAGCTATTTTTGTAACAACAAATAGGTTTAAAAGCAGTTTCAGTTTAACATCTACACGCTTGGGTGTTATTAACAGAGCTTTGTATACTGAGCTGGTGCTTGGTAGGAGAAAAAACATAAATCTTACCTGGGAAACCTGGACCCCCTCAGCTACATACTGCTATGAGGAAACTCAGATGTAAGAACACACTTAAATAACACCTCACCAGAGCTGCTGTGCTCCTGACCACCAAAGGCACCTTTTTCCAACATCGTCGTACTGGAAGTTGATGCAGCTGGTTCCATCCGTAACGTGTGACTGTACAGTGCTGTAAAAGAACTATTTTTTCACAGCTTTGGAGAAAGTGAAGCAGAGAAAACCACGCATAACCACTGATACCTGGACCCCAAACTGCCACAGACTGACGGTGATGCCCACTGGATATCTCCTGATACCCTGCTGCCTTCTGACTGCTCCAGCAGAAGTCCCGTTTTAATTAGCCAGCAGGTCCCTCTGAGGGAGGGACTTTGCTAAAACTCCTGCCGTAGGAAGTATCCTACGGGAGCCAAGTTGCTAAACTGATGTGTGGTTTTCCCTTAACCCCCTCACCCCTGACTTTCCAGCTCCTGACAGCACTGCCAACGTGTGCAGTGTCACCGTGTGCCAACTAGGTGCCAGCTGTCATGGTTTATATATTGTAAAATTAGTGATTTGGGACTTGTGAGCACTGAGAAGAGGCTAGCAATTGCTTAAGAGCTTTCCTTGTGTCGCTCTGGGGCAGGGAGATGGGTGAAACATCTTAGGCTTGAAAGTGATTCCCTGCAGAGTGATGTGCTCAGATCTGCACAACAGATCTGTCGTTTTGGTCACCTTATTAGATCCCTGCTTGAGAGGTTGCTTGCAAGAATCGATTCCTCTTCACCTTGATGTGTCAAGCTAAAGGCAAATCTGTGCCGAAGCACTGTTTGATCAGACGAGTGCCTCAGTTCAGGATTGTTCTTTGACAGCTACAGAAACAGCAGGACGATCAGCGCCTTCAGGAACAGATGAATTTGATCTTGAGGCTGTCATAAAACAGGTCCCCGAAGTCTGAAGACTCTTCAAATAGTTTGGGCCAGCAAGGAGCAGCTGTACGTGGCGGCTGCGGTAACTCGGGGCTCCGAGTCTCAGAGAGCGTGGTGAAAGGTGACCCCCAGCTGGCTGCTGGAGGAAGCTGAGGCAGCGTTCAGCTCTAACCTTTGCCTTCTTGGCTGGCATCTTTGCACTCCTGCTGTCAGTGGGTGTTGAGTGTCCTTCCCCCCAGCCTCAGAACGTGCCCTCAGATGTAGGCAGCGTTTAGCAGCTAGAATTCCCTCAAATAGAAAGAGTACAAATGATGCGTTTTCTGCTTTTGCTTTGGAACTCTTAGCTTGAGGTTTTCCTGCAGGCCATGAGGTTTCTTGCAGCAGCAGGGATGAGTTGTGTTAGCAAGAGGCTGTTCTGTGCTTCGACTGTGGGAAGATGAATGGTTACGTGTGCACCGTTAAATATAACTTGACACCTAGCACACCGCACTTGCAGCCTGTGGGGTGCTTTAACAAGCAGGTAAATCAGCAGAGGCTGTTTTGCAGCTGGGGTGATGCTGGGTGATTAAAAAGCAGGGGCAGAACAAGGAGTTTCTAGTGTTTGTTCTTGCTTGTCATCCGACTCTCCACTTCCACTGTTCTTTAAAAAAAAACAAAAACAAACAAAAAAATACAAGCTAGGGGTAAGCATCTTAATATCTTTATTATAAATGGAAGGCACAAAAGAGGCCAGCAACAGAGACTGTCCAAGAGAAATGCTTTGTGCTTTATAAACAAACAAGGAAGTACCCTTAGGTGGGTGTGATAATCCTCCTCTAATGCGTTTTTGGGGTGCAAAAATAGATTTGTTCCTTTCTTGCTCTTCTCTGCAGGACAAAGGCAGAATAGGCAACTGCAAAGTTAGACCAGGGAGGTCAGTTTGTTCCGTACTGAGAAAGACAAGTCTGTAAAACAAACTAGACAGACTTTCTTTGTACTATTTATCTTCCTTCAGCAAAGGCAAAGCTTATGACACTTGTTGGTGTGTGTATATATATTTATCCAGTGCTCTCACAACAAAATTTTGATTTGAAGAGGGCACACAGATCTGATTTTTTTATTCTTTTCCAGTAAATAGTATAATAAGCACTGGTATATTTGTATAAAATCAGAGAAATACAAAACAAAAGACTGAATATTATGTGGAATGCATGACATTAAAAAAAAATGGTGGTTTCAAAGCAATATGTACCCTGGTGTGTTTTCCATATACTGGAGTCCAGCTTAAAGTGCACGTGATGTGTATTGCATTTTGATATTAATCTCTATGTACAATGCTTTACATGTAATTTACATGGTTCATGGGAGACAAAAAAAAAAAAAAAAAAAAAAAAAACAGAAACCCCCCAAAAACCATAGATCCACCCAAAAACAGCCCTAAACCTACCTGATGTTCTCCAAAAAAAAAAAATTTACCCTTTTCCACCACGATGACCACGGAAAACCCAGCGAAACCCAACAGAGACCCCAAAACACGTCAAAAACACCCCAAACAAGAATGGCATCAAACCGAAAACTGGAAGAAAATCCCCAAAAAGCACGGATACAATCCGAAAAGCACCCTAAACCTACCTGATCTTCTCCAAATCCCGAAGTCCACTCCCAACCACCATAAAACGCATTAGGAACTCAACGAAACACAACGGAAACCCCAAAACACGTCAAAAACACCCCAAAAGTGAACTGGATCAGAAGAAAAAACGTGATTTAACCCCACAAAAACCTTTAAACCTACCTGATGTTCTCCTAAATGTACAATCCACTCCCAACCACCATAAAACCCAATGGAAACCCAACAAAAACCAACGGAGACCACAAAGCACGTCAAAAACACCGCAAAAAAGAACGGGATCACACCAAAAACGAAAGAAAACCACAAAAGCCATAGATCAACCCCAAAAGTCCCCCTAAACCTACCTGATGTTCTCCAAAACCCACA
Organism: Netta rufina; assembly: GCF_964035555.1. Classification (NCBI taxonomy): domain Eukaryota; kingdom Metazoa; phylum Chordata; class Aves; order Anseriformes; family Anatidae; genus Netta; species Netta rufina. The sequence goes on along the minus strand of NC_140148.1, from coordinate 7,253,078 downwards.
ATCCACTCCCATTTACCTTAACGACCAACAAGAACGCAACAAAACCCAACGGAGACCCCAAAACACGTCAAAAAAAAAAACAAAAATGAACAGGATCACCCCCAAAAAAGAAAGAAAAACCTCAAAAACATAGATCCACCCCAAAACCATCGTAAAGCTACCTGATCTTCTCCAAAACCCACAATTTACAATTTTCCACCACGATGAACACGGAAAACCCAACAAAACCCAACGGAGACCCCAAAACACGTCAAAAACACCCAAAACAAGAACGGGGTCACCCCCAAAACTGGAAGAAAATCCCCAAAAAGCACGGATCCAACGCCAAAACCACTCTAAACTCACCTGATCTTATCCAAAACCCACAATCCACACCCATTTAAATTAACGACAAACGAGAAGCCAACGAAACCCAACGGAGACCCCAAAACACGTCAAAAACACCCCAAACAAGAACAGGGTCACCCCCAAAACTGGAAGAAAATCCCCCAAACCCATAGATCCACCCCAAAACCACCCTAAACCTACCTGATGTTCTCCAAAACCCACAGTATACACTTTTCAAACACGATGACCAACGACAACCCAGCGAAACGCAACGGAGACCCCAAAACACGTCAAAAACACCCTAAACAAGAACAGGATCACCCCCCAAAACGAAAGAAAAGCCCAAATACCATAGATCCACCCCAAAACCACCGTAAAGCTACCTGATCTTCTCCAAAACCCACAATTTACCCTTTTCCAACATGATGACCACGCAAAACCCAACGAAACCCAACGGAGACCCCAAAACATGTCAAAAACACCCCAAACAAGAACGGGGTCACCCCCAAAACTGGAAGACAATCCCCCAAAAGCACGGATCCAATCCCAAAACCATTATAAACTCACCTGATCTTCTCCAAAACCTAAATCCACACCCATTTAAATTAACGACAAACGAGAAGCCAACGAAACACAACGGAGATTCCAAAACATGTCAAAAACACCCTAAACAAAAACAGGACCACACACAAAAACAGATGAAAACCGCCAAAACCATAGATCCACCCCAAAGTCACCCTAAACTCACCTGATCTTCTCCAAAACCCACAATTTAAACTTTTCCACCATGATGACCACGGAAAACCAAACAAAACCCAATGGAGACCCCAAAACACGTCAAAATCACCGCAAACAAGAAAGTAATCACCCCCAAAAATGAAAGAAAAACTCTCAAAACCATAGATCCACCCCAAAACCACCCTAAACCTACCTGATGTTCTTCAAAACCCACAATTTACACTTTTCCACCATGATGACAACGGAAAACAAAACGAAACCCAATGGAGACATCAAAACACGTCTAAAACACCCCAAAAAAGAACGGGATCAGAAGAAAAAACACCAAAGACTATGAATTTCCCCCAAAACCACACTAAACTCACATGATCTTCTCCAAAACCCACAATCCACTCCCATTTACCTTAACGTCAAACGAGAACCGAATGAAACCCAACAAAAACCGCAAAACACGTCAAAAACACCCCAAAAAAGAAAGGGATCACCCCCCCAAAAAAAAAACAGAAGAAAACCCCAAATACCAAGAATCCACCCCCAATGTCCCCACAAACCTACCTGATGTTCTCCAAAACCCGCAAGTTAACCTTTTCCACCACGATGACCACGGAAAACCAAAAGCAACCCAACGGAGACCCCAAAACACGTCAAAAACACCCCAAACAAGAACGGGATCACACCCAAAAACAGAAGAAAACCCCAAATACCACAGATCCTCCCCAAAACCACACTAAACCTACCTGATGTTCTCCAAAACCCACAATTTACCCTTTTCCACCATGATGACAACGGAAAACACAACGAAACCCAACGGAGACCCCAAAACATGTCAAAAAAAACCCAAAAAGAACGGGATCACCCCCAAAAACGAAAGAAAACCAAAAAGCATAGATCCACCCCAAAACCAACCTAAACTTACCTGATGTTCTCCAAAACACACAATTTGCACTTTTCCACCATGATGACAACGGAAAACACAACGAAACCCAACGGAGACATCAAAACACGTCAAAAAAAAAAAAACAAAAAAGAACGGGATCAGAAGAAAAAACACCAAAGACTATGAATATCCCCCCAAAACCACACTAAACTCACATGATCTACTCCAAAGCCCAGAATCTACTCCCATTTACCTTAACGTCAAACAAGAACCCAACGAAACCCAACAAAAACCGCAAAACACGTCAAAAACACCCCAAAAAAGAAAGGGATAACCACAAATAAACAGAAGAAAACCCCAAATACCAAGAATCCACGCCCAAAGTGCCCCCAAACCTACCTGATGTTCTCCAAAACCCACAATATACACTTTTCCACCACGATGACCACGGAAAACCCAACGAAACCCAACGGAGACATCAAAAAACGTCAAAAACACCCCAAACAAGAACCGGATCACCCCCAAAAATGGAAGAAAATCCCCCAAAACCATAGATCCAAACAAAACCACCCTAAACCTTCCTGATGTTCTCGAAAACCCACAATTTACACTTTTCCACCATAATGACCACGGAAAACCCAACGAAACCCAACGGAGACCCCAAAACACGTCAAAATCACCGCAAAAAAGAATGGGATCACTCCCTAAACTGGAAGAAAATCCCCCAAAACCATAGATCCACCCCAAAACCATCCTAAACCTACCTGATGTTCTCCAAAACCCGCAACTTACACTTTTCCGCAACAATGACCACGGAAAACTAAAAGCAATCCAACGGAGACCCCAAAACACGGCAAAAACACCCCAAACAAGAACGGGATCACCCCAAAAACTAGAAGAAAATCCCCCAAAAGCACGGATCCAATCCCTAAACAACCCTAAACTCACCTGATCTTCTCCAAAACCCACAATCCACTCCCATTTTTGTTAACGACCAACGACAACCCAGCAAAACCCAACGGAGACCCCAAAACACGTCAAAAACACCCTAAACAAGAACAGGATCATCCTCCAAAATGAAAGAAAAGCCCAAATACCATAGATCCACCCCAAAACCACCGTAAAGCTACCTGATCTTCTCCAAAACCCACAATTGACCCTTTTCCAACATGATGACCACGCAAAACCCAACAAAACCCAACGGAGACCCCAAAACACGTCAAAATCACCGCAAAAAAGAACGGGATCACCCCCAAAACTGGAAGAAAATCCCCCAAAACCATAGATCCACCCGAAAACCATCCTAAACCTACCTGATGTTCTCCAAAATCCACAATTTATGCATTTCCACCACGATGACCACGGAAAACCAAACGAAACCCAACGGAGACCCCAAAACACGTCAAAAACACAACAAAAAAGAACGGGATCACCCAAAAACGAAAAGAAAATTCCCAAAAAGCACGGATCCAATCCCAAAACCACCCTAAACTCACCTGATCTTCTCCAAAACCCACAATCCACTCCCATTTACGTTAACGACCAACGAGAACCCAGCGAAACCCGACGGAGACCCCAAATCACGTCAAAAACACCCCAAACAAGAACGGGGTCACCCCCAAAACTGGAAGAAAATCCCCAAAAAGCACGGATCCAACGCCAAAACCACTCTAACCTCACCTGATCTTCTCCAAAACCCACAATACACACCCATTTAAATTAACGACCAACGAGAAGCCAACGAAACACAACGGTGACCCCAAAACACGTCAAAAACACCCTAAACAAGAACAGGAAAACAGCCAAACACAGAAGAAAACCCCAAATACAATAGATCCACCCCAAAACCACCCTAAACCTACCTGATGTTCTCCAAAACCCACAATATACACTTTTCCAACACGATGACCACGCACAACCCAACGAAACCCAATGGAGACCCCAAAACACGTCAAAATCATCGCAAACAAGAACGGGATCACCCCCAAAAACGAAAGAAAACCCCCAAAACCATAGATCCACGCCAAAACCACCCTAAACCTACCTGATCTTCTCCAAAACCCACAATTTACCCTTTTCCAACATGATGACCACGCACAACCCAACGAAACCCAACGGAGACACGAAAACATGTCAAAAACACCCCAAACAAGAACGGGATCACGCCCAAAACCCGAAGAAAATCCCCCAAAACCATACATCCACCCCAAAACCACCCTAAACCTACCTGATCTTCTCCAAAACCCACAATCAACACCCACTTAAATTAACGACCAACAAGAAGCCAATGAAACCCAACAGAGACCCCAAAACACATCAAAAACACCCCAAACAAGAACGGGATCACACCCAAAAACAGAAGAAAACCCCAAATACCATAGATCCACCCCAAAACCACCCTAAACTCACCTGATGTTCTCCAAAACCCACAATTTACACTTTTCCACCATAATGACCACGGAAAACCCAACGAAACCCAACGGAGACCCCAAAACACGTCAAAATCACCGCAAAAAAGAATGGGATCACTCCCAAAACTGGAAGAAAATCCCCCAAAACCATAGATCCACCCCAAAACCATCCTAAACCTACCTGATGTTCTCCAAAACCCGCAACTTACACTTTTCCGCAACGATGACCACGGAAAACTAAAAGCAATCCAACGGAGACCCCAAAACACGGCAAAAACACCCCAAACAAGAACGGGATCACCCCAAAAACTAGAAGAAAATCCCCCAAAAGCACGGATCCAATCCCTAAACAACCCTAAACTCACCTGATCTTCTCCAAAACCCACAATCCACTCCCATTTTTGTTAACGACCAACGACAACCCAGCAAAACCCAACGGAGACCCCAAAACACGTCAAAAACACCCTAAACAAGAACAGGATCATCCTCCAAAACGAAAGAAAAGCCCAAATACCATAGATCCACCCCAAAACCACCGTAAAACTACCTGATCTTCTCCAAAACCCACAATTGACCCTTTTCCAACATGATGACCACGCAAAACCCAACAAAACCCAACGGAGACCCCAAAACACGTCAAAATCACCGCAAAAAAGAACGGGATCACCCCCAAAACTGGAAGAAAATCCCCCAAAACCATAGATCCACCCGAAAACCATCCTAAACCTACCTGATGTTCTCCAAAATCCACAATTTATGCATTTCCACCACGATGACCACGGAAAACCAAACGAAACCCAACGGAGACCCCAAAACACGTCAAAAACACAACAAAAAAGAACGGGATCACCCAAAAACGAAAAGAAAATTCCCAAAAAGCACGGATCCATTCCCAAAACCACCCTAAACTCACCTGATCTTCTCCAAAACCCACAATCCACTCCCATTTACGTTAACGACCAACGAGAACCCAGCGAAACCCGACGGAGACCCCAAATCACGTCAAAAACACCCCAAACAAGAACGGGGTCACCCCCAAAACTGGAAGAAAATCCCCAAAAAGCACGGATCCAACGCCAAAACCACTCTAACCTCACCTGATCTTCTCCAAAACCCACAATACACACCCATTTAAATTAACGACCAACGAGAAGCCAACGAAACACAACGGTGACCCCAAAACACGTCAAAAACACCCTAAACAAGAACAGGAAAACAGCCAAACACAGAAGAAAACCCCAAATACAATAGATCCACCCCAAAACCACCCTAAACCTACCTGATGTTCTCCAAAACCCACAATATACACTTTTCCAACACGATGACCACGCACAACCCAACGAAACCCAATGGAGACCCCAAAACACGTCAAAATCATCGCAAACAAGAACGGGATCACCCCCAAAAACGAAAGAAAACCCCAAATACCATAGATCCACCCCAAAACCACCCTAAACCTACCTGATCTTCTCCAAAAGCCACAATTTACCCTTTTCCAACATGATGACCACGCACAACCCAACGAAACCCAACAGAGACACGAAAACATGTCAAAAACACCCCAAACAAGAACGGGATCACGCCCAAAACCCGAAGAAAATCCCCCAAAACCATACATCCACCCCAAAACCACCCTAAACCTACCTGATCTTCTCCAAAACCCACAATCAACACCCACTTAAATTAACGACCAACAAGAAGCCAATGAAACCCAACAGAGACCCCAAAACACGTCAAAAACACCCCAAACAAGAACGGGATCACACCCAAAAACAGAAGAAAACCCCAAATACCATAGATCCACCCCAAAACCACCCTAAACTCACCTGATGTTCTCCAAAACCCACAATTTACACTTTTCCAACTTAATGACCAACGAGAACTCAACAAAACCCAACGGAGACATCTAAACACGTCTAAAACACCCCAAAAAAGAACGGAATCAGAAGAAAAAACACCAAAAACTATAAATTAAACCCCAAAACCACACTAAACTCAAATGGTCTTCTCCAAAACCCACAATCCACTCCCATTTACCTTAACGTGAAACGAGAACCCAAGGAAACCCAACGGAGACCGCAAAACACGTCAAAAACACCCCGAACAAGAAAGGGATCACCCCCCCAAAAAAACAGAAGAAAACCCAAAATACCAAGAATCCACGCACAATGTCCCCCCAAACCTACCTGATGTTCTCCAAAACCCACAATTTGCACTTTTCCGCCACGATGACCACGGAAAACCCAATGAAACCCAACAGAGACCCCAAAACACGTCAAAAACACCCCAAACAAGAACGGGATCACACCCAAAAACACAAGAAAACCCCAAATACCATAGATCCACCCCAAAACCACCCTAAGCCTACCTGATGTTCTCCAAAACCCACAATTTACCCTTTTCCACCATGATGACACGCAGAACCCAACAGAACCCAACGGAGACCCCAAAACACGTCAGAAACACCCCAAACAAGAACGTGATCACCCCCAAAAATGAAAGAAAAACTCTGAAAACCAGAGATCCACTCCAAAACCACCCTAAACTCACCTGATGTTCTCCAAAACCCACAATTTACACTTTTCCACCATGATGACCACGGAAAACCCAACAAAACCCAACGGAGACCCCAAAACACGGCAAAATCACCCCAAACAAGAACGGGATCACCCCCAAAAAACGAAAGAAAACCCCCAAAACCATAGATCCACCCCAAAACCACCCTAAACCTACCTGATTTTCTCCAAAATCCACAATTTACCCTTTTCCACCACGATGAACACGGAAAACCAAACGAAACCAAACGGAGACCCCAAAACACGTCAAAAACACCCCAAAAAAGAACGGGATCACCCCAAATACTAAAAGAAAATCCCCCAAAACTATAGATCTAACCCAAAACCATCCTAAACTCACCTGATCTTCTCCAAAACCCACAATCCACTCCCATTTACCTTAACGACCATCGAGAACCCAGCGAAACCCAACGGAGACCCCAAAACACGTCAAAAACACCCTAAACAAGAACAGGATCACCCCCCAAAACGAAAGAAAAGCCCAAATACCATAGATCCACCCCAAAACCACCCTAAACCTACCTGATGTTCTCCAAAACCCACAATTTACCCTTTTCCACCATGATGACTACGGAAAACCCAAAGACACCCAACGGAGACATCAAAACATGTCAAAAACACCCCAAAAAAGAACAGGATCACCCCTAAAAACTAAAGGAAAATTCCCAAAAAGCACGGATCCAATCCCAAAACCACTCTAAACTCACCTGATCTTCTCCACACCCCACAATCCACACCCATTTAAATTAACGACCAACGAGAAGCCAATGAAACACAACGGAGACCCCAAAACACGTCAAAAACACCCCAAACAAGAACGGGATCACACCCAAAATCAGAAGAAAACCCCAAATACCATAGATCCACCCCAAAACCACCCTAAACCTACCTGATGTTCTCCAAAACCCACAATTTACACTTTTCCAACTTAACGACCAACGAGAACCCAACAAAACCCAACGGAGACATCTAAACACGTCTAAAACACCCCAAAAAAAAACGGGATCAGAAGAAAAAACACCAAAAACTATGAATTTCACGCCAAAACCACACTAAACTCACATGATCTTCTCCAAAACCCACAATCCACTCCCATTTACCTTAACGTCAAATGAGAACCAAATGAAACCCAGCAAAAAACACAAAACACGTCAAAAACACCCCAAAAAAGAAAGGGATCACCCCAAAAAAACAGAAGAAAACCCCAAATACCAAGAATCCACCCTCATTGTCCCCCCAAACCTACCTGATGTTCTCCAAAACCCGCAACTTACCCTTTTCCAACACGCTGACAATGGAAAACCAAAAGCAACCCAACGGAGACCCCAAAACACGTCAAAATCACCGCAAACAAGAACGTGATCACCCCCAAAACTGAAAGAAAAACCCAAATACCATAGATCCACCCCAAAACCACCCTAAACCTACCTGATGTTCTCCAAAACCCACAATTTACACTTTTCCAACATGATGACCACGCACAACCCAACGAAACCCAACGGAGACACGAAAACATGTCAAAAAAACCCCAAACAAGAACGGGATCACCCCCCAAAGCGGAAGAAAATCCCCCAAAACCATACATCCACCCCAAAACCACCCTAAACCTACCTGATCTTCTCCAAAACCCACAATCAACACCCATTTAAATTAACGACCAACAAGAAGCCAATGAAACCCAACGGAGACCCCAAAACACGTCAAAAACACCCCAAACAAGAACGGGATCACACCCAAAAACAGAAGAAAACCCCAAATACCATAGATCCACCCCAAAACCACCCTAAACCTACCTGATGTTCTCCAAAACCCACAATTTACCCTTTTCCACCATGATGACACGCAGAACCCAACGAAACCCAACGGAGACCCCAAAACACGTCAGAAACACCCGAAACAAGAACGGGATCACCCCAAATACTAAAAGAAAATCCCCCAAAACTATAGATCCAACCCAAAACCATCCTAAACTCTCCTGATCTTCTCCAAAATCCACAATCCACTCCCATTTACTTTAACGACCATCGAGAACCCAGCGAAACCCAACGGAGACCCCAAAACACGTCAAAAACACCCTAAAACAAGAACAGGATCACCCCCCAAAACGAAAGAAAAGCCCAAATACCATAGATCCACCCCAAAACCACCGTAAAGCTACCTGATCTTCTCCAAAACCCACAATTGACCCTTTTCCAACATGATGACCAACATGAAACCAACAAAACCCAACGGACAACCCCAAAACACGTCAAAAACACCCCATAAAAGGAACAGGATCACCCCCAAAAACGAAAGAAAACTCCCAAAACCATAGATCCACCCCCAAAACACGCTAAACCTACCTGATCTTCTCCAAAACCCACAATTGACCCTTTTCCAACATGATGACCACGCACAACCCAACGAAACCCAACGGAGACGCCAAAACATGTCAAAAACACCCCAAACAAGAACGGGATCACCCCCAAAACTGGAAGAAAATCCCCAAAAAGCACGGATCCAACGCCAAAACCACTCTAACCTCACCTGATCTTCTCCAAAACCCACAATACACACCCATTTAAATTAACGACCAACGAGAAGCCAACGAAACACAACGGTGACCCCAAAACACGTCAAAAACACCCTAAACAAGAACAGGAAAACAGCCAAACACAGAAGAAAACCCCAAATACAATAGATCCACCCCAAAACCACCCTAAACCTACCTGATGTTCTCCAAAACCCACAATATACACTTTTCCAACACGATGACCACGCACAACCCAACGAAACCCAATGGAGACCCCAAAACACGTCAAAATCATCGCAAACAAGAACGGGATCACACCCAAAAACAGAAGAAAACCCCAAATACCATAGATCCACCCCAAAACCACCCTAAACCTACCTGATGTTCTCCAAAACCCACAATTTACCCTTTTCCACCATGATGACACGCAGAACCCAACGAAACCCAACGGAGACCCCAAAACACGTCAGAAACACCCCAAACAAGAACGGGATCACCCCAAATACTAAAAGAAAATCCCCCAAAACTATAGATCCAACCCAAAACCATCCTAAACTCTCCTGATCTTCTCCAAAATCCACAATCCACTCCCATTTACTTTAACGACCATCGAGAACCCAGCGAAACCCAACGGAGACCCCAAAACACGTCAAAAACACCCTAAACAAGAACAGGATCACCCCCCAAAACGAAAGAAAAGCCCAAATACCATAGATCCACCCCAAAACCACCGTAAAGCTACCTGATCTTCTCCAAAACCCACAATTGACCCTTTTCCAACATGATGACCAACATGAAACCAACAAAACCCAACGGACAACCCCAAAACACGTCAAAAACACCCCATAAAAGGAACAGGATCACCCCCAAAAACGAAAGAAAACTCCCAAAACCATAGATCCACCCCCAAAACACGCTAAACCTACCTGATCTTCTCCAAAACCCACAATTGACCCTTTTCCAACATGATGACCACGCACAACCCAACGAAACCCAACGGAGACGCCAAAACATGTCAAAAACACCCCAAACAAGAACGGGATCACCCCCAAAACTGGAAGAAAATCCCCAAAAAGCACGGATCCAACGCCAAAACCACTCTAAACTCACCTGTTCTTCTCCACACCCCACAATCCACACCCATTTAAATTAAGTACCAACGAGAAGCCAACGAAACACAACGGAGACCCCAAAACACGTGAAAAGCAACCCAAACAAGAATGGGATCACAACCAAAAACAGAAGAAAACCCCAAATACCATAGATCCACCCCAAAACCACCCTAAACCTACCTGATGTTCTCCAAAACCCACAATTTACCCTTTTCCACCATGATGACCACGGAAAACCCAATGAAACCCAACGGAGACCCCAAAAAACGTCTAAAACACCCCACAAAAGAACATGAGCAGAAGAAAAAACAGAAGAAAACCCCAAATACCATAGATCCACCCCAAAACCACCCTAAACCTACCTGATGTTATCCAAAACCCGCAACTTACACTTTTCCATCACGATAACCGCGGAAAAACAAACGAAACCGAATGGAGACCCCAAAACACGTAAAAACACCACTAATAAAAAACGGGATCACCCCAAAAATTAAAAGAAAATTCCCCAAAAGCACGGATCCAATCCCAAAACCACCCTAAACTCACCTGATCTTCTCCAAAACCCACAATCCACTCCCATTTACCTTAACGACCAACGAGAACCCAGCGAAACCCAACGGAGACCCCAAAACACGTCAAAAACACCCTAAACAAGAACAGGATCACCCCCCAAAACGAAAGAAAAGCCCAAATACCATAGATCCACCCCAAAACCACCGTAAAGCTACCTGATCTTCTCCAAAACCCACAATTTACCCTTTTCCAACATGATGACCACGCAAAACCCAACGAAACCCAACGGAGACCCCAAAACATGTCAAAAACACCCCAAACAAGAAGGGGGTCACCCCCAAAACTGGAAGACAATCCCCAAAAAGCACGGATCCAATCCCAAAACCATTATAAACTCACCTGATCTTCTCCAAAACCTAAATCCACACCCATTTAAATTAACGACAAACGAGAAGCCAACGAAACACAACGGAGATTCCAAAACATGTCAAAAACACCCTAAACAAAAACAGGACCACACACAAAAACAGATGAAAACCGCCAAAACCATAGATCCACCCCAAAGTCACCCTAAACTCACCTGATCTTCTCCAAAACCCACAATTTAAACTTTTCCACCATGATGACCACGGAAAACCAAACAAAACCCAATGGAGACCCCAAAACACGTCAAAATCACCGCAAACAAGAAAGTAATCACCCCCAAAAATGAAAGAAAAACTCTCAAAACCATAGATCCACCCCAAAACCACCCTAAACCTACCTGATGTTCTTCAAAACCCACAATTTACACTTTTCCACCATGATGACAACGGAAAACAAAACGAAACCCAATGGAGACATCAAAACACGTCTAAAACACCCCAAAAAAGAACGGGATCAGAAGAAAAAACACCAAAGACTATGAATTTCCCCAAAAACCACACTAAACTCACATGATCTTCTCCAAAACCCACAATCCACTCCCATTTACCTTAACGTCAAACGAGAACCGAATGAAACCCAACAAAAACCGCAAAACACGTCAAAAACACCCCAAAAAAGAAAGGGATCACCCCCCCAAAAAAAAAACAGAAGAAAACCCCAAATACCAAGAATCCACCCCCAATGTCCCCACAAACCTACCTGATGTTCTCCAAAACCCGCAAGTTAACCTTTTCCACCACGATGACCACGGAAAACCAAAAGCAACCCAACGGAGACCCCAAAACACGTCAAAAACACTCCAAACAAGAACGGGATCACACCCAAAAACAGAAGAAAACCCCAAATACCACAGATCCTCCCCAAAACCACACTAAACCTACCTGATGTTCTCCAAAACCCACAATTTACCCTTTTCCACCATGATGACAACGGAAAACACAACGAAACCCAACGGAGACCCCAAAACATGTCAAAAAAAAACCAAAAAGAACGGGATCACCCCCAAAAACGAAAGAAAACCAAAAAGCATAGATCCACCCCAAAACCAACCTAAACTTACCTGATGTTCTCCAAAACCCACAATTTGCACTTTTCCACCATGATGACAACGGAAAACACAACGAAACCCAATGGAGACATCAAAACACGTCAAAAAAAAAAAAACAAAAAAGAACGGGATCAGAAGAAAAAACACCAAAGACTATGAATATCCCCCCAAAACCACACTAAACTCACATGATCTACTCCAAAGCCCAGAATCTACTCCCATTTACCTTAACGTCAAACAAGAACCCAACGAAACCCAACAAAAACCGCAAAACACGTCAAAAACACCCCAAAAAAGAAAGGGATAACCACAAATAAACAGAAGAAAACCCCAAATACCAAGAATCCACGCCCAAAGTGCCCCCAAACCTACCTGATGTTCTCCAAAACCCACAATATACACTTTTCCACCACGATGACCACGGAAAACCCAACGAAACCCAACGGAGACATCAAAAAACGTCAAAAACACCCCAAACAAGAACCGGATCACCCCCAAAAATGGAAGAAAATCCCCCAAAACCATAGATCCAAACAAAACCACCCTAAACCTTCCTGATGTTCTCGAAAACCCACAATTTACACTTTTCCACCATAATGACCACGGAAAACCCAACGAAACCCAACGGAGACCCCAAAACACGTCAAAATCACCGCAAAAAAGAATGGGATCACTCCCTAAACTGGAAGAAAATCCCCCAAAACCATAGATCCACCCCAAAACCATCCTAAACCTACCTGATGTTCTCCAAAACCCGCAACTTACACTTTTCCGCAACAATGACCACGGAAAACTAAAAGCAATCCAACGGAGACCCCAAAACACGGCAAAAACACCCCAAACAAGAACGGGATCACCCCAAAAACTAGAAGAAAATCCCCCAAAAGCACGGATCCAATCCCTAAACAACCCTAAACTCACCTGATCTTCTCCAAAACCCACAATCCACTCCCATTTTTGTTAACGACCAACGACAACCCAGCAAAACCCAACGGAGACCCCAAAACACGTCAAAAACACCCTAAACAAGAACAGGATCATCCTCCAAAATGAAAGAAAAGCCCAAATACCATAGATCCACCCCAAAACCACCGTAAAGCTACCTGATCTTCTCCAAAACCCACAATTGACCCTTTTCCAACATGATGACCACGCAAAACCCAACAAAACCCAACGGAGACCCCAAAACACGTCAAAATCACCGCAAAAAAGAACGGGATCACCCCCAAAACTGGAAGAAAATCCCCCAAAACCATAGATCCACCCGAAAACCATCCTAAACCTACCTGATGTTCTCCAAAATCCACAATTTATGCATTTCCACCACGATGACCACGGAAAACCAAACGAAACCCAACGGAGACCCCAAAACACGTCAAAAACACAACAAAAAAGAACGGGATCACCCAAAAACGAAAAGAAAATTCCCAAAAAGCACGGATCCAATCCCAAAACCACCCTAAACTCACCTGATCTTCTCCAAAACCCACAATCCACTCCCATTTACGTTAACGACCAACGAGAACCCAGCGAAACCCGACGGAGACCCCAAATCACGTCAAAAACACCCCAAACAAGAACGGGGTCACCCCCAAAACTGGAAGAAAATCCCCAAAAAGCACGGATCCAACGCCAAAACCACTCTAACCTCACCTGATCTTCTCCAAAACCCACAATACACACCCATTTAAATTAACGACCAACGAGAAGCCAACGAAACACAACGGTGACCCCAAAACACGTCAAAAACACCCTAAACAAGAACAGGAAAACAGCCAAACACAGAAGAAAACCCCAAATACAATAGATCCACCCCAAAACCACCCTAAACCTACCTGATGTTCTCCAAAACCCACAATATACACTTTTCCAACACGATGACCACGCACAACCCAACGAAACCCAATGGAGACCCCAAAACACGTCAAAATCATCGCAAACAAGAACGGGATCACCCCCAAAAACGAAAGAAAACCCCCAAAACCATAGATCCACGCCAAAACCACCCTAAACCTACCTGATCTTCTCCAAAACCCACAATTTACCCTTTTCCAACATGATGACCACGCACAACCCAACGAAACCCAACGGAGACACGAAAACATGTCAAAAACACCCCAAACAAGAACGGGATCACGCCCAAAACCCGAAGAAAATCCCCCAAAACCATACATCCACCCCAAAACCACCCTAAACCTACCTGATCTTCTCCAAAACCCACAATCAACACCCACTTAAATTAACGACCAACAAGAAGCCAATGAAACCCAACAGAGACCCCAAAACACGTCAAAAACACCCCAAACAAGAACGGGATCACACCCAGAAACACAAGAAAACCCCAAATACCAGAGATCCACCCCAAAACCACCCTAAACTCACCTGATGTTCTCCAAAACCCACAATTTACACTTTTCCAACTTAATGACCAGCGAGAACCCAACAAAACCCAACGGAGACATCTAAACACGTCAAAATCACCGCAAAAAAGAATGGGATCACTCCCAAAACTGGAAGAAAATCCCCCAAAACCATAGATCCACCCCAAAACCATCCTAAACCTACCTGATGTTCTCCAAAACCCGCAACTTACACTTTTCCGCAACGATGACCACGGAAAACTAAAAGCAATCCAACGGAGACCCCAAAACACGGCAAAAACACCCCAAACAAGAACGGGATCACCCCAAAAACTAGAAGAAAATCCCCCAAAAGCACGGATCCAATCCCTAAACAACCCTAAACTCACCTGATCTTCTCCAAAACCCACAATCCACTCCCATTTTTGTTAACGACCAACGACAACCCAGCAAAACCCAACGGAGACCCCAAAACACGTCAAAAACACCCTAAACAAGAACAGGATCATCCTCCAAAACGAAAGAAAAGCCCAAATACCATAGATCCACCCCAAAACCATCGTAAAGCTACCTGATCTTCTCCAAAACCCACAATTTACAATTTTCCACCACGATGAACACGGAAAACCCAACAAAACCCAACGGAGACCCCAAAACACGTCAAAAACACCCAAAACAAGAACGGGGTCACCCCCAAAACTGGAAGAAAATCCCCAAAAAGCACGGATCCAACGCCAAAACCACTCTAAACTCACCTGATCTTATCCAAAACCCACAATCCACACCCATTTAAATTAACGACAAACGAGAAGCCAACGAAACCCAACGGAGACCCCAAAACACGTCAAAAACACCCCAAACAAGAACAGGGTCACCCCCAAAACTGGAAGAAAATCCCCCAAACCCATAGATCCACCCCAAAACCACCCTAAACCTACCTGATGTTCTCCAAAACCCACAGTATACACTTTTCAAACACGATGACCAACGACAACCCAGCGAAACGCAACGGAGACCCCAAAACACGTCAAAAACACCCTAAACAAGAACAGGATCACCCCCCAAAACGAAAGAAAAGCCCAAATACCATAGATCCACCCCAAAACCACCGTAAAGCTACCTGATCTTCTCCAAAACCCACAATTTACCCTTTTCCAACATGATGACCACGCAAAACCCAACGAAACCCAACGGAGACCCCAAAACATGTCAAAAACACCCCAAACAAGAACGGGGTCACCCCCAAAACTGGAAGAAAATCCCCCAAAACCATACATCCACCCCAAAACCACCCTAAACCTACCTGATCTTCTCCAAAACCCACAATCAACACCCACTTAAATTAACGACCAACAAGAAGCCAATGAAACCCAACAGAGACCCCAAAACACATCAAAAACACCCCAAACAAGAACGGGATCACACCCAAAAACAGAAGAAAACCCCAAATACCATAGATCCACCCCAAAACCACCCTAAACTCACCTGATGTTCTCCAAAACCCACAATTTACACTTTTCCACCATAATGACCACGGAAAACCCAACGAAACCCAACGGAGACCCCAAAACACGTCAAAATCACCGCAAAAAAGAATGGGATCACTCCCAAAACTGGAAGAAAATCCCCCAAAACCATAGATCCACCCCAAAACCATCCTAAACCTACCTGATGTTCTCCAAAACCCGCAACTTACACTTTTCCGCAACGATGACCACGGAAAACTAAAAGCAATCCAACGGAGACCCCAAAACACGGCAAAAACACCCCAAACAAGAACGGGATCACCCCAAAAACTAGAAGAAAATCCCCCAAAAGCACGGATCCAATCCCTAAACAACCCTAAACTCACCTGATCTTCTCCAAAACCCACAATCCACTCCCATTTTTGTTAACGACCAACGACAACCCAGCAAAACCCAACGGAGACCCCAAAACACGTCAAAAACACCCTAAACAAGAACAGGATCATCCTCCAAAACGAAAGAAAAGCCCAAATACCATAGATCCACCCCAAAACCACCGTAAAGCTACCTGATCTTCTCCAAAACCCACAATTGACCCTTTTCCAACATGATGACCACGCAAAACCCAACAAAACACAACGGAGACCCCAAAACACGTCACAATCACCGCAAAAATGAATGGGATCACCCCCAAAACTGGAAGAAAATCCCCCAAAACCATAGATCCACCCGAAAACCATCCTAAACCTACCTGATGTTCTCCAAAATCCACAATTTATGCATTTCCACCACGATGACCACGGAAAACCAAACGAAACCCAACGGAGACCCCAAAACACGTCAAAAACACAACAAAAAAGAACGGGATCACCCAAAAACGAAAAGAAAATTCCCAAAAAGCACGGATCCAATCCCAAAACCACCCTAAACTCACCTGATCTTCTCCAAAACCCACAATCCACTCCCATTTACGTTAACGACCAACGAGAACCCAGCGAAACCCGACGGAGACCCCAAATCACGTCAAAAACACCCCAAACAAGAACGGGATCACCCCCAAAACTGGAAGAAAATCCCCAAAAAGCACGGATCCAACGCCAAAACCACTCTAACCTCACCTGATCTTCTCCAAAACCCACAATACACACCCATTTAAATTAACGACCAACGAGAAGCCAACGAAACACAACGGTGACCCCAAAACACGTCAAAAACACCCTAAACAAGAACAGGAAAACAGCCAAACACAGAAGAAAACCCCAAATACAATAGATCCACCCCAAAACCACCCTAAACCTACCTGATGTTCTCCAAAACCCACAATATACACTTTTCCAACACGATGACCACGCACAACCCAACGAAACCCAATGGAGACCCCAAAACACGTCAAAATCATCGCAAACAAGAACGGGATCACCCCCAAAAACGAAAGAAAACCCCCAAAACCATAGATCCACGCCAAAACCACCCTAAACCTACCTGATCTTCTCCAAAACCCACAATTTACCCTTTTCCAACATGATGACCACGCACAACCCAACGAAACCCAACGGAGACACGAAAACATGTCAAAAACACCCCAAACAAGAACGGGATCACGCCCAAAACCCGAAGAAAATCCCCCAAAACCATACATCCACCCCAAAACCACCCTAAACCTACCTGATCTTCTCCAAAACCCACAATCAACACCCACTTAAATTAACGACCAACAAGAAGCCAATGAAACCCAACAGAGACCCCAAAACACGTCAAAAACACCCCAAACAAGAACGGGATCACACCCAGAAACACAAGAAAACCCCAAATACCAGAGATCCACCCCAAAACCACCCTAAACTCACCTGATGTTCTCCAAAACCCACAATTTACACTTTTCCAACTTAATGACCAGCGAGAACCCAACAAAACCCAACGGAGACATCTAAACACGTCTAAAACACCCCAAAAAAGAACGGGATCAGAAGAAAAAACACCAAAAACTATAAATTAAACCCCAAAACCACACTAAACTCAAATGGTCTTCTCCAAAACCCACAATCCACTCCCATTTACCTTAACGTGAAACGAGAACCCAAGGAAACCCAACGGAGACCGCAAAACACGTCAAAAACACCCCGAACAAGAAAGGGATCACCCCCCCAAAAAAACAGAAGAAAACCCCAAATACCAAGAATCCACGCACAATGTCCCCCCAAACCTACCTGATGTTCTCCAAAACCCACAATTTGCACTTTTCCGCCACGATGACCACGGAAAACCCAATGAAACCCAACGGAGACCCCAAAACACGTCAAAAACACCCCAAACAAGAACGGGATCACACCCAAAAACACAAGAAAACCCCAAATACCATAGATCCACCCCAAAACCACCCTAAGCCTACCTGATGTTCTCCAAAACCCACAATTTACCCTTTTCCACCATGATGACACGCAGAACCCAACAGAACCCAACGGAGACCCCAAAACACGTCAGAAACACCCCAAACAAGAACGTGATCACCCCCAAAAATGAAAGAAAAACTCTGAAAACCAGAGATCCACCCCAAAACCACCCTAAACTCACCTGATGTTCTCCAAAACCCACAATTTACACTTTTCCACCATGATGACCACGGAAAACCCAACAAAACCCAACGGAGACCCCAAAACACGGCAAAATCACCCCAAACAAGAACGGGATCACCCCCAAAAAACGAAAGAAAACCCCCAAAACCATAGATCCACCCCAAAACCACCCTAAACCTACCTGATTTTCTCCAAAATCCACAATTTACCCTTTTCCACCACGATGAACACGGAAAACCAAACGAAACCAAACGGAGACCCCAAAACACGTCAAAAACACCCCAAAAAAGAACGGGATCACCCCAAATACTAAAAGAAAATCCCCCAAAACTATAGATCCAACCCAAAACCATCCTAAACTCACCTGATCTTCTCCAAAACCCACAATCCACTCCCATTTACCTTAACGACCATCGAGAACCCAGCGAAACCCAACGGAGACCCCAAAACACGTCAAAAACACCCTAAACAAGAACAGGATCACCCCCCAAAACGAAAGAAAAGCCCAAATACCATAGATCCACCCCAAAACCACCGTAAAGCTACCTGATCTTCTCCAAAACCCACAATTGACCCTTTTCCAACATGATGACCAACATGAAACCAACAAAACCCAACGGACAACCCCAAAACACGTCAAAAACACCCCATAAAAGGAACAGGATCACCCCCAAAAACGAAAGAAAACTCCCAAAACCATAGATCCACCCCCAAAACACCCTAAACCTACCTGATCTTCTCCAAAACCCACAATTTACACTTTTCCAACATGATGACCACGCACAACCCAACGAAACCCAACGGAGACGCCAAAACATGTCAAAAACACCCCAAACAAGAACGGGATCACCCCCAAAACTGGAAGAAAATCCCCAAAAAGCACGGATCCAACGCCAAAACCACTCTAAACTCACCTGATCTTCTCCAAAACCAACAATTCACACCCATTTAAATTAACGACCAACGAGAAGCCAACGAAACACAACGGAGACCCCAAAACACATCAAAAACACCCTAAACAAGAACAGGAATACACCCAAAAACAGAAGAAAACCCCAAATACCATAGATCCACCCCAAAACCACCCTAAACCTACCTGATGTTCTCCAAAACCCACAATTTACCCTTTTCCACCATGATGACTACGGAAAACCCAAAGACACCCAACGGAGACATCAAAACATGTCAAAAACACCCCAAAAAAGAACAGGATCACCCCTAAAAACTAAAGGAAAATTCCCAAAAAGCACGGATCCAATCCCAAAACCACTCTAAACTCACCTGATCTTCTCCACACCCCACAATCCACACCCATTTAAATTAACGACCAACGAGAAGCCAATGAAACACAACGGAGACCCCAAAACACGTCAAAAACACCCCAAACAAGAACGGGATCACACCCAAAATCAGAAGAAAACCCCAAATACCATAGATCCACCCCAAAACCACCCTAAACCTACCTGATGTTCTCCAAAACCCACAATTTACACTTTTCCAACTTAACGACCAACGAGAACCCAACAAAACCCAACGGAGACATCTAAACACGTCTAAAACACCCCAAAAAAGAACGGGATCAGAAGAAAAAACACCAAAAACTATGAATTTCACGCCAAAACCACACTAAACTCAAATGGTCTTCTCCAAAACCCACAATCCACTCCCATTTACCTTAACGTCAAATGAGAACCAAATGAAACCCAGCAAAAAACACAAAACACGTCAAAAACACCCCAAAAAAGAAAGGGATCACCCCAAAAAAACAGAAGAAAACCCCAAATACCAAGAATCCACCCTCATTGTCCCCCCAAACCTACCCGATGTTCTCCAAAACCCGCAACTTACCCTTTTCCAACACGCTGACAATGGAAAACCAAAAGCAACCCAACGGAGACCCCAAAACACGTCAAAATCACCGCAAACAAGAACGTGATCACCCCCAAAACTGAAAGAAAAACCCAAATACCATAGATCCACCCCAAAACCACCCTAAACCTACCTGATGTTCTCCAAAACCCACAATTTACACTTTTCCAACATGATGACCACGCACAACCCAACGAAACCCAACGGTAGTGGGGCAACTAATGGCAGGCAGACACTGAAATGCTGCTGTGCTCGAGAAAAACCTGGAGAGAAAAAAAAAAAAAAAAAAAAAAAAAGCTTTCAAAACTAAAGCATCCCTCTCCCCACCATTTTCTTGTGGATAACTTAAGCTTAATATCCTTGGCAAAAAGATATTGCAGCAAAACCTTTCACATAAACTTAGTGTTTCGTGAAAAACAACAACAAAAAAAACCTTTAAATTCAATTGAATTTAAATTAAAAAAACTAAACTAATTAATTTAAATTAAAAAAAATTAAATTCAATTGACTGTTCAGAGGAACAGTCAAGCTTGACATTATACATCCTAGAATTAAAATCTAGTTTGAGTTTTTCTCCCATCTCCAGACCTTGCTAAAGATCCTTATTAGGAGCTCTGTCAACAAAAGTGTAAGGCTTGTTATATCAAAGCTTCGAACCCTTCTTACTGCCCTTGACCTTCTTCACATTGCTGCTCCTACAAAGGTGAGTACTATCATTTTTAGTACGGGAGGGAAGCTGTGATATCCTTGAGTGGGGGGTCGTTCTGTTTACAAAATGAAGTTCCAGTAAGAGTACATCAAATGAACCAACTTTCTTTGAACTTTAATTCATCACTATATTGAATGAATGACCTCTGGATTTCTCTCTCCCATTTGGAAGTCAATTTGAAAACAAAATACCTCTGCCATAAAGAGCCAGGCATCAGAGACACCTGTTGTGCCTCAAGAACAGAGAAGGTATGAACGACAAAAGCAGCTGAATAAAATGCAACTTGCCATTAGAAATGGGTGTACTGGCATCTACAGGTGCCGCTGGCATCTCCTCATTTTCATTACTCTCTTCATCTGGTTTCTCGTCTTCAGTAGCAGGGTTCTGCTGTGGTGACTTGGAGTTGTCGCATGGAGCACACGCTGCAGAGGTGCGACCTTGCAAGAAAGAATAGATACCAAAGATCTTCGTCGTGCATTTTCAGTTACAAATGCAGAGACAAGTCTTCAAATCCTTAGCGTTAAAGCACGTACCTCTTTTCTCACAAGATTCTTTAATTTGTTCACAAAGTCGTCCAAACTCTGTATCCGTTTCGTTCCTCACCATTGAATATGCAGTGTCTTCCAAAACATAGGCGCTGTGACGATCTGAAATTTTACAGACTTTAACTGAATGTTGTCTACCAACCAATGAAACTGTTTTGATCACAGAAAAAAATTGCTTTCTTCATAGGTTGGTTCCGAAAGGTTCTCTCAGTGAATATTTTCAGCATAACAACATCGAAGTTAATTAAAACAAAAGCACAAGTTCCTTGGGAACACTTATATCACAATTCCATGCCCAAGTAGCAAAATGATAAAATATTTACAATGTGGTAAGAGATGTACTCTGTGGACGTCCAAAATCATCTAATCCATCCGAAGTCTATTGTCCGCACACAGCATTTATCCATCTATACGTTCGACAGATTTTTTAAACTAGGGTTAAAAAGCACATCCTCACCTGTAGATCTTTGATCCGGGTAGTACTCTAAGGCATTGTTACAGATTAGATCGATGTCCTTCAGCTAGTCTCCGGCAGCGAGGTACTGGCGCGAGTCAATTTGAGTCAGAACTGTTGAAAGATCCATCGGCTCTTTAATCCTTGTGGCATAGTCAGGTACCTGCAGATCAAATACAAGCATTCAGAGGTTTTCTTAACCTTGCACACTGTCTACCAAAATTATTCTGAAGACTTTAAATAAACGACTTCCTAAAAACCCTGAACATTTGCGATGCATCAGAAGATGCTGAAATTTACCAGTTTGCTTCTCAAAAATGGAAGGGCTTTTTCATTTTTCATTAGCGCGGCCACGAGAGGACAACAAGAAGTAGGGAGGTCAGAAGCACGTGCATGGTAGAGAAGAAACACTGAGGGTGGGAGATTCATTTCACTTTGCTTCAGAAAATCACAACAGTGAAAGCTGAGCAAGCCATCCGGCATTCTCTTTGTTGTCGACATTGAGGAAAAGGTGCATGAATTGCACCTGTGAAGTACCTATTGCAGGCATCTACTTTAGAATGAGATAACTGGGCCCTGAGGTGCTCATTTCTTCCCTCAGACCAGAAGAGGAGACTAATGACCAGTTCAGATGAGGACATATGTATCTGTCTAGATTTTTCACAGCTCAAGAACCTAGGAAAAAAGGGGAAGAAAAGCCAGTGGAGGCCCACATGAAGACGACTTTGCTGATCCGCAGGTATATTCAAGTTACATCTGTCTTTGAAATGTACGCCCCTAGTTTAGGCTTATCTCATAAATTAAGGAGAAAAAGGCATCTAAGCAGCCAATTGGAGGAAAAAGAAAACACACTGCACTTATGGTTGATTCCTATTGAGGAGTTCCAGATGAAACAGAGAACAGGATCTCAAAACTTATTTTTACAAACTGCTGCTCCCATTCCTGTTCCCACAGGAACTGACAGTCCAAGAAAGGGCTTCAGACTTCACTCAAGTAGTCCTGTAAATACTGTTTGTAATTATAAGGAAAGATCTCTGTGCTTTTCAGTGCTGTGACACGCCTACATATCAAAGCTTTTTCACGAGCAAACTGTGTTGGCATTTGGACTGGCTTTTTAGAATGAAACCAGGGCTTTCAGCGAATAATCCCATAAGACACATTTGAGAGTCAGCAGAAGTAAAAGCACTGCCTCTGCTTCTTGCAAAATCCTAACAGTGCAGCCCTAAAAACAAAGTTGAACCTTCCCCAAAACGCTGAGAAGTACGAACACTGAGAAGTTACAGACACACACAGATCAGCACTACTTTACCTTCTGTGGGTCAACAGGCTTTGCAAATTCCCTGAAACGTCTGTCAGTGGCAAGTCTGTGAGTAACGTCCCTCAAGAAAATTCTAAGGTCACGCAAGGTATCCTCCTCTTCCTCCTCCAGCATCCCTACTTCTTCCTCTTGTGGCTTCTGAGGCTCAGCTGGTGGTGC
Organism: Netta rufina; assembly: GCF_964035555.1. NCBI lineage: Eukaryota > Metazoa > Chordata > Aves > Anseriformes > Anatidae > Netta > Netta rufina. The sequence goes on along the minus strand of NC_140148.1, from coordinate 7,229,085 downwards.
TACAGGCACGACTTCCAATGTCCAATCAACTTCAATTCATCAGGAAGAATTAGCCAATTTACAGTACTCAAATACAAGCATACGACAAATTACTGACAGAAAATGACCACCAAAGCAAAGCTCAAAGAGCTAGTAACTTCGATAGGAAAGTTTTAGATGTACTTCTCCTATCCTCCTCACCTCTTTTCTTTACAGGAGGCTTAGCCACTTCATTTAGAATTACGTCCTCAAAAAAAGATGCTCTCTCTGCCCTACCAGGCAACTCAATATTGCACACTTCTCCAAATTCCTTATTAAATAATTTTTGGATCTAAAGCAGAAGGAGGAGAGACATTTCAGATATAAGGCCACAAAAAACTCATCTTCTATTCCAAAAAGACGAGTACCTTTTCAAATTAAGAATAACCTGAAGAACACAAACTGAAAAAAGTTATCTTCCTGGCCTTAAAAGGCTACATTTTCACAGGCTGGCACGGCAAATTCAAATATCACCTTTAAGAATCACCTGTAGAATTAAAGCTCGCTGAAGGGATTGTACGCTACACTGATAAAGTAATGGCTTTCACCACATCCAACAGCGCCTCCTTTGTATTTACTTGCCTTGCTGCAGCCTTTACTTAGAACCTTTATGGCTATAGAGGGAAGAGAAAGGCTTCAGCAGACAAGTGAGGGCTTTTTGCTGAGTTTTTATTTCTCTACCAAAAGGTGTCTGAAGTAGCTAGTACCTCTACGTCTTCCTCCATTTTCAAGTTCTAGTAATAAAAGGTAGGTGAGGAATTTCACTACTTATTTTAGAAGGAATTTACAGCCTGTACAAAAACTTCTGTGGGAACTCAAGCACTTTCAAAGCAGTTGATAATAAACACGTCTAGGTAAGACCCGTTCTCTTCCCCCAGTGACTGAGACCAAATCATCAGAATGACAACAGCGTGGTCCTGTTTTGGGCACCTTCCCTTAATGTAAACTCTCAGAAGTCAATGAAGTTCTGCACCTACTTTTACTACAGTTTATTTAGGAATACAACTAGAATTTGATTCCAAAGTTACTTTAGCAGAAATTGGAACTCAGATTTCCAGCTTGGAAAGCTTTGGCCTATATGAAGAAAGAAACTGATTTACTTATTTTTTTTTAATCAAAGTGTTTCAATTCTCTACTAAATTGCATTATTAGCAGTTTACCCAACATAGCATGGAATGGCAGACTGTCAGAAGAAATCTCTTCAGTAAAAACATCCTCTTGTCTTTTCAAGCACTGCATATTCTTGACTGAACCACTTTGTAGCCACCAGAATTATTGTATTAATTTATTATTTGCATGTGTGAGAAGGGGGGTGAAAGTCACTTGCTTGACTCAGAAAAAACCTTAAGCAGATGCTTTCACAGTATCTTTTTCTCTAAGCAAATTTTAAGTGATTTGTTAGGGTGCCTGAGTAATAACAGCATGCATTTAAGAAAGCCCAGCATTTTGATGCTGAAAGCATTCATAAATTACAAGACACTGAAGAAATAGTAAGGAAAGTATTGACAAATACCTCTTCTGGGAGATCTGAGTGACGTACATCAGACGTAGCAAGCAGCAAAACTGGCAAAAATGCTGGAATGTTACGTAGTAGAGTTAGAAAAGTAAGTTTCAAGGCAGGTCCAGCGTTGTCCCACCATAAATGGATATCTGGGACATAAATTGTGCTTGGTGCTGTCTTCTGAGCATTTCGGATCAGCTAGTGAAAAGGAAAGCTTGGGTAAGAAAACTAAAACACGTACAATAACCTCTTAATACATAGCTACATAGCCATCTGACTGCCCCATGAAATGAAACTGCGTGAACAGAGTGGCAAGCATCCTTTCACATAAGGAATTTCTCTGTGCACCCTTTCAGATTATCAGTATTTGGAGAACTCTAGTCAGAAGATGGGAAGGATATATTCAGGCAGTGGCTAGACACCGTAGCTATATGGCCACAGCCACAATCATCGCATAACAAAGAAAGGAAAAGTCCCTCTTATGGGACCCATCAGTATTCAGTCGTGTAACATGTCTGTCCTTACTTGTATGGCTCTCAAACGTTTCCACTAAAGGTAAAAATATTTTAAGGTAGTGATGCCAAACAAGAAAATGGATTTCCTGCCTAAAAGTAAAAACACCAAATCTGTTCATTTTTTCTAGTTAAAACCACATCACCGTGCAAATGAAGTGTTTTCTGAATGTTAATGCTTTTATTGCACATACTGCAACAGCACAAGTTGTGTATGTCCATGTGAAAACAAAAGAAACAGAAGCCCCAAACCTTGGTTGCCTTACTAATATAATTTAGAAGAAAGCTACAAAAAGTAGCCGACATGCAGTCTGATACAGAGCCATCTACTGGGAGCACACAGTCTTAGGAGGCAATGAGAACTACTTTCTGGATCCCAGTGACATGAGCAGCATTTCTTTCCACAAAGAGATGTTTATTAGCAACACCGCCCAGCTTCCTGAGCTGCTAGCAACAGCCTCACTGTAAAACTGGGTATGGAAAATGTCGACATGTACAACATCCAGATTGTTTGTGGTGCTGTCTAAAAGAAAAGGGGATTTTCAGACAGAAGCAAACATCCGGGCACATTAAAACAAGGCCACCTCCATTACCAATTAATTTTGCTCACCTTACTTGCAACTCGATTGATCCTTTACATACAGTCAGTGAATCCGATGAGAAGAAAAAGAAAAAAGGTACCTGTCCACAGATTTCTTCTGGCGGTGCAACGTTTGTAAGCAGAACAGAAAGGTCCAGGGTGTGAACAGGAAACTTCTCCAAAGCATGCAACACCACGGGTGCCACGTAAGAAACCTGGCCGTACCCTTCTTTTCCTACTATTAGCAGACGGGGCTGGCATGATGTTGGTTCACAGAAAGCACTCCTAGAACAAGAGTTAAGAAAACAAGCTTATAAATGAGGTGCTGAATAGACACACAGATGTTCCAAGTAATTTTCCTATAGACTTTCATTTCCTTCCCCAAATACTCCAAATGGCAGCGGTACATTAAATACATGTAAGATTTCCAGTTAAGTTATTCAGTCATTCCAACTGTTTCACCGTCTTCCCTTTGTTTCATCTTCTTCCCTTGTGTTTCCTATTTCTTACTAAACCAAGACTGCAAATTAATATCCCTGCAATCTTGCTTTACTACTAGGAAATAAATTGGTGAGGAGCATTTGTTTCCCCACTACAATCAGGCTGTACCTCTGCTGGCTTAAATCAAAGATGCTAGAGACTTAGCCTTGCCCTAGAGGACAGAAAATCTTCTGGACAGCACAGCAATAGAAACTGAGAAAAATAACAGATCCAGCTGTGACAACATGATCTAACTTTCCAACTGTGGGCTTGCATGACTTCCATACTAAAATATCACAAGATTAACACAACTTGGTGGCTTAACAAATAAAGACACCATTCAATTTTTTCTCAAGGTGTTTTAACAAGCCATTTCTCAGTTTTCTTTCTGCTACATAATTCACTACTGGTTTAACAATCCTGGAAAACAGAAGGGCAAAAGGTGGCAACACAAACCCATAAAGTTGGGGTATTTTTAGCTAAAAGGACAGACAGCACATTTATGTGGTCTTGAGTCTTTCAAAGAATGCCATGGATTAAGTCAACGTGTTCTGGTAGTCTACGGATCACTTTGGCTTACGAAGAGAAGCCTGGGCTTTTCAATTTGGTCATTCAGAGCAACTTCATTACAACTTTAGTCCCTCCACCCTTTCTTCTTGTGAATACCAAGCACCCCTTCAACACACAAACTTGATGTTGCCCCTTCGTCTACCACCCCTCGCACTTTCAACAGCTGGAACTGTTTACAAAGACTCAGCAGACCTGAGAATTTAAACGTAACAGGGATCTATCTTTCTTTACCTGCTGAAACAGAGGCATTTTTTCTCTGGTCCGTCAGGCATTCCATCTTTTAATTCATCTCCAGAAACCAAGGATACATTGTCATCACTGTTGAACATATCACCTTGTAAAATAGGATTGAAATGCTCTGAAAGGCAAAAGAGGTTTGTTAACTTTCCTGAATAGCCTTTGTCTCTTTCTCTTCCATTAATACAGCTTCTAAATCAGTGCCAAAACCCTTTCTTCATTTGAGAGCACACACTGAAAGCTATTTCCTAGAGTTCAGCCCACCACAGATCTAAGGAGATGGCACAAGGCCCTACAAAGCTGTACTAAGTCCCACTGATGTGTACGTATAAGGTACGCTACTCTTGGTGATTTTTTTCTCCCCCTTAGAATAAAGGAGATTACGAACAATTTCTGCAGTTGCTAAACAGATAAAAAAAAAAAAACAAAAAAAAAAAAACAAGACCATTTCTTTCTGGAGGAGGTTCCCACAATGAAAGCACGGGGATAAAGGATGTGATGGCCACAGAATTCCATTCATCTAGTAAGTATCAATGCCAATTGATCTCACGTGTATAGTACGATCCACAAACATTTAAATTAGGAGACTGGTTAAAAATGACGATAGCTAAAACAATATTTAGCTTAGACCAGGTATACTTGTATCCTGGTCCTGACATTCTTCAGAAAGGAATTAGAAACATTGACCTAGAAATGCTTCCCCTCCAAATATCTGAGTTTTGATTTTTTAAAGAAAAATAGGTGCCTTGTACTTCAAACCTCAAGTCAACCTCTACAAATGCTAATTATCTTAGCTGCCGTCAGAAGCAGGATGCTTCAGTAGAGAACGCATCGTCCTTTACTGTGTATTGTGTCATTCAGAGCTTCCATTTGGCATTTCAGTTTCGAATCCACAATAAAACCTATGTGTTGTATTCCAGACTTGCCCAAAAGAAAGACATGCACATGCAAATAATAAAATTCTACCACCATTATGTCTGAAAGGTTTAAGTTGATTGCACAAACCACAAGTTTTTGCTTTAGCAGAATTATAAAGAAGTGGATGCTGTGGTTATACCTTGCTGTCGGTCCTCCTTTAGTGCAAGCTGTGCATGCGGGAAGATCTTCTGCACAACTTGTAAAATATTCTCTACTGATCTTTGAAAAAGTGGCTTGAAAATGGGTGATAGTGCTTGTACGGGTGAAGCCTTGATCCGGTTTGAAGCTGGAACAATCTTCATCATAGCCATGAAAAAGTCCTTTGCTTTTATTTTAATAGAATTAACGTCTAGTAGCAACTTCTCCCTACTTGCATAAATCTGAGGATAGCATCGGCGTAGAGAGCACAGCGCAGCTTCAGTACAGAGGGATTTGATATCTGCACCACAGTATCCTAACAAACAAAAATCAAACGTTACATCAGTCAAGGCCCAGGTTTACAACATGCAACATTTAAAGAATTTGTAATGCCAAAACCAAACAGCTTAACAGGGAATTCAAAGTGCTACCGCTCTGCAAGGATGTTTCATGTTGCTCACTGCCTGATATCCTGCGCTTATGCAGCTGAAGCAGACTCCTCATCAAAAACTATACTCTTGAGGAAGATGCCCCAGAACCATTTAATGTTCTCAGACAACAAGAGGAACGACAACAAAGAGTAAATAGATGAAAGCATCTCAGATTGCTATGAAGGCGTGCCAGCTGCCTCGTTGACTAGTTGTGCAACAAGGCACAAGAGCATGGGTACTGCCTGGTACAAGCTAAGGTTCTTTACAACTTGGTCACAAGCAAGAATCCGTTTCTGTTTCAGTCTTACCAATGCATTTCTCAGCTAGTTCATCAAGCAACATGTCCGGTGGCTGAGGGGTCCAGTCACGAGTATGAATCTTGAAAATTTCTTTTCTAGCCTGGAGGCAAAATCATTGCATTTTAGCTTGTCCCAAGTTTTCCTTAAAAATACCAGCAAGAAACAATCAAACCAAAAGGCAAACAAACAAACAACAAAAAACCAAAACAGTCCTCCCTCAAAACCCCTCATCTACTAATACACTTTTCTTACTTGCTCAACTTTCAAGTATTTTACAGTTATTTAATATACACTCTGCATTGTCAACCAGGAAATTGAATATTTCTTATTTGTTATACTGAACTTTTTCTAGGAACCTACAATGAAAGAAAAGGCATTTATAGCTTCAATAACAAGTTTCCAAACTACGAGACCTAAGGACCCAGAGGAAAATACTGTAATGAAAAATTTATCCAGAAACATTTCTTTGCTGTCCAAAAAACTTTTCTAAAGCTTAGCAAGCTTTCATTGGGACAGTCTCATTACTTCATCACATTTGCTTTCCAGTCAGTAAATTCACAGAAAGCACTTCTGGCACAATGCTTCCAATTGCTACAATTACTATAAAGAAGAAAAGAATTATGACTCAAACTACTACCACTGAGCAGGGGCACAATCAAATGCAAACACGTCCCCTATTCATTCATAAGTGAAGGATTGAGACCAAAAACACAACTTCATGATGAAAACACCCAAGTGGACTAAATAATTAAGCAAACAGGTACAACTTTGGGAATGAAAGGTTTGATTATAGAACTAACTACTTGGTGGTATCATCCTGACCATATATATCCAGTACCAGATTTGCCCTCCATGGAACAACGCAGTGTCTCCACGTATCACTCTTTTGTTCAAGTTGTCAATTATTTTTTTTTCCTATAAAGTTGGACTTTGCCATGGTAGCACTAACGTTGAATTTAAGTTCTCACCTCTTAATTTGGCAAGTTGAAGAGGAACTGTCTGCCAAAGCGTCCTGGTCTTCGTAAAGCAGGATCTATAGAATCCAGTCTGTTGGTAGCTCCGATTACCACGATCTCCCCTCTGTTATCTATGCCATCCATAAGTGTCTGAAGAGTTGAAACAATGGAACTAATAGAAAAATATAAGTTTTACTTACTGGGTCAGTAAATTTTGTTACATTCCACATGACTTTCTTGATGCCGGAATAACCTTCTTCCTAGTGGTCATTCAAAACTGGGAAAAAAATAGTCTACCAAGTCGGGGTTTTTTTGATTTGATAATAAATCTGCAGACTGTTAAGTCATCAAGCACTTCAAGACAGTTTGAAATAATCTCTACGTTAATATAAAAGGAGTACTGCAATCTTCTGCTCAGGAAGAAAATCACGGAAAATGTCAACTTTGATTTTAGATGTTGAATTTGTTGCAGTGAGATCTTCCTCATCGCACGATTCTATTTGGATTTAAACCATATTATCTATGGAGAGACCACGATTAGGACAAGAACAGCACAGAGTTCAGCATGAAGCCAATCAGGAGCTCACGTTTGTATTCTTTGTATTCAACTTTACCCTTCTCTTGCTGGAAGGACCTGCTTTTTGAGTCTCCTTCTCTTCACTAGGAGCATGTTCCCTCTTGCTTTGGTAATGCTCTTTCTCAGTGGTTTTAGTCTTGTCCTTTGTATCTTGGCATCTCTCTGTAACAGCTGAGGAGGAAAGGTTTTTAGAGCTACATTCAGTGTCAGACTTGAGAGAGGAAGTATGCCGCAATTTCTCACCAGGCTCACAAGACTCTTTGCCGTACAAAACGCTTTCTTTTGAAATGAGGTCACGTTCTTTTGATCTTCTTGCTTTCTCCTAGTCTCCACCGTCATCACATTGGTACGATGCGAGGTATTCATCATTCCCAGGAGATTTCGGAGGGTCCACGACACTGCACAAAATAAAATCACATTTCTCACTTCTGCTGAAGGACGTGAATATTAAGAGTAAAACCTTCCAATGTCAAACAAACAAACAAAAACCTCTGGACTACAGGAACCCTCGCAAAGATATGCCATTTAGAAACCTCTCCTGTGATTAGGACACCTTCTTCAGCTCCCAGAGAAAGTGCTTTTTCCCCTCTTGCTTCTGAAGCCATTGCACTAAAAAAGCGAACGCATCTGTCTCCCTCCACCTGCTGCTCTGAATAAGAGCCAGAATATTCAAAGCCACTCTATTTGTTCTCCCCACATAGCCAAAAAAACACCAGTTGAAAGAGTTTTCTACCTCTCTCCACGAATTTACATCCACATATCCTATGAGTGCAAAAATAGAAGGCGGGGCTCAGGAGGAACAGCCAGTGCTGGAAATGAAAAAAAGCAGCCTGTTTCTTCAGAGTCTTAAGCCTATGCTACTAGGAACAAAACAAAACAAAACAAAACAAGAGGAGAGGAGAACAACAGCGGGAAATTTACCTATTCTCCAGGTGTTCAATTGCAAAGCCTCCTCTGGAGGATCAACAGTTGTGAATTCAGTGTGCTTAGGAGAAATCAGATCTACATCTGAACCACAACTATTTCAGTAGTATCACGAACTTCTGTTACTCTGAAGAAGCAGTCAGCACCGTTTCTATGTTAGGAAAGAGCTGAACAGAGTCTGTTATTCACATCAAGTAGTCAGGCAGGTTTCTTCTTCTTCAGGCTGGGTTTCACTAGAACATTACTAGCCTGTAAGCCTCATGGCATCACCTTCCATCTTGACTGCTGAACCTCCTTGCTCCCTACTATCTTCTTTGCCAAGATACAGCTGTCCACATTTACTTTTCCTACTTGGCTGGACTGAATTTAAGAAGGTGTCTTGCATCTAAGAAAGGGAACAAAAGCTGCTGCCCAGCAGCGTCTGGCTCAGGGAGGAGTGAGAAAGCTCTGTGCAGCCCCCAAGGTCCGTGCAGCAGGAGGCAGGAGGTGCTCCAGGCTCACAGCAGCAGTTCCCCTGCGGCCTGTGCAGGGAGAGGCCCCTGGTGGAGCAGGCTGTCCCCCTGCAGCCCATGGGTCCCCCGTGGAGCAGATCTCCATGCTGCAGCCCCCCTGTGGCTGGAGGAGCCCCCGGTGGAGCAGGTGGCTGTGGCCTGGAGGAGGCCGCGGCCTGTGGAGAGCCCCCGCAGGAGCAGGCCCCGGGCTGGACTGGAACAGGCTGTGCTGAGCCTGCTTTGCCCATGACGCTCCTTGTGGAGTGATCTCCCTGTCCTTCTGGCAGCCCTTGAGCCCTTGCCAGCCTCTTTTCTCCCCTTGGCGTTGGAGGAGGGGCAGGGAGAGAGCGCTTGTGCTGGAGCTCAGCTGCCCAGCTGAGGAAAACCACCACGGCTCTGTCTTGCCGCTGCTGCAGCACGCTGGTAGCAGCCAGCACCGTCTGTTCTTCGAGCCTCAGCAAGCCCACAGCATCTTCCCAGAAGGGATCCCTTTCCTTCACTCCTGACAGGCGCCGCCTCCAGAGGCTGAGGGCTTGTGCCCCGTTTGCAAGCGCTTTCTCAGTGCCCCCTTCCCCAGAGAAGGATCCCAGCTGCTTGGCTTCCCTGCCCTCTGCTGCCAGGCTCCCGCAGCTGCTATCCCAGCAGCGCAGCAGCCAGCTGACAATGTGCTCGCCTGGAGGACAGCTGCAATCTTGTCCCATGGCTTGCAGCTCGCCCAGGGATGGGGATCACCTGCTTCCTGCTGCTTTTCTCTCTGCTCTCCTTTCCAACAGCCTCCTGTGCCCTGGGATGGCCCTACCTTGGGGTAGGCTGCCTCGCCTTCCTCTTGCTCCTTCCCCTTCTTGGGAGGACTTTCTGCCCTGCCGAAATCAGTAAAGAATTTCTTCCTAACATATATCAGAAATCTAACTTTTCAGTGTAAAGCTATTAGTCCATGTCCTGTCACTCCAGGCCCTCATAAAGACCCCCTCCCCAGCTTTCCTATAGGTTGCCTTTAAGTACAGGAAGGCTCTCAGCCTGGCACACAGTAAAACTGATGGCAGATCCTTCACTATATTATTTGAATTTCACGTAAATAGAACAGACTATCAACTTACTTAGGAGAAGTAATACAATTTCAGAACTATTCAAAACCAAAGGCATTCCAAACTAAGTTTAAGTTCAGAGGAAATCCAAAGAAAAAACTAATTTTGAAACTAATAATCAGAGACCATAATCTTCTTCGAATGATAGATTTTCCTCCTGTACTGGGTAATTTTGGTCTGTCTTTAATGATCATCCAGACATGGCTTTGACACCGAGTATCTTGCTTTGCCTCTGCATTAAGTCTTCTTCTCATGTGAGGTAAATGTCCTGCTCTTATGGGATGGGCCTGGGAGACATACGCGCTGTGTCTCATGATGCTTGGATATCATCTTAATTCTGGGTGAAGATGAAAGGTCTCACTGCTTCCTGAACAGGGAAGTGGATGTCTGCAGTTAAGAACCCTCTGTCTAATCTAGAAACATGAAGGAAGGAGTTTGCTGGATTGCAAGTGACAGTGAAGAAAGCCACAGATGACATATCAAACTGATTAAAATGTTATTTAGCTCAGGGCATGGCTAATGATGTGGAGCTGGAATAGTTTGACGACTGTAATTACACTCACTATCACTGTGACTTGTTTATAGGATGGTAATGCCTAAAGGTCCCACTGGAGCCTGAAACAAGGTTGTGCTGGGTGCTGCACGTGCATATCTCAGTAGCGCTTTGATAGCTAGTGATACAAACAGACAAAACAGAGATTGAAAGGAGAAACGGGGGGACAGAGATAAGAAGATCTTCCTGCAGGTCATTTAGGGTATCAGCCAGGAGTTCAGTGCATCCAGCTCTCTAGTGCTCTGCTGGCCCAGTGAGATGAATGGAAAACATTGCAGCCTTGGAAAAATAGTGCTTCTTCTAATTCTTTGGCCAGTTTTGATGATTTAGGACTGCTCTATTTATTTATTTATTTATTTTACTTTCCCCATTTGTGCTGGAGAAGGTGAACTTTTTAAATACCTATTCTGAATTCAAATATCATTTTCATTGTTATGTTTCTGTTTTGTTGGCACTATTCATAATGACTTCTACCCTTCAGTGGAAGCAAAAGCTTATCATACCATAAAACTGATAAAACAAAACATAAAACAAAACCAGGCTTAGAATGAAATTTTTGAGGCTTACAAATGCAAACTTTGAAATCTAAGGAAATGAATAATTGAGTCTGACTAAGCATCTCTGGGACTGGGGTGCAGAGAAGGCAGAGTTAAAATTCAAAATTCAGATGGGAAAAAAGCAATGAGAAAAGGTACATTTCAGAGGTTAAAAACTGCAGAAATAAAGTACGAATGACCCAAAACCTCCTTCACATAGGAAATTAAACAATAATAGTAAATGATACTTAAGCCACAGAAACCAGGGGGAACAAAGAGAACAAATTAGGACAGTTGCATACTCGAGGCAAAAATAGATCAAAAGTTAATGATGTCTCAAATGCTGCAAATCTTATTTCCTGCATCTAACAGCAACAACAATGTGATATTAAGGGCAGTGACAGGATTCCCATTGCAAATGAGGGTAGGGCACTAGGCACAACATCATCTGAGGTGAAATAAAAATCTACAGTGATTCAAGTGAAAAATGACAAGCTGATATCTACCTAGCCTATTAACAGCATTGGCACACAGAACAACAACTCAAGTAGGAAAAATACATCACAATTGTGCAAATCAGGGCTAGTCCCCAGAATGGGAGAGTAACAAATATACTTCTGTCCAGGAGAATGTAAAGAGTGATCCAGACAAGTGCAGGCCTGTTAGTTTGACATCAACGCTGGGCAAAGTTTTGTAGCAAGAAGAGATAAGACTAGGGAAGTAGCGGGTAATGTGGAATTTACAAGATAATTTATTAAAGCTAATTTGTTTCCAGAGAATTTAGTAGCTTGCCTTTGTAGGACCAGTGCTCCCCTACACAGGGGATGAACTACATCTATTTCACTTTCTGTGAGCTTCTGATACCTTATCTATGGATTTGGGCTTTGGGGCTGCAAGTGAATCAAGGGAGTTTGCAATTGTTCACACTGTTCGAAGAGGGAATTAGCAGCAAAGGAGAGGTTACCTGTAGTGATTCTCAGAGACAGTTCTGAAACTGCAGCTGCTAAGGAGGCAAAGACTCATGGAGAAATGTAGGCTGGAAGGGAGCTCTGAAAACCCAACCTCCTATTCAGAGCAGAGATGACTTCAAATTTAGGTATGTTCAGTATGGACATGGTGGCCGAAGACTAAAAATTACATATGAGCTTTGAGATTTCCAGGTGACATAAAGTTGGGAAGTACTACTGAGCCTGACAGAAGGATATCCCTTGTGATTGAAATGGTTCAGGTGAAGTGACATTTGATAATACAAAGCAGAGCCAGGCTCAGAGATTCTCAACAAAGGGTGTTTTTTTTTTGTTTGTTTGTTTTGTTTTTTGTCATGTTTGCTATATGGCAGTCAGGAGGTTAAAACAAACAATAAAACAACAAAACCCCATGTTCATGCACTGTTAACGGAAGAACTGAAGAAGTTAAGTGGTTATATGGTATGTATGGCTATTCTTTTTTTTTTTTTTTTTTTTCTCCAGTATAAATATACCTGACAGGGCAGCCCTGCCACACATTTAAGACATGAGGCAAAATTCTGCCACTTGTATTCACATTGAACTTAGGAGGAAGTGTTCACAAGACAGAAGGAACAAGTTGCCTATTGTGTGGAAGGGAATTAAAGGACATCATTCTGCTCAGCCAGATGCCAGCTGAGAGAAAAATATGATGTCTCTGTGAAAATGCATTTCTTGAGTAAATATCAAGGAGAGTTAGGAAATGTGTAAGTTGGGAGATACATCTGAAATGATGATTGCAGTTGGCTTATGAGGAACTTTGGACAGGAAATTGGTAGAAACTTCCCATTTTAAGAATAAAGTGCACCATAGATATGAAGTCAGCATTCACCTAAAGAGTAGAGGCCAACTCAAAGCCCCCACAACAAAGCAGTGGACAAACCAGAACACTGACATGTTGTGGTCTAGAGTCACACAGATATACATAAGTTTACTATACCTAAACATCTGAGGGGTTCCTTTGAGAGGCGGAGGGCTTGTGCCCCATTTCCATTTCCACTCTCAGTGTCCCCTGCCTCAGAGAAGGATCCCAGCTGCTTGGCTTCCCTGGCCTCTGATGCCAGGCTACCGGAGCAGGTATCCCAGCATCGCAGCAAACAGGTGACAATTTGAGTGCCACAGCAGTCCTCATTGCGAGCTGGACGCTCAGGGCACTTGTGGCCACCCACCTTTGTGAGCTCCAAGGCTGACAGTGACTCTCTGCTGAGCTACCACGGCTCTCGGCTGTCCCGGTGATAGAGCTTTCGGCGCTAAGCTGACTGCCAGGAGAAAAGGCTGCCGTGAAATGGCTGCTCCACAATGCCAGGAGCAAGGTCTGCTGGGCTGGGGGTTCGCAGGGGAGCTCGGCCTTGGGCCTGGCAACTGCGCCTGGAAGCCAGGGACGGCCTTGGTGTGCAGCTGGACACCTGGGCCTGAGAAAGCAAGGTCTCTTTCCAGACACTTGGTACCATCGTCACCCAGTGGCTGTCTCAGGGGGATGAGAGAAATGCACAGCATCTCTTGCTGCCCTGCAGTGCTGCTGTCCTACGCCCTTGGGGGTCTCCGGGATAGAAAAAGGGATGGATTTTGACCCAAAACCCAGCTCCTTTCTATCAAAAGCATCACGTCCTCCTGTCTTTCTTGTATTTGGCTATGACTTTAGGAATCCCTGCAATCCCTGCAGCTGTGTCCCCTGCCAGCTTCTTGTGTGCCCCAAGCATCCTCGCTTGCAGGGCAGTAGAAGATGCAGAAAAGGCCTTGCCTTAGTGGAAGCACTGCCCTGCAGGAGCTCCAACATCCCTCTCAGCAGCACGCTGTAGCCCCCAAATGCCCCCGAAAGGGCACATTTCAGCTACTGGGAAGAAAATGAGCTCGCTCAAGGTGAGCTACCCGCTCAAGGCCCAGGTGTCTGTGAGGCAGTGTTGGCAAGGAGTCCTGTTGTGTGTGAGTCTGTTCTTTGTGGGTGCTTCGTCCCCACAAGGCTTGCTTTTCAAGGCCCAGGAGAGTCTTGTGGGCACTGGCCTGGGGTCCCAGGCTGAGCCAGCTGCTGGCTGGCAATCAGGGAGGCTCGCTCGGTGTCTTGGCTTGGGTTTGCGTGGCCAGGCTGTGGGAGCGGGGGGCTGCAGGGGTGTCCTCTGTGAGGAGAATGCAGCAGCTGCCCCATGGGAGCTCAGGGCCGCTGCCAGGAGGCTCCTTCCAGGAGGGACCCACCCGCTGCTGCCCAGAACGCAGAGCAAAAGGATGATGTTTGCGCCTGGGGGAGAGCCCATCTAAGAAAGGGAACAAAAGCTGCTGCCCAGCAGCGTCTGGCTCAGGGAGGAGTGAGAAAGCTCTGTGCAGCCCCCAAGGTCCGTGCAGCAGGAGGCAGGAGGTGCTCCAGGCTCACAGCAGCAGTTCCCCTGCGGCCTGTGCAGGGAGAGGCCCCTGGTGGAGCAGGCTGTCCCCCTGCAGCCCATGGGTCCCCCGTGGAGCAGATCTCCACGCTGCAGCCCCCATGTGGGTGGAGGAGCCCCCGGTGGAGCAGGTGGCTGTGGCCTGGAGGAGGCCACGGCCTGTGGAGAGCCCCTGCAGGAGCAGGCCCCGGGCTGGACTGGAACAGGCTGTGCTGAGCCTGCTTTGCCCATGACGCTCCTTGTGGAGTGATCTCCCTGTCCTTCTGGCAGCCCTTGAGCCCTTGCCAGCCTCTTTTCTCCCCTTGGCGTTGGAGGAGGGGCAGGGAGAGAGCGCTTGTGCTGGAGCTCAGCTGCCCAGCTGAGGAAAACCACCACGGCTCTGTCTTGCCGCTGCTGCAGCACGCTGGTAGCAGCCAGCACCGTCTGTTCTTCGAGCCTCAGCAAGCCCACAGCATCTTCCCAGAAGGGATCCCTTTCCTTCACTCCTGACAGGCGCCGCCTCCAGAGGCTGAGGGCTTGTGCCCCGTTTGCAAGCGCTTTCTCAGTGCCCCCTTCCCCAGAGAAGGATCCCAGCTGCTTGGCTTCCCTGCCCTCTGCTGCCAGGCTCCCGCAGCTGCTATCCCAGCAGCGCAGCAGCCAGCTGACAATGTGCTTGCCCGGAGGACAGCTGCAATCTTGTCCCATGGCTTGCAGCTCGCCCAGGGATGGGGATCACCTGCTTCCTGCTGCTTTTCTCTCTGCTCTCCTTTCCAACAGCCTCCTGTGCCCTGGGATGGCCCTACCTTGGGGTAGGCTGCCTCGCCTTCCTCTTGCTCCTTCCCCTTCTTGGGAGGACTTTCTGCCCTGCCGAAACGAGATGACTTCTGCATGCATTCCTTCCCCTTGTGTGTATTAGCGCCTGAGACAGCAACAGGGTCGTCCCCGGAGCCAGCTCTCAGGGCCTGTGCCAGGCTTGGAGTGGCTGCAGGGAACATGCCAGGGGCTGGAGGGGCTGCAGGGAACATGCCAGGGGCTCGAGGGGCTGCAGGGTGAGTGACAATGCTTTGAGGGGCCTCAGGTCCTGCCGCAGTGGTTGAAGTCGATGCAGGGAACATCAGAGTTGTTGGAGGGGCTGCAGGTAAAATGCCAGGGCTTGCAGGGGCTGCAGGCTGCGTCACAGCTTTGCATTAGGTCAAGACGCATTTTCCTAGAACCATACATTTCCTCCTGGAGGGGCTGAAGAGCATGGAATGGTCTTCAAAATGCACAGAGCAGACCCCAGCAAATGTAGAGCTGCTGCTAGCAAGTAGGTAACTTTATTGTTCCTGTTGTTAATTTTGTTTCACAACAACAGATGCAAATATGTATCTTGAGTTGAGGGCAAAGGTGACCTTGGATCTGAAGCACACAGGCGTTCGCTAGTGTCCCCCCATCCGGAGTGAATCCAGAATGACTCGGAAGGAAAAATAAAGTCCAAACCAGTGCGTTGTGATAAAGAGAGTTTAATAGGGTAGAAAAGGAATAAAAACCAACAAAATAATAAATAAAGATATTTATAATTTATATTAATATATAAAAATATTTAATACTATTAAATACTTATAATTTTATAAAAATAAAACAATGCCATACTGTACAACACAGTCAATAAAGTGGATTTAATTAAATAAGAAAACCAATAAATTAAATGAAAATTAAAAAATTTAAATTTAATACAAATAAAACCCATTTTTCCCATTCCAGTGAATTGCTATCCCCATCATCACTTCCCATCCCACTGATCATTTGCTATCCCAAAGACCTCCCAGTTCTTATCCCCTTGGCATGCCAGTGCAAGAAGAGCTGCAGGCAGAGGCCTTGCTGAGTGACCACCTAAGGAGAGGAATTTAATCCAGAAGGCAGGAAAGAAGAGCAATGCCCCGAAAGAAGAACCAAGTCTTGTCTCTCAGCCCTTTGGTGTCCCAAGCAGCAGTTGCCATGGCCAAGCTTTCCCAGCCCAGCTGCTGCCAGCATCTCCCCAGCTTGCCATTGCCACCTTCCTGGGTGAGGCGCGCGCGCATTTGCCATTGGCGCTGTTGCCATCCCTGTGAGTGGCAAGCCCATCCCCTAGCTCCAGCACGAGAGAGGGGAGAGGGCAAGCGAGAGGGGCAAGGGCTGAGGAGCGTGGCTGAAGCTGGAGCAGGTGCCTGCAGAGGTCTCTGTGCCTGCCTGGGTGCTGCAGGGGCCGTCGAGGAGAAGCCCGAGGTCGGTCACGGGTAGCCGTAATAGTAGGCTATGGCGTGGTCCTTCTGCCGCTGCACGAAGAATTGCACGGGGCCGATCTTGGTCTGGTGGGCCGCCTGCTGCCGCTCCTCCTGGGCCAGCTTCTTCAGGCGCTCCCGCTCGGGACGCTGCTGCGGCGTGATGGGCACTGACTCCTCCTGCTCCTCCAGCGGCGTGGGCGCTGCGTCGCGGCCCACCCAAGGCCCACACGCAGGGCACGTAGTCCACGCGGGGCTGCGCCGGACGCTGCAGCGTGCGCGGCTGCATGGGCAGAGCTGGACGCTGCGCTTGGCCCCCCGTGGCTGGCAGGCCCAGCTCTCTGGGCGCCGGCTCTATGGCAGCGTCCCCTGTTCATGCTGTGCTGCCTGGTGGTGCTGGCACCTCCTTTTCCTTGCCGCCAGCTGGGGGCCGGGGGGCAGCGGGCACAGCGCTGGAGCCTGGCACTGTCGGCGGGGCGCTGGGCATGCTGCTGGGGCTGCTGGAGGTGGGCTGCGGCTGCACACAGGCCAGCTGGCACGCTGGCCCCAGCGCCTTGGCCCTGGCCCCCAGCGGCTGCAAAGTCTCGCTGGGGGTCTTTGTCCCCGGCTGCTGGCGCTGCAGCGTCTTGGCCCCGCTGGTCTGGGGACAGAGCCTGTCCTGGGGCCGCACGGCACGGGGCTCCCCACTCGGAGTCTCCGGCAGCAGCCGCGCTCTGCGGGGAGGTGGTGCCGCTGCTCCTTGCCCCCCTGCAGCCCCCGGGCTTCGCGCTCTCTTGCTGGGTGCCGTGGTGCTGTTGATCGCCAGCTGCTGCCCGCTGCTGCCTGCTTCCCTGCTGCTGCCAGCCACCGTGCTGCTGCCACCCGTCTTCCCCTGGCACGGTCTCTTGCGGCCTTGGCCAGCCTGGCCCAGCAGCGTCTTCCTCTCCTTGCCGGGGGGGTTCTCTGTTGTCGGCCTCCTGTGCTGGCAGCTCTGCGCTGTCCCGGGGGTGCTGCTGGGCGCAGGGCGCTTGGCCCCCCGCTTGGTGCCGGTGGACGCAGGGGCAGGCGGGGGGCTCTTGAGGGGACCCAGGGGGCGTTTGGGCAGGGGTCTCCCATGGTCACTGCGGCCCTTGGGGTTGGGGCGTTTCTTGGGGGAACTCGGGGGGGATTTGGGCTGGGGTCTACTAAAGGCACTGCGGCCCTTGGGGTTGGGGCGTTTCTTGGGGGAACTCGGGGGGGATTTGGGCTGGGGTCTACTAAGGGCACTGGGGACCTTGGGGTTGGAGCGGGTCTTGAGGGAACGCTGGGGGGGTTGGGGCAGGGGTTTACTAAGGGCACTGAGGAGCTGGGTGTCAGGGAGGCTCCTGGGGGGACTCAGGGGTGGACTGGGTAGGGGGCTCCTAAGCGCACTGGGCAGGGGACTGGCTGCAGGGCTGAGCGGGGGGCTCACTGCTGGCATGACGGGGGACTGCAGCGACAGCCCACCCTCAAGCTTCTCGGGGCGCAGCCCAGGGGTTGAGGGGACCTCACCGAGGGCTCCTGTGGCTTCCAGTCCCTGCGTGCTCGGCTCCTCGATGTCCTCGCAGAGGTCGGGCAGCTGCGAGAGGAAGCGGCCGAGGGCAGGACTGCTGGGCAAATCGGGGAAGGCGTCCTGGGGCTCCACGGCATCGAGCCAGCTGAGCAGCTCCTCCATGCCGGGGATGGGGATGTCCAGGTCAGCCAGGAGCTCGTCCTGCATGTGCTGCAGCTGCTGGCTGTCCCCTGCCAGCTCTGGAAAGGCCTCGGCAAAGGCATCAGGGCCCAGCTCGGGCAGCTGCGGGGGCTCCTCAGGCACCTGCGGGGCTGTCGCCGCTGAGGACGAAGCAAGAAAATCCCCCAAGACGGGCGATGTCAGCTTTCCCATGGCCCCTGGGTGTGGGGCACCCAGTGGCCGGCTGTGCCAGCCCCAAACTCACCGTCAGGCGTCGCCGTCTGGGTGCTGGCGGTCCTTGGAGCCTGGGCAGGCTTGGGGGCAGTGGGGCCGGGCAGCGGGGTCCCCTGGTCCTTGCTGAGCCCCACGGCGTGCAAGCAGGGCTCCGGCAGCTGCCCCCGGCTGCTGCTCAGGGTGCGGGGCGTGGGGAGCGCCTGCCCCCGCAGCGGAGGCCCCGGGACGAGGGGTGGCGGGGGGTTGCGCTGGGCGGGGGCCTGCAACAGGCAGGTGCCTGCGGGGTGCAGGAGCTCCCCATGGAGCACGGCCCTGGGCCCCAGCCCCAGCGCATGGTGGGGTACCAGTGTCCCCGTCACCATGGGCTGTCCCCACTGATGGACGGGGGCACAGGGAGGAGCGGTGTGGGGGAGCTGCCCCCCGGCGGGGAGCTGCACCAGCTGCAGCTGGTGCCCCATGGTTGGGAGCTGCACCAGCTGCAGGTTTTGCTCCACAGCGGGGAGCTGCACCAGCTGCAGGTTTTGCCCCACAGCGGGGAGCTGCACCAGCTGCAGATTTTGCCCCACAGCGGGGAGCTGCACCAGCTGCAGCTGGTGCCCCACGGCGGGGAGCTGCCCCACAGCAGGGAGCTGCCCCCCGGCGGGGAGCTGCCCAAGCTGCAGGTGGTGCCCCTGGGCTGGGAGGTGCCCCCCAGGTGGCAGCTGCACCCCGGCGGGGAGCTGCAGCACCTGCCCCTGGACCCCTGGCACCACGTGCCAGATGGTGGCCTGGGGCAGCGCGGAGGGGAGGGTGGGTACCTGCGGGGGCTGCAAGGGCAGCGCCGTCGCTCCGGGGAGGGAGGGCAGCAGCCAGGCAGCCACCGTTGGCGGCACGGCTGGGACGACGAAGGGGGAGTTTTGCGTCTGCGCAAGCCGCGGAAGCCGTCTGGGGAAACCCTCTGTGGGAAAAAGGCCGCTGGGCTGAGCTCTGGGGCGCTGGGCTCGCCAGCAGGGCCGCAGCCCCGGGAGGAGCGGGAGCCGGCTGCTGGACCTGCCATGGTGGCTGGAGAGTGGGGCGGTTGCTTGGGGAACCCGGGCAACGGGGGTTCCATCCCAACGGCTCACCAGCCCCTCGCCGACATCTTGGGGAGGACTGCAGGCTTTGGACCCAAGCAGGCTGCCCAGCGCAAGACTTGGCCATGTTCATTAGAACATTACTAGCCTCTAAGCCTCATGGCATCACCTTCCATCTTGACTGCTAAACCTCCTTGCTCCCTACTATCTTCTTTGCCAAGATACAGCTGTCCACATTTACTTTTCCTACTTGGCTGGACTGAATTTAAGAAGGGAGCTTGCAACTCTTCCTCTTGTTTGCCACTTCATCATCAAACCAAATGAAAACCATTTGCCTTTAACCTCTTTATTTCAGGCCTTCTTTCCTAGTGGTCATTCAAAACTGGGAAAAAAATAGTCTACCAAGTGGGGTTTTTTTTTGATTTGATAATAAATCTGCAGACTGTTAAGTCATCAAGCACTTCAAGACTGTTTGAAATAATCTCGAGATTAATATAAAAGGAATTCCTCACACACGCTGCGGCCGCTTACCTTTAGTATAGTCGTTGGATGCGATGGAGCAGTATTTCTTGCTTTCGCCTGCACTGGAAGTCTTCCCTTCCTTGTAAGGTTGTTTACTGCTCTCACTTCTGCATTACTGTCCTGGTTTCAGTTAGAACAGAATTAATTTTCTTCCTAGTAGCTGGTGGAATGCTGTGTTTTGGCTTAGGATGAGAAGAGTGCTGATAACACCCCGATGTTTTAATTGTTGCAGAGCAGTGCTTATACCAAGCCAAGGACACCTCAGACTTTTGCTCTGTCCTGACAACAGGCAGGCTGGGGGTGCAGTAAGAGCTGGGAGGGGACAGACCCAGGACAGGTGACCCGAACTAGCCAAAGGGGTATTCCATACCATCTGACGTCATGCTAAACAATATATAGGGGTGGCTAGCCGGGGGAGGGGGACCAGACTGCTCGGGGTTAAGCTGGGCATCGGTCAGCGGGTGGTGAGCAATTGCATTGTGCATCACTTGTTTGTACATATTATTATTAGTAGTACTATTATCATCATTGTATTATTATTATTATTATTATTATTATTATTATTATTATTATTATTATTATTATTATTATTATTATTATTATTATCCTGTCTTATTAAACTGTCTTTATCTCAACTCACGGGCTTCACTTTCCATTTCTCTCCCCCGTCCCAGAGAGGGAGGGGGGAGGGTGAGCGAACGGCTGCGTGGTGTTTAGCTGCCAGCCGGGTTAAACCACGACGATTACTCACATGAAGAGCCATCTGGAGGATGGGATTCTTCCTTCTTCTCCCGCGTTATCTTCTGGAAACGAGGATCTAAGTGTTCCAAGGAGCCTTTCGCTTTCCTGGTGTTTCTCCTTTTTCTTCTTTTTCTTCTCCTTTTTCTTCTTTTTCTTACGCTTGCGATTGGCATTGTCAAAGTGGAGCGCACAGAAACACAAATCATGAAGCCTGAAAGAAACATGCAAGTTAAAAAGGGAAAAAAAGATGTGGCACTTGTTGCCTATATGAAACTTGATTTATTTTACCACAGGTGATGATTTGCAGCATGTCAGCTATTTTGTGGTGCTTTGTGCACACGCAACTTACTTTAGATGCAGCAAACTTAAGTCGTCAGATTGAAGGACCATAGGTCCTGGTTTGTACACAGATCATTAACAACGGCTAGCTCTGGAATATGTGCAAGCAGAAAAAATCTTTTAACCTAATCTGGAATGGTGTACGGATGTGATTCGAACTATGTGGTCCAAAGCTAGTGCTCTGACACAATTCAGCAAGAGCTTTCCTGTCTTCACTGATCAACCTAACAACATGATCCCCAGCCAGCTGGTGCTATCTAAATAACTTAGAAACTACCAGAAAAAAAAAAAAAAATGACATGAGAAGCACCCAGAAAAAAATTAGGATAAAAAATGCGGAGTATGCTGGAATCCTTGCTTACTTGGAATCCTTCTCTCCATGTTTATCCTTAGACTTCTTTTTCTTCCAGAACTTGTGATATTTTTGCATTTTTTTCACCACCTACAAGCTCCTTTTCTATCTTTCTGTCTTTCCTTTCTATTTCACTTTCACTACCTTCTGCACGGGTATATTTTCTTTTTCTGTTTCCTTCTGTTTCATTTTTCTGGCGACAGTTCTCCAAATGAGCTGACACAGGTGGAAGCGCATGTCTTTCACGAGAATGTCTTCTGGAATTTTGCTGAGGTACCGAGCAACGATGCAAGTCTGCTCGGGGTGTGCTAAAGCGACGTACATCTTCCTCTCTCAAGAGGGAACCGTGAGGCCATCTGCTTTTGTAATGATAATGCTTATGTGACCTGCTGTAGTAAGTTGCAGTCGATCTGTCAAAGGCTGAATTGCCGTGAGAGAACTTTCTCTCTCTACTGTCTCCTGTCGCATGAGGTGAATAGTAATCCTTGTAATAGCTACATCTTTCCCATCTCCGTGCTTCGTCTCGATAGTATCTTTCTCTGCTCCAACTTCTTTCCCCTTTGGGTCGGTAGTACCTATTGCTACCTTGTTCTGATCTTCCTCCGCTGCCAGATCTGTACTTTGAATATTTGACTGCTCTTCTGCCATTCTCAGGGCTGTTTCTTTCAAGAGGGAAAGATCTGTACCTGCTTCCCTCCCAGTACTCCTGCTTGTGACTCTTTTGCTCAACAAATTCCACGCTCTGAGAACACCTCCTCTTGCTGGAAGGACTTGCTTTTTGACTCTCCTTCTCTTCACTAGGAGCATGTTCCCTCTTTCTTCGGTAATGCTCTTTGTCAGTGGTTTTAGTCTTGTCCTTTGTATCTTGGCGTCTATCTGCAATAGCTAAGGAAGAAAGATTGTTAGAGCTACATTCAGTGTCAGACTTGAGAGAGGAAGTTTGCCGCAATTTCTCACCAGGCTCACAAGACTCTTTGCCATACAAAACATTTTCTTTTGAAATGAGGTCACGTTCTTTTGATCTTCTTGCTTTCTCCTTGTCTCCACGGTCATCACATTGGTACTGGGCGAGGTATTCATCATTCCCAGGAGATTTCGGAGGTTCCGCAACACTGCATAAAATAAAAACCCATTTCTCACTTCTGCTGAAGGACGTGAATATTAAGAGTAAAACCTTCCAACGTCAAACAAACAAACAAAAACCTCCGGACTACAGGAACCCTCGCAAACTTATGCCATTTAGAAACCTCTCCTGTGATTAGGACACCTTCTTCAGCTCCCAGAGAAAGTGCTTTTTCCCCTCTTGCTTCTGAAGCCATTGCACTAAAAAAGCAAACGCATCTGTCTCCTTCCACCTGCTGCTCTGAGAAAAAAGGCATAGGGGCGAGCGGGGAACAGCCAGTGTTTCTCCAGACAGTTGTAGTGGGTTTACGTGGCAAGGTTTTGGTAGCAGGGAGCCATAGGGGTGGTTTCTGTGAGAAAGATCTAGAAGCTGCCCCATGTTTGGGAAGGGCCCCATTGTTTTCCAGATCCGAGCCAATAAGCGATGTTGTTTTTCGCCTCTGTGAGAGCATATTTAAGACAGGGAAAAAACGCTGCGCCACACAGCAGCCGGGAGAGTGAGAGGAGCGAGGAACAGCCTTGCGCCAAGGTCAGTGTAGAAGGAGGGGGAGAGGTGCTCCAGGCGCCGGAGCAGAAGTCCCCTGCGGCCTGTGGTGAGGACCATGGTGAAGCAGGATGTCCCCCTGCAGCCCATGGAGTACCACGGTGGAGCAGGGTTCCACGCTGCAGCCCGTGGAGGAGACCACGGTGGAGCAGGTGGCCCTGCACCGATGGAGGCTGCCGCCTGTGGAAGACCCCTGCCGGAGCAGATTCTGGGCCGGACCTGTAGCCCGTGGAGAGGAGCCCACGCAGGAGCAGGTGATCTGGCAGGAGCTGCTGCCCGTAGGGGAGCCAGGTTGGAGCAGTTTTCTCCTGAGGGATGGACCCCGTGGTACGGACCCATATCTGGAGCAGTTCTGGAAGAGCTGCTGCCTGTGGGAAGCCCACGTCGGATCAGTTCATCAAGGACTGCATCCCGTGGGTGGGACCCCACAGCACAGGGGACGAGAGTGACCGAGAAGGAGCGGCAGAGAAGAAGTGCTGTAGACTGACCATAACCCCCATTCCCCGTTCCCCTGCGCCGCTCGGGGGGAGGAGGTGGAAGAGGGTGGATGGGGGGAAGGTGCTTTTGTTTTTTTTTCCTTTGTTTTCTCACTTCTCTTGCTTGTTAGTTGTAGGCAATAAATCTTACTATCTCCTTATGCCGAGTCTGTTTTGCCCGTTACAATAATTATTGCGTGATTTTCTCGTCCTTATCTCAATCCTTGAGCCCTTTTCACATATTTTCTCCCCATTCCTCTTTGAGGAGGGGGAGTGAGAGAGCGGCTGTGGTGGAGCTCGGCTGCCCACTCGAGCGGAACCACGACAGTCTTTTGTGGCGCCCAACGTGGGGCTCGAGGAATTTGAGATAAGGATGATAGTTAGTAGAAGTAACGGGCAAAAATATGTGCAGGATGATTGTTAGGAATGTACAAGTTGTGAAGAATTTAAGAAAGCAGTAACTGTGATATGTTAGTGTGGTGAAGGGACGAGGGGTGGTGTGTGTGTGTAAAATGTCCACCTTGTCGGTGCTGTGATGATGTTATGTTTATTTTGGTGTGGTGAATTCTTTTTCTTTTTGATGTAAGTGAAGTTTGTGAAGGTTGTTGTGATAATTGTAAAGTAAGAGTATGTTGTGAGTAGTCTTAAATATGCTTTTAACAGAGGCGAGGGGTGGAATGTAGTGGGTTTACGTGGCAAGGTTTTGGTAGCAGGGAGCCATAGGGGTGGTTTCTGTGAGAAAGATCTAGAAGCTGCCCCATGTTTGGGAAGGGCCCCATTGTTTTCCAGATCCGAGCCAATAAGCGATGTTGTTTTTCGCCTCTGTGAGAGCATATTTAAGACAGGGAAAAAACGCTGCGCCACACAGCAGCCGGGAGAGTGAGAGGAGCGAGGAACAGCCTTGCGCCAAGGTCAGTGTAGAAGGAGGGGGAGAGGTGCTCCAGGCGCCGGAGCAGAAGTCCCCTGCGGCCTGTGGTGAGGACCATGGTGAAGCAGGATGTCCCCCTGCAGCCCATGGAGTACCACGGTGGAGCAGGGTTCCACGCTGCAGCCCGTGGAGGAGACCACGGTGGAGCAGGTGGCCCTGCACCGATGGAGGCTGCCGCCTGTGGAAGACCCCTGCCGGAGCAGATTCTGGGCCGGACCTGTAGCCCGTGGAGAGGAGCCCACGCAGGAGCAGGTGATCTGGCAGGAGCTGCTGCCCGTAGGGGAGCCAGGTTGGAGCAGTTTTCTCCTGAGGGATGGACCCCGTGGTACGGACCCATATCTGGAGCAGTTCTGGAAGAGCTGCTGCCTGTGGGAAGCCCACGTCGGATCAGTTCATCAAGGACTGCATCCCGTGGGTGGGACCCCACAGCACAGGGGACGAGAGTGACCGAGAAGGAGCGGCAGAGAAGAAGTGCTGTAGACTGACCATAACCCCCATTCCCCGTTCCCCTGCGCCGCTCGGGGGGAGGAGGTGGAAGAGGGTGGATGGGGGGAAGGTGCTTTTGTTTTTTTTTCCTTTGTTTTCTCACTTCTCTTGCTTGTTAGTTGTAGGCAATAAATCTTACTATCTCCTTATGCCGAGTCTGTTTTGCCCGTTACAATAATTATTGCGTGATTTTCTCGTCCTTATCTCAATCCTTGAGCCCTTTTCACATATTTTCTCCCCATTCCTCTTTGAGGAGGGGGAGTGAGAGAGCGGCTGTGGTGGAGCTCGGCTGCCCACTCGAGCGGAACCACGACAACAGTGGAGAAAAACGGAAAAACATTCTATAAAGGAACACAAGTTCTCCTTGAGGCACCAACCTGCATCAGAGTGATATGCTCAGTGCTGATCATTAGTTCTGTTCGTGACACTGGACACACAGTATGGAATTGTACTAATTTAAATCCTTCCATTAAATACTATTAGTAGACAGATAAAACTGTAACGAACTTCCATAAAGTCTTGTCTTAATCAGACTGTGCTCATTTTACCTCATTTCCTCTGACAAGCTGTTCAGCTGGCTGGCTGTGAAGGACTCCGTGATGACTTCTCGATTGACTGAAGGCATAGCTCCAGGCATCTGCAATTAAAACGCACAAGTCAGCAGACAAAAAAATACTATTTGTAGTAGTACTGAGGACTAGTCTTGTCAGAATTTCTCCATTAAATGGTAAGCAAGACCGCTGTGAGTTGTATGCATTATCTACACTTCAAAGATAACCCCAACTCACCCCCCAAAATCTACTTCATGAAACTTAGGAATTTTTATCTCAGCTGAGCTTAAGTTGACAAGTTCTAATGTAAGCGCAGGTCTGCAAATTCTAAGGGGATAATACCACAAAGTCTTACGATCACGTGTGTGCTGTGTTTTCTCAGTATTTCACCTGAATTAGGAACACAATAAACACTCCCGAATACATCGTAGGTGAGAAATTCTCGATGGAGCAAATCTATGTTTCAAGCGATCCATTTGTTTTAGAAAAGAACATCTCAGAAGGTTTAACAGGTTCAACTCGGCAAGTGGAATCATCAAGTTTCAGTCCGTTTTCTTTAGATTCATTAACTAACCTAATAGCACCATTTAGTGAATCTGTTTTTGGCAGCTCATGCTGGGATCTTCCTTTGTCAGCATTCTGACAGGAAGAATTGGAATGCTGCAATGTACGGACTACCTTTCCAACCAAAATTCCATTAGAGGACATTGCATTGCAATTCCTTTGAAATAAGCCCTTTGACTCCTCCTCAGATTTTCCTGAAGATTCTGCACCATAAGGGACTGTGTTATCAGAGCTGAGTTTAGGATTTTCATTCACTGTTGGCTCCACAAAAATTTCATCAGAAACTTTTTTGTTTGTTTGCATTTGCTTCATTTGCATTACCGAATTTGTAATTGTGGATGAAGGAACAGCCTGGTAGAGATCTTCATCCTCCACAGCACTGCTAAGACAGTCAGGCTGTGACACAGTCTGACGAGCAGGCAATTTATTGTGAATACTGATGGTGATCTTCTGTTTTCTTGACGTATCAGTAATTGAAGGCCTGGTAATTGCCTGGTTCTGAACACAGGCCATTGGTGGTGCTGAAGATGGCCTTTTTAGGGTGACACCAGTGGTCTTTGTGTCCTCTTTTATGGATCCATTTCCATTTAAACGGCTTGAATTCTGTATTTAGAAAGAAGAAATTGCAAGATGGATTAACGCAAACACTGCATGTAACATTTTCAAACACAAAACTCTCCTACTGAGTGTTTCTACAAATGGTCTTAACACCTCAAAAGAAAAACACACTGCCCTTTAAGGATAAATACAAGTCCAATAAGCGTATTCAATTCCTGCTTTTGGTTTACTGCAGATTGGTATCAAATTAACATCATCTTTGAAAACCAGCCAAGCAACTTAACATTACCTGCTGCTATTCCCAAATATATTTATTTTCCCCTTTAAACATACCCTGAAAAGCCTGAAGTAATCGTTCTGGTGCTCAGGAATAAGACATTTAGTTTTCCCTGTCTTAGCTAAAGTGACGAGGATAGGAAAAACAAGTCCTCTTTTAAATGATTTGAGGATTAGTACACTCTGCTTAAATAGTCAAAGAGCGTAGCTCTCTGTGCTTTAGAAAGCTGTCTTGGAGGTATAAAGTAACGGAGTCGCATGGCTGCACAATTTAGCAGTAACCACTGTTTGAATGACTCTGGCTGTAGCATGAGGGCTGTGAAGAAAGCTGCAGCGTGGGAAGGAAAACAAAACTAAGATGCCGAAAACCAAACAAAAAACCCCACACCAAACCCCAAACCCACTAGCAGTTTGGTGCCGTTATCTGCCCTCCCGCTTCCCTGAATTACCTTAATCATATGAGGAAGAAGTCGTGGTCCCATAAATCCAGCCTGCTTACTATTAGCCCCCTGCTGACCAGGAGGGAATGAACAGGGATAAGATGGTGCTGGCAAGTAAAACGCACGTTCTCCAAGTGTCAAATCATAGCGCCTTCAGAAAAGAGCAGTGATCGTAGTTTAGTTTTTCTTTCAGCCTACTCTTGGATTAAATCCCATCCTATAATTTTAGAGGAACAGCTCATACGATATGGAAGCCTTCTCTACAGAAGGCTTCGCCAAGACTACAAACTGAAAAGTAGAGAACAGTCTTCCTACTAAGACTATCACTTGCACAGCAATAATTCATTCTTACAGCACAGATGACCTTCATTTCTCTCCTTCTCTAAATTAGCCAGCTACAGATAACACATAGATAGCAATTTACACAAGTGCTGCAGTTTAAGGCCAAGCAACAAAAGATAATAAACGACACAGAGAATTTCAGGTTAGACAGAACTGAATTAGACAAATAATAATCTTCTCCCGGGATAGCAAGAAAAACACTTGCAAAACAGAAAAATATCAATAACAGGAAAGTAAATCTCTTCTGAACACATTTTAAGATTTGTTATTACCTGATATAAAAAAGTATGTAAGCTTGCTGACCAAGAACTCTTTTAATGTCAGTACGCACTACTTTAGCATCATTCATCTGATACCAAAGTCCATTACCAGCCTGCAAATAAAGACAACGATTTCTTTAGGTGAATTGCACGTTTTCCAATTGAAATCACGGATAGGAACAAAATACACACATGTCAAATAAAAATATAATGAAATCTTTTTCCCTAGAAACAGTAGCTGCTAGTCATGCTTTAATTGGTTTGCCAGCACAACCTTTACCCTGTTAGAAATGCTGTTGACTTCTACCTTTACATAGCATATATAGTGTCCTGAGTGACAGCTGACACCGTGATGTACCAGCACCGCGTATAAGGCATAGAGCAGTGGTTCTCCCATTGACTGCGACATGTAGGCTCTCAGGTCCAAATACTCCGGATATTTCACCTCCTAAAGAGACATCAAGAAGATAGAAAAATTATCCCAGAGTACTTCGTGGACTAGCCAGAGAAAAACACTTCCAAAAAACACAGACTAGAATTTATTTCTAGAATATATTTCTAGAATATATTTCTTGATTCACTACAAATAAGTCTTCCCATAAACAACGTTTAAGACTAGAAGTTGCAGAGAACTGTTTCCTGATGAATCAGCCTTCTCAGAGGAAAGCATATGCTTCTTGTCAAGCAGGAACTTTATTGATATTAAGAGAAAGAATAAGCCATAGTCGTTAGTCTACAATTATTGTCTGAAAATATTAACAACTTTCAGCTTTGGGGGATGTCCCATTACACAATGATATAGTTGCATTACAGTGGTAAATATACCTTGTTGATCTTTCCACCTGTGAAATCTGCAAATCTTTTCAGTGATATTGTGAGAACCTTGGAAGAACGGTGTATGGTAAATCTCTTGGACGCAGGAACCATCTTTTTACACCTTAAAAACAAGCAGAGATAAGTGTTTGAAGGCATCTTCTTTTTTCGCCCCCAAAACAAACTCCTTTTAATGTCTCACGCATGCCTATGCTATTTGAATGATATTTACTTGCATAATAGGTTGGTCTTTTTTCTTTTCATAAACCCATGCACTGCGTGTCAGGTTTGTTAATACACAGAAGAAGGTAAATTTTCCCAACAACTCAGAGCATAGCGGGAACAGGAATCTCTCACGAAAGGGTATGACCAGGTTGGATGGCAAGGTACCATTTCTTGGTCTACAAAAGTGGCTATTTGAACTCCAATCCTGGATACATTCTTTCAGCTTTCAAGGGAAACACAAATACTGAAAGCGGAACGAGAGAGCCTTGGTCCCCAGGACTAGAAATTGCAAATAATCTCCAACATAGGTCGACTATCAACATCAAAAATACAACAGAAGCACATGGTCATTCTACAGGAGGGAGACATTTAACAGTAGGAAGTCTTCATGTACTGAGCTTGTCTGGAAAGACACTGAAACCATCTGCCATCCTTTGAAACAAAATAGTTCAGTTTGACACATTGCCCGCTCCAAGGTAGGACCTACAGTGTAAGCAGTGAAAATTAGCCACTAGCCCAGAGAACAACGGAAACTGGGCAGTTTACATCAAGAAAAGTACTGTCGAGAGCTAATAAATAGAAAGAACAAAAGTAGCTCTTTTTGAATTCTGATGGCAAAATACAAGCCAGAGAATTGCAAACCCATAGGGAATGCCTATGAACAAGACTTCCCCCCTCCAAAGAAACAAAAACCCAAGTCTTTTATAAACTTCCACAAAACTTGTAAGTAGATCCAAAGTTTAGAGGTAGTCCAACAGAGTCATGCAACATAGAAAACTGACATCTAGGATTAAGACCTAATTCGTCAAAATCTTACTCGCTACATTTATAGCAATTCTCTCCATCCAGCTCTTCAGGTTTCACAAAGAGTTCCAGAGCTCTGCTAACAGACGAAACCGCCTAGAGCAGCGAGAAAGAAGAGCGCAAAGTCACCGTAATTCAAAATTCCAGAGACATACTAGTAGTTTATAAGAGAATCTTACTAACATACTCAAGCGATCTACTAGGAGCACTGTGAAGAAGGAGGCAGAAAGAGCATGCTCAGCATTGACCTCACCTGGAAGGCATTTGACTTTGGAACAAATACTTTTCCAGTAGCCTAGACAGCATCTACAGTGTGCTTTGTCATCAATACTGGGGACAAATTCATCAGTCTAACAATTAGATGTATATTGAGGTAGAACAACAAAGAAGTATGACAGCATTATAATTTTTGCAGAAAGAGAATTTTTTCCCCTTAAACCCAATGCAAATGTGGAGACTATTTACATGGGTTCCACGGAAGGACAAAGTCCAATCCACTTCCTTAGCACCACCAAGCTCTTATGTTTTAACATTATATGTGGTTTGGTTTTTTAAGTTAAACAAGTTTAATTTAGAAAGTTATGCATGTACTTAAACATCATGAATTATATTTAGAAAACATCTTACCTTTATATCCAAAGTGATATCAAGAAATGCCTCATACGTATCCGAAACTGCTTTGCAATTCAAGCACTTCACTGGAAACAAAATATAAATGCTTAACATTATGTGAAGGAGACTAACTGTCCAAATTCAAGTTGTTGACAGATACTACTTTAGACAAACTACAGACTGCTTTACTACCGACAAAAGACACAGATCAGTTCTAAGGACCGGAATATTTTTTCAAGTACCTCTCGATCTTAGAAATCCTCCAAATATTTGATGAATGATGGTGGTAGCTTGAGAAGATCTGTCCAATCTGGAAATAAATTATAATCAGACCTCAGAAGATTTAAGGCACAGAGTTAACTCTTCAAAGAGTTTGATGAAAACCAAGGATGATGTAGACTTTCGTTGCTGATAGTAAATAAGGCACTAAAAGGTGCTAGAGATCATTTTTGAGAGTAAATAAAGGACTAGAAGGTGCTAGAGAATGTATGAAAGTGAACTTGTTTATGCTTACTCGGTGCTTCCGTTCAAGCACGCTTCCTGCATAGCATCAACAGTATAGCGCAAGAACTCGTGTGCGTCTTCTTGACTGCCAAAACGGAAATGTTGTCCTATTCCTAAATAAGAAGATGATAGTATTGACCTCATTTAAAAATGAAATCATTCTTGTATTTCTAAAATCTCTCTTCATTTGAGTGTTAAAACCACTTATACACATCAAATAATTATTTGAAGATTACAAGCTATCGAAAAGAAACACATCTGAAGCCACTTACGACTGAGATTACTGATAACATGCGTGGGCTCGATGGCATCAACAGTGCAACGCAGGGCCTGGTTAATGTGAGTCTCCATCGTGCACATCATGCAAAAATCTTGTTCACGACCTGAAGAGTGAAAGAACAAAGCATCCCAGTCCAGCGAAATATCCATAACTACAAACATCTAAGTACAATTTAAACTATAGATACAATATCCACTCTCCTTGCTACATTCTATTCTCCCAAGATGCCAATGTCCCAACAGTCTTGTAACATTTCATTTCACACAACTTTACAGAATAAAAATATCCACTAAGCCTGTATTCAAATGCATTTTGTGATGAGAAATCTAAAAGACTACTGCAAAGTCGCAGTTGTAAAGGCTGACAGGAATGTGAACTCCACAGGCTGCAAAATGTATTACTCTCTAAAATTACTACCAAATGCATTACTGTCCAATGCACTTCATTATTCCCATGAAGCAATAAATGATCCTTTAATAAAAAAACAAACAAACAAACAAACAAATAACTAAATAAATAAACCATGGTGCATTAATTGCACTCCATATGCTATTCGGAGCCCACTGCTAATACAGTGCTCAAAGCCAGCTTCTACAGGTAAAATCAGGCAAATAAGCTTATCTCACAGAATCACTGCTGTTCTTTCACCTTCAGAGCTATCCAACAGATTCAAAATACTGTTAGAAAGTACTCACATGACTGGCTGTGCTCAAGAGAAAGCATGTAATTGGCAAGTGGGGGTGTGTAGGTCAAACACTGTAGAGTAGCATTAAGAAAACATGTGTTGCCAAGATTGTACAGGCCAACTCCAACACTTTGTGTTTCTCGCCAATCCATACAAATCTTCTCAGGTGGAAAAAGAATGCTCTGTGGCGGAGCAATTCCATCATTAACGACTGCAAGAAAGTTAAATTTAAAAAGAGATCTTGTTTGTTTGTTTCTAAGAAAGGTATTTAAAAAAATACTATTCTGCAGGAGCACCTAGAGGAGCTAGCTACAATCCAAACCAGAAAAACTTATTGCAGACAGCTTTAATACCACCAAATTCAAATTGGCTGGTCAACACAATGTTTTGGGGAAAAAAAAAAAAAAAAAAAACAACTTTAGTCAACCATTTTAATTTTTCTAAGGCAAGGCTAACTGCCATTCTGTTTGTAGCACCTAATGCCAAGTTCCTCTCCATCTATAATCTTTAACCTGATTAACTCAACTACTGTTTTTTTCCTTATTATAACTTAAACCACAAACTTAGACTTGAAATTATACGGTAAAAACGTAAAAACTAGGAACTAGGAATGACGGTACCCCTACAGATACCAGATTTTTTCCTGAGCAATGTTATCCTTCAAAAAACCTGTGAAAAATGGAAGCTGTGAATAGCAACAATCAAACACTTTTCTTTGCAAAACAGAAAAGACATGGAGGAATCTGTGCATTACAAAAAGCTCCCCATATTTCTCTGTTGACTGTAAATATATCAAAATTAATTTCTGTAACATCAGTCACTTCAGTTGCCTTAGGAGATTCGCTTTTGAAGTCTTTGTTCACAGTAGTCCCCTTCTCTATCAGTGCAACAAGTAAGAACTGCATTTTCTACTTTTGCTTTGAAGAAAATGGAGGCAGGATAAAACGCACACTTACTTAGATCTCTTGGGGCAAAAGCCTTAGATTTTTCAGATGATCTACAGTAAATAGCACCTCCACGTCCTTGGGCCACAGAGACTTGGCTTGAATCTTCTGCAGGCACTATCCGGCCCCAGTTGGCGGTGCGTGACATCAGTATTTTAGTACTTGGTTTCTTGGATTTGCCAGACCGCCTTGAAGAGGGCTTTTTAGGCTTTGAAGATTTGGGCTTCTTAGCTACGGTCATTGTTCACATCTGCAACAGAGACAGAAGTTCTGGCTGATGTAAGAATATCAAGAAGCATTCCAAGAAGAAAAGAGTAACAGAAGTCCTGTCACTTAATCTCAAAGAAACAGCCTTAAGAACTAAATCGCTGGTATGAATGATTTAAAAAGAATCCCCAAACTAAACACACAAAGTGAAAGTTTCCATCTAAACTCTATCAGTATTACTTTTAGCTTCTGCAGAACTAGTGGCTGATGCCATTTCTTTCCCTTCCGTAGGATTTTAATCCATTACAACTCTGGAGTCTTTTTAATATAAAAATGTAGAAGACATTCTCTGAGGGGAATCAGTTATTTATTGATTTCCGGAGTTTCGCAATTATCTGTTAATTAGTACCTATGATCTAATAGATAATTGTTGCAATTATCTATTGCTGGCATGAGTAACGGAACACTATTACTTCACTGCCTGCGTTTTTCTGTTTCGTCTGCACAAAGGTACCCAGAACTCACTGCTACTTTTCTTCTGTCTTTCCAGGGCTCGCCCTCTACCTCACTGTCTACTGCACCAGTCATGAGGGGTTTGTTGTGATTCTATAATGAGCCTAGCTTTTAAATACACCTTTTCTGGGCGTCACTTGGTGATGGCAAGTTAATTTGTGAGGGCTCCTCAGTCTACATCAAGCGGTCGCTTTTTCCAGGTGAAAAAGCGGAGCTGTAAGTGGCAGTACACTAAAGCCCTGGCATGCTGAGATCCAAGAGGAGAGATGTTTGGCCCTCCTTTTCACTCCTGGGAACCATATACCTCAAAACCCACAGAGGATGGGCTATATCTCAGAGAAATCTTGGGAAAGGAGAGCATGAAGAGCATGTTTGCAAATTTATTTCTCCCTGGGCTTCTTCTGCTTCTCCAAGAAAGACGAGTTTGAATATAACTTTGGCAGCAGTACTTCTGGTGTTTTACTCCTACCACATTTAAAACTCCTACGACAAACTGAAAAGTTAGACTAAAAAGCAGCTCTTTCCGTTCTACTTTCTAAAGTTGCACGCTTTCCTCATGCAAAACAACAGGGGAATGTAAGCTAGAAACGGAAATGCTGAATGTAAAACAAAACAAAACAAACCTCAGCCCTCCAGGACAAAAGCCAATAACTGCTACAAAGTCCTTTTTAAAATGCTGATTAGGTTTCAAGGTGATACCGCTTTAAATAAGCGTAGTTGTCTGTCCATAGGCA
Organism: Netta rufina; assembly: GCF_964035555.1. Classification (NCBI taxonomy): domain Eukaryota; kingdom Metazoa; phylum Chordata; class Aves; order Anseriformes; family Anatidae; genus Netta; species Netta rufina. The sequence continues at coordinate 7,194,907 of NC_140148.1, read as the reverse complement.
GAAGCTGAATAATGACAGGATGAACTTCTATACTTCATGTTTTGTTACTGTCTTACTGTAGCACACAGGGACTTGTTACCTTTAGGGAAACCACTAACCTCATGGAGGGTTTAAAACATAAGCTAGTTTGTTATACCAAAATGACGGAGAGAACAAAGCATAAAGTGCTTTCAGATTTCTAGCACGCCTTGATTGCTGTCCATTAAACTTCAGACACGTTAAACAAAACACAGTAAATAAGAAAACTCCTAGTCCCACAGCTGGCAAATTGTGTGCAGAGGTTGTAATTAGAATTTTTTTGCCTTGACATTTTACATTTAAAATTGATTTTAAATCCATTCTATACACACTTTCCATTCCTGAAAAAACAATACGCAAACCTGAAAAATGCATTTACATGAGAAATGAAGTCGTCTTTGTCCGATTGGAAGACTAAGGTGACAGCTCCTGGGCTCAGGGATAAGCTCCGATCTTCACCAGTGACAGCTCCTTTTTTAGGATTGAAAGGGAAAATGTTTCAGCAACACTTTGGAAACATACTTAAGGGACAAGAAACAAAATCAAGACTGCAGTGAGAAGGAGAACAGAAAAACAATACTGGGGAAAATGAAAGGGAAGGGAAGGGAAGGGAAGGGAAGGGAAGGGAAGGGAAGGGAAGGGAAGGGAAGGGAAGGGAAGGGAAGGGAAGGGAAGGGAAGGGAAGGGAAGGGAAGGGAAGGGAAGGGAAGGGAAGGGAAGGGAAGGGAAGGGAAGGGAAGGGAAGGGAAGGGAAGGGAAGGGAAGAAGAAAAAAAAGAAAAAAAGAAAAAAAGAAAAAAGAAAAAAAGAAAAAAGAAAAAAAGAAAAAAGAAAAAAAAGAAAAAAAGAAAAAAAAGAAAAAAAGAAAAAAAGAAAAAAAGGGAAGGGAAGGGAAGCAAAGCGAAGCGAAGACCTTGATCTTTATACTGACCAATGAGATAAGCCTTACACATTTTTAAGTTTATTTTTGACAACTGATTGAGGTGTTACCAGGTATTAAGTACGATTCAAGAGCAAATATTAACACTAGAAAGAAGAAATCCGATCCACCACCACTGTTTCAAAATACATCCATTTCTCATTTGGAGATGACGTCTCTCTGACAAGATAGTAGAAAAACTGTAAATACCGATAGAGCTTCCTCTCCCGATGTTCCATATACATACCGATGCTGTTCCTACATCTATGCTCTGAGCATAAATTTATGTTGGCATGAGTGACAAGAGAGGGTGTTACTCCTCTCTTTGTTTGCCTTGAGAGACACACCTCTTGTCCATTGAAAAGTAAATTCAAGATTCCAGATCAGTTAAGACAGTTGCTATCCCCCCATTCAGAGTTCTGCAGCAGCACTGTTCAGATGTGTTTAGCAGTCTCTTTAGAAAATGTTATCACTTAGGACCTGCTTCTCAGTAGGTCCACGTTTGGCCTCCGCTTAGCAGAGAGTCAATCCCAGCTTAAGCTTTCGTACAAGAGCCCCTTCACGAAACGGAGTTGAACCCTGACATAACTGAGTTGAACCTTTAACCTTGAAGCTTCCTTAAAGAAGAAAGCAGCACCCAGGCCAGGAAATAGAAATTAATCGTCACTTTACCCTGAAACGCAGTGGGCTATTCTGTGCTGGCAGGATTGCTGCCGGGCTGGCCGACGAGGCGGCGGGCAGCTCCCCGGGGCCACAGGGCCTGGCACAGGGAGCCGCCGGGGGTCTCCAAGGTCTGGGAACAGCAGCAACAGCGGCAACAGCAGGGACAGAGGGGACAGCAGCGACAGCAGCAGCCACCTCAGCCGGGGCCGTCTCCACAACCGCCACAACGGCCTCGGAACGCCACCGAACTCGGAGCTCCAGCGTGACGCCTTTTGAACCTGGCCGCGCTGCTCATGGCTAAAACCAGAGCGTTTCCTCCGGCGTGTGTTTACTGTCGGTGCCAGATCGGCCCTCACCCCGAGCTCTCCCTGCCGGGAGGGCTTTGGGGTTGGGGTTTCCCTCCCGCCGCCGCCGCGGGCAGGCCCCGCACGCAAGGGGTCCGCGCTGGGGAGCAGCATCTCACCCACGGCAAGAGACAGAGGGCACGACATGAAAAAGCCCCGACACGAAAAAGCCACGGCATGCAGCCGAGGCGGCGGGGAGACGGCTCTGAGGGAGCTGACACTTCGCCCCGCCGCCCTCCCCTCCCGGGCCGCCCCGCTGAGCCCCGTGCGCCTCAGGTGCTGCGCTGAGGGGGTGGCTGGCTACTGAGACAGCTGCCCAGGGCACTGCTCATGGCACCGAGCCTGACGGAGGTCAACAAGTGTTGAACAATGCTCTCAGACATCGGGTCTCACTTTGGGGTGGTCCTGTGTGGAGCCAGGAGTTGGACTTGGTGATTATTGGGAGTCCTTTCCACCTTGGGATGTTCTCTGATTCTAGGTCAGCAATTCAGTAGCTGATGAGAAGTGTGGAGTCATTCAAAGGGAAGAGAGAGCACAACACTTCTTGTTTGCAGAAGCGGCTATTTGGTAACCAAACCGATGATTCCTTTGCTTCTAGAGCAACTAACAGCAGGGATCCGCTTTACAATAGAGGGAAAAGAGTCGTTGGCATGTCATGTGAAGTAAGCTTCAAATCCCAGAGGATGATTTTGTTGGAACTTTATTCAGCTGAAAACACAGAAGCCTTGCTTTTGCTTGTGTTAGTTACAGCTCCAGTTTACTTTGGTTGGGAGGGCAGGCATTCCAGGCTAATGTGCTGTACCTGTTCCTTCAGCTCATTGTCCATAAACGGAGGAGCAAATGAAATCAGTTTAATCTCCATTAAATGCAGCAGACAAAGCGGAGTAGAGGGCGATCTAGCACTTAATTTTTCCTGTAAGCAGGAAACCCAGAACTCAACAACACTTTTCAAATCTTGTCCTGCAGTAAATGACCAGCTGAGTGAAGCTTGCATTTAGAGGATGTGCTCCTACAGTAGACGGAAATAGCTTTTCCTCTTCACAAGTGCAACTGAGTGGTGGACTGGCAGCTACGTGGTTAACTAGTTGTGCCAAAGGGCTTGTGTTGAATGCACAGAAAAACATGCAGGTCCCAACAGTAAAGGGTTGTCTGTAGGCATGACACTGAGTACAGATGTTGTCTGCAGGTTCGTGCAGAGTGCACCGCGCCAATAAGCACCCAGAGTCGGAATGCGCACGAAGGTCTTTTAATTATATAATTACTTATAGAACTCTGCAGAGTCAGGTACTTGGCCATCTTTCGCAAAGCAAGCATACCTCTGACTCGAATCACCGTCATTTATACACAGGAAACTTGTGAAAACTCTCTCTTTGGCTCCTTTGGATTGGTTATTACAGCTCACCTAACTTATCTCCACTGAGCTTGTGCATTACAGAGGAATACCGGGGGGGAGGGGGAACAGGAGAGGGGGGACACACACCGAATCCCACATTAGCATAGATTAGCATTTTGACAGGTGTGATTTTTAATGTGCTAATGACCCTTAATGAGAAAAAGGTTACTATAGGTCAGTCTGGAGCTGGTGTTCTCCTTCCTGTTTTTTCCCTTTTAGCCCTTCTCTTCCTTGCTTCTGCTAGCTCAAGGCTACCTGTCTCTCTCCTTTATTTTCTCAGCTAAAAGACTGCACAAGCTACAGGCCTCCCTATTTGCTTCAACATTTCCTTGTTTTTTTGTTTTTTTTTTTCCCAGCTCTGGGACGACACAGGTGTGGTTTGATATTTGCCAGTATAGCTAAAACTCACGCCAGTCTGCTCATGCACAATAAGTAGTAAGATTTAAGGACTGGTTTCATCGGCTTCTTCCATACTAACATCCTTCTTGTGTTTTAGATATGCTGTAGTTAAATCAACACTAAGTTACTACTTGTGGAGTAATTGCCTTAAGCGACTAGGCATCATAAGCACACCTGCATCCCAAAAGCTACCCGCCTCCAAGGTGCAACCACCCCTCACTGAGCACGCCCTCGGAATTTCTCAGAGCCTGTACCTTTAAACGCAAGTGAGATCATTTCTACCAAGCACAACCAAGATATGCATGACTAGAGTCACTCAAGCTCCACCTTAAAGATAGAAAATAATATCAATTGCTTTAAGAGAAAGGGGATGTTAGGGAAGATACTATCAGGAAGGATTCCTTCTGACATCACTCGACAGGCTGAGCCTCTCACTCCCCCACCCCCACTCCATTGGGACGCCGTGGGGTAAGATCTGAACGCTTGCTTATACCAGGCGTCTCTGTGGAATCTTAGAAATCTCTAGAGTTTTGATGCTTTTTAATGTCTTAATACCTAGGCTGTGTACCTGTGCATTTCATGCATGCTAGCTTGCTTTTGCAGACAGTGAATTTATCACTGACAATCCAAAGAACCTGTGTACCTGTCGCCATAAGAAATTGCACTTAATTGCATTCTTCCTAGCTGTGAGAGTTCTCCTTGAATGCGACTAGAGCGAGGCCGTACTGCGGTGTTGGTGAATCCGTGACCGTGATAGTTCAGCACCCTGAATCCGACGGGACCCATGACGGTCAATCGGCTACACCCCTTAACGCGACACTACTAGACGAAGAAGATGACAGGGCTTGCATGCACTGCATTAGGCTTTGCATGTGAAAACACCCCCAAATAATTTCACATGCATTTAACGTTTTTAAAGGGAAAAAAACAGGAAGGTGTAGTCTCTCTGTAAGCTACAGCCCTACATAGTTAAGGCATCAGCATTCATTCCTTTGCTTGATAGCAAAGTATGAACATACAGAAGAGTTAAATATTTTCTTTGCATTCTTAAAGGCGATTTTTCAGACTTGGGCTTCAGTTGTTGGAGTTGAAGAGATCAGTAGACATCCTTACTTTTACGTTAAGACCAAAATCTTTATCTAAGATTGTGTTATCTAACGCAACTAAACTCCCACCCCCACATGTTTTTTTTGCAACTTCGCAATGATCTTGCTGCAGTCCCACTCTGATGGTCTTTCAGTAACATGCAAACTGCCGTGGCAGATTCTGTTACAGTGCTTTTCTATTGACAGTGTGCATAACACTCAAGGTAAAGCCCCTCGTTTCGCAGTGGGGACATAAAGTGTTTCTTTGGACCCTGCTGCTTCTGTTAGTACTCATTTTTTCACAAACTTGTTGAACCTGAGCCGTGCCTACTGAGCCAACGAATGCTTTGATGACACAGTATTTTGTCAAAGCAGTTTTGCTTCTTGGAGCTACAGAAGCAGCTCTGGCTACGTGATAGGGAATTGTGCTGCATTGGCAAAACCAGACTTAGCTACAGACTTACAACACTTGCTAACTCGATCTATTTCAAATCTCATTTTAACTTTAAAGGACAATCAGTTTTGTGGCTCCTGTCTTACTAATTTGCCTTGTTTTGCATGGAAGGGCAGCCTGTGAATGTTTTGCTTTATTGCATGCTTCAAAAAAAAGGCTGAGGAAGAGACTGGAGGAACCTTTTCCATTCTATGGACTTTCCCCCGAGAGTGTGGAATTGCAGGCTACTTGGATGAATGTTCGAATATGAGTAAGGGAGCAGACCTCAGCCAAAGGAGGTGGAATACTTGCTTAATAGTAAGTATCAGTGTGGGGACATCTTTGCTTAACGGGAGCCATTTAAACTCTTCATAGAAACAAAATAAGCTGGACATCTTATGCTTGGAAAGCAGTATGGTTACACAGCTGCTAACATAATGACTTGAGTCTTCTGCTCTGCAACTTCAGGTTTTGTTTTCAAGAAGTGCATACATCAGTTTAAGCTTTGGACAAGGAGATTTGCAATGCAAATAGTGATAAACCAGAATCAGCGGCGCTGACGAGTGTAATGGTGAAATGCAGCAAATCAAGTATTCCTGGAGAAATGTGAGATTACAAAACTAGCAAGCCATGAAGCACTTTTGTTGTTGTTGCTGTTGTTGGTTGTTTTTTAAATCAATTCTTATATGCTGAAATAGCACCTTCAAGAAAATCTGTTTATCTAGCCAGGTAACGGTGTCTCCCTGTAAACAGGAAGGAAATGCCAGGAGCAGCCATACCTCTTTGCTGTCAAAATAAAGAGCACGTCGAGGCCAACATCATGCCATAGTGCAAAGGCTTGCTAAGAAAGATCATTCTAAGAGGTCTGCAAGAAAAGATGACTTACTTTGTCATAAGTTTGTCAAATAGAATGGACGAGTTAGTAGTCGAGTACCGACTGTGTCCGACTCTACAGCTGCGGCGCAGCTCCAAGTCCCTGTTTTCTCCGTGGACTCGTCTCACAGTTTTTGCACCAGCTCTACTCCTCAATGTTCTGGTGACTGAAACGCAGAAACAAAGGATTTTGAAACAGTGAAGATGGGATTCTCCTTATTTCACCGTTGCTCTTGTAAAATGGAAACAGACAAACAAAAAAGGCACCCTGAAGTGGATTGAGTTTTCTTTACATTTCAGATCAGAAGTTGGTGTCACAACCACTGCATTCCACTTCTTCATCGCTCTGCACGTTTAAACTGTCTACTTAAAACTGGGACCTGTAGGGAAATTTTTAAAGAGACTGAAAGCTAGCCAGACAAAAACAAATGTGCAACTTTTGTTCCATGCAGGAGGGAAATCTACTCCAGTTATTTCTGTCTTGGAAAAGTGAGAACAATCAACACCTTTCTCTAAGGTGTTTTCACTCCAGTCATGTCAAACTGTATCTAACAGTGCTCAAAACAAACACTATGACATTGCAAGCCTCTTCCTAAGAGGTGTATGTTTGATTACTCTGTTTATGCATGCAGCACTTCCATTTCCTGCATTAGGATCTAACAGCTCAAGGAGGGAAGAATCGTTTCAAGAGAAACACCCAAACACCAGATAACTCAAACTCGTGCTTTTTAGAAAAAAGCCTGCCCATTGTTTGCCATACAGCACCCTTTGGCACAGGTTTGTTGCTTGCACTGTCATTAAAAGAGCCAAGAGGACAAGGGGAAGGGAAGAGCTACACCACTGTGCTGCTAGGATCACAGCTAAGGTTTACTTTTGTGCTTGCCAGCTATAAAACTAAGTTTGAACTTATCAAGTATCGATTTACTTTGCACAATTAGAACAGTTTGCTTTGTGCCTACCAAGCTGCAATTCACACTGCTCCCTCCCCAAGGAATTCATAAAATCTCCTATTTGCACCTACCTCTCTTCACAGAAAAGTCACTGAGGAGTGAATTCAGCTGACTACAGAAGGCTTTGGGGCCAAATGAAAGCCATGGAGTGACCAAGTGCCATCCTCTTCAGTAACCAGCACAAATAGGTATCCCGGGGACTTACAGCCACTTACCTGTGTTATATTCTTTTTTTCGTTCCAATTTTGGCTTTCTCAACTGCCTACATTAAGAAAGAGGACAGGGCAGAGAAGGGAGAAAAGACTTGTTGTATTAGACCCATCAAGGATGGGAAATTTCACCATGTTTACAAGCCAGTGCTCCATGGTATACAAAGAGAAGCCTGTAGGCCTCACGCAGGATCCACATCCCAAGTCTGTTGCGTGCCATATACGCGCGGTTCTGTATGTACCCACATTTCCTAGCTTGCTCATGTTGAATTCTCAAAATTATGAGCAATAGCACCCAAGTGGAAAAGATACATGTCCTGGTTTCAGTTAGGACAGAGTTAGTTCTCCTCCTAGTAGCGGGTAGGTTGCTATGTTTTGGCTTAGAATGTGTGAAAGGATGTTTAGAAGATTGCTGATACCACCCCGATGTTTCAATTGCTGCAGAGCAGTACTTACAACAAGCCAAGGACCTTTCGGTGTCTCACTGTCCTACTGGCAATCAGAATCGGCGCACAGCAACAGCTGCGAGGGGACAGACTCAGGATGGCCGACCCCAACTGGCCAAAGAATTCTATGCCTTATGGCAACACGCTGCACCATGGATAGGGCGGGGCAGCCGGGCTGCTAGGGGTTACGCTGGGCACTGGTCAGCGGGTAGTGAGCAACTGCATTGTACATCACTTGTTTTGTACACATTACTAGTAGCAGTACTATCATCATCATCATCATCATTATTATTTTCCTGTCTTAATAAACTGTCTTTATCTCAACTCGCGGGCTTCACTGTCCCGTTTCTCTCCCCCATCCCAGAGAGGGAGGTGGGAGGGTTGGAGAAGGGCTGTGTGGTGTTTAGCTGCCGGCCGGGTTAAACCACAACAACACCTCAAACGGGTTGGGAAAAAAAAACATTTTTTTTTAGAAAAGCAGAAGACTTTCACTGAGAAGAGGGATTCTAGTTTTAAGGTACTGGTACGCCATCAGCATGCTCATAGGCCTCTGCTGATTTTAGCCGGAGGTTTATCAGGCCACAACTCACTGCACATGCTTTCTCTCTTGCTTTTCAATCTACAAATTGAACAGAGATTGAACATATAGAAATACAGTACCTTGAAAAGCATCTTCTCTTGACATTTCCTCTCAGTATCGCCATACTTTCTTCAAAGCTGGAGACTGAACACCGCAGGATGCTTTTGCTCATTGATCTTAAACGGTGTCCGTTGAAACATTCAATACTGGGAGAAGAATAATCCTAGGGAAAGAAGGAAACAAGAATATATTTATGTGAACCACGTAGATTCAGATAAACAAATTCTTCCTCGCGCAAGTTTAATTGACCCTCCTGACTTGGTAGTGGGGCAACTAATGGCAGGCAGACACTGAAATGCTGCTGTGCTCGAGAAAAACCTGGAGAGAAAAAAAAAAAAAAAAAAAAAAAAAAGCTTTCAAAACTAAAGCATCCCTCTCCCCACCATTTTCTTGTGGATAACTTAAGCTTAATATCCTTGGCAAAAAGATATTGCAGCAAAACCTTTCACATAAACTTAGTGTTTCGTGAAAAACAACAACAAAAAAAACCTTTAAATTCAATTGAATTTAAATTAAAAAAACTAAACTAATTAATTTAAATTAAAAAAAATTAAATTCAATTGACTGTTCAGAGGAACAGTCAAGCTTGACATTATACATCCTAGAATTAAAATCTAGTTTGAGTTTTTCTCCCATCTCCAGACCTTGCTAAAGATCCTTATTAGGAGCTCTGTCAACAAAAGTGTAAGGCTTGTTATATCAAAGCTTCGAACCCTTCTTACTGCCCTTGACCTTCTTCACATTGCTGCTCCTACAAAGGTGAGTACTATCATTTTTAGTACGGGAGGGAAGCTGTGATATCCTTGAGTGGGGGGTCGTTCTGTTTACAAAATGAAGTTCCAGTAAGAGTACATCAAATGAACCAACTTTCTTTGAACTTTAATTCATCACTATATTGAATGAATGACCTCTGGATTTCTCTCTCCCATTTGGAAGTCAATTTGAAAACAAAATACCTCTGCCATAAAGAGCCAGGCATCAGAGACACCTGTTGTGCCTCAAGAACAGAGAAGGTATGAACGACAAAAGCAGCTGAATAAAATGCAACTTGCCATTAGAAATGGGTGTACTGGCATCTACAGGTGCCGCTGGCATCTCCTCATTTTCATTACTCTCTTCATCTGGTTTCTCGTCTTCAGTAGCAGGGTTCTGCTGTGGTGACTTGGAGTTGTCGCATGGAGCACACGCTGCAGAGGTGCGACCTTGCAAGAAAGAATAGATACCAAAGATCTTCGTCGTGCATTTTCAGTTACAAATGCAGAGACAAGTCTTCAAATCCTTAGCGTTAAAGCACGTACCTCTTTTCTCACGAGATTCTTTAATTTGTTCACAAAGTCGTCCAAACTCTGTATCCGTTTCGTTCCTCACCATTGAATATGCAGTGTCTTCCAAAACATAGGCGCTGTGACGATCTGAAATTTTACAGACTTTAACTGAATGTTGTCTACCAACCAATGAAACTGTTTTGATCACAGAAAAAAATTGCTTTCTTCATAGGTTGGTTCCGAAAGGTTCTCTCAGTGAATATTTTCAGCATAACAACATCGAAGTTAATTAAAACAAAAGCACAAGTTCCTTGGGAACACTTATATCACAATTCCATGCCCAAGTAGCAAAATGATAAAATATTTACAGTCTGGACGTCCAAAATCATCTAATCCATCCGAAGTCTATTGTCCGCACACAGCATTTATCCATCTATATGTTTGACAGATTTTTTAAACTAGGGTTAAAAAGCACATCCTCACCTGTAGATCTTTGATCCGGGTAGTATTCTAAGGCATTGTTACAGATTAGATCGATGTCCTTCAGGTAGTCTCCTGCAGCAAGGTACTGGCGCGAGTCAATTTGAGTCAGTACTGTTGAAAGATCCATCGGCTCTTTAATCCTTGTGGCATAGTCAGGTACCTGCAGATCAAATACAAGCATTCAGAGGTTTTCTTAACCTTGCACACTGTCTACCAAAATTATTCTGAAGACTTTAAATAAACGACTTCCTAAAAACCCTGAACATTTGCGATGCATCAGAAGATGCTGAAATTTACCAGTTTGCTTCTCAAAAATGGAAGGGCTCTTTCATTTTTCATTAGCGCGGCCACGAGAGGACAAGAAGTAGGGAGGTCAGAAGCACGTGCATGGTAGAGAAGAAACACTGAGGGTGGGAGATTCATTTCACTTTGCTTCAGAAAATCACAACAGTGAAAGCTGAGCAAGCCATCCAGCATTCTCTTTGTTGTCGACATTGAGGAAAAGGTGCATGAATTGCACCTGTGAAGTACCTATTGCAGGCATCTACTTTAGAATGAGATAACTGGGCCCTGAGGTGCTCATTTCTTCCCTCAGACCAGAAGAGGAGACTAATGACCAGTTCAGATGAGGACATATGTATCTGTCTAGATTTTTCACAGCTCAAGAACCTAGGAGAAAAGGGGAAGAAAAGCCAGTGGATGCCCACAAGAAGAGGACTTTGCTGATCCGCAGGTATATTCAAGTTACATCTGTCTTTGAAATATACGCCCCTAGTTTAGGCTTATCTCATAAATTAAGGAGAAAAAGGCATCTAAGCAGCCAATTGGAGGAAAAAGAAAACACACTGCACTTATGGTTGATTCCTATTGAGAAGTTCCAGATGAAACAGAGAACAGGATCTCAAAACTTATTTTTACAAACTGCTGCTCTTATTCCTGTTCCCACAGGAACTGACAGTCCAATAAAGGGCTTCAGACTTCACTCAAGTAGTCCTGTAAATACTGTTTGTAATTACAAGGAAAGATCTCTGTGCTTTTCAGTGCTGTGACACGCCTACGTATCAAAGCCTTTTCACAAGCAAACTGTGTTGGCATCTGGACTGGCTTTTTAGAATGAAACCAGGGCTTTCAGCGAATAATCCCATAAGACACATTTGAGAGTCAGCAGAAGTAAAAGCACTGCCTCTGCTTCTTGCAAAATCCTAACAGTGCAGCCCTAAAAACAAAGTTGAACCTTCCCCAAAACGCTGAGAAATACGAACACTGAGAAGTTACAGACACACACAGATCAGCACTACTTTACCTTCTGTGGGTCAACGGGCTTCGCAAATTCCCTGAAACGTCTGTCAGTGGCAAGTCTGCGAGTAACGTCCCTCAAGAAAATTCTAAGGTCACGCAAGGTATCCTCCTCTTCCTCCTCCAGCATCCCTACTTTTGTGGGGATCACTCTTGTGGCTTCTGAGGCTCAGCTGGTGGTGCTACAGGCACGACTTCCAATGTCTAATCAACTTCAATTAATCAGGAAAAATTAGCCAATTTACAGTACTCAAATACAAGCATATGACAAATTACTGACAGAAAATGACCACCAAAGCAAAGCCCAACGAGCTAGTAACTTCGATAGAAAAGTTTTAGATGTACTTCTCATATCCTCCTCACCTCTTTTCTTTACAGGAGGCTTAGCCACTTCATTTAGAATTAGGTCCTCAAAAAAAGGCTGCTCTCTCTGCCCTACCAGGCAACTCAATATTGCACACTTCTCCAAATTCCGTATTAAATAATTTTTGGATCTAAAGCAGAAGGAGGAGAGACATTTCAGATTTAAGGCCACAAAAAACTCATCTTCTATTCCAAAAAGACGAGTACCTTTTCAAATTAATAATAACCTGAAGAACACAAACCGAAAAAAGTTATCTTCCTGGCCTTAAAAGGCTACATTTTCACAGGCTGGCACGGCAAATTCAAATATCACCTTTAAGAATCACCTGTAGAATTAAAGCTCGCTGAAGGGATTGTACGCTACACTGATAAAGTAATGGCTTTCACCACACCCAACATCGCTTCCTTTGTATTTACTTGCCTTGCTGCAGCCTTTACTTAGAACCTTTATGGCTATCGAGGGAAGAGACAGGCTTCAGCAGACAAGTGAGGGCTTTTTGCTGAGTTTTTATTTCTCTACCAAAAGGTGTCTGAAGTAGCTAGTACCTCTACATCTTCCTCCATTTTCAAGTTCTAGTATTAAAAGGTAGGTGAGGAATTTCACTACTTATTTTAGAAGGAATTTACAGCCTGTACAAAAACTTCTGTGGGAACTCAAGCACTTTCAAAGCAGTTGATAATAAACACGTCTAGGTAAGACCCGTTCTCTTCCCCCAGTGACTGAGACCAAATCATCAGAATGACAACAGCGTGGTCCTGTTTTGGGCACCTTCCCTTAATGTAAACTCTCAGAAGTCAATGAAGTTCTGCACGTACTTTTACTACAGTTTATTTAGGATTACAACTAGAATTCGATTCCAAAGTTACTTTAGCAGAAATTGGAACTCAGATTTCCAGCTTGGAAAGCTTTGGCCTCTATGAAGAAAGAAACTGATTTATTTATTTATTTTTTAATCAAAGTGTTTCAATTCTCTACTAAATTGCATTATTAGCAGTTTACCCAACATAGCATGGAATGGCAGACTGTCAGAAGACAGTCTTCTTCAGTAAAAACATCCTCTTGTCATTTCAAGCACTGCATATTCTTGACTGAACCACTTTGTAGCCATCAGAATTATTGTATTAATTTATTATTTGCATGTGTGAGAAGGGGGTGAAAGTCACTTGCTTGACTCAGAAAAAACCTTAAGCAGATGCTTTCACAGTATTCTTTTTCTCTAAGCAAATTTTAAGTGATTTGTTAGGGTGCCTGAGTAATAACAGCATGCATTTAAGAAAGCCCAGCATTTTGATGCTGAAAGCATTCATAAATTACAAGACACTGAAGAAATAGTAAGGAAAGTATTGACAAATACCTCTTCTGGGAGATCTGAGTGACGTACATCAGACGTAGCAAGCAGCAAAACTGGCAAAAATGCTGGAATGTTACGTAGTAGAGTTAGAAAAGTAAGTTTCAAGGCAGGTCCAGCGTTGTCCCACCATAAATGGATATCTGGGACATAAATTGTGCTTGGTGCTGTCTTCTGAGCATTTCGGATCAGCTAGTGAAAAGGAAAGCTTGGGTAAGAAAACTAAAACACGTACAATAACCTCTTAATACATAGCTACATAGCCATCTGACTGCCCCATGAAATGAAACTACGTGAACAGAGTGGCAAGCATCCTTTCACATAAGGAATTTCTCTGTGCACCCTTTCAGATTATCAGTATTCGGAGAACTCTAGTCAGAAGATGGGAAGGATATATTCAGGCAGTGGCTAGACACCGTAGCTATATGGCCACAGCCACAATCATCGCATAACAAAGAAAGGAAATGTCCCTCTTAAGGGACACATCAGTATTCAGTCATGTAACATGTCTGTCCTTACTTGTATGGATCTCAAACATTTCCACTAAAGGTAAAAATATTTTAAGGTAGTGATGCCAAACAAGAAAATGGATTTCCTGCCTAAAAGTAAAAACACCAAATCTGTTCATTTTTTCTAGTTAAAACCACATCACCGTGCAAATGAAGTGTTTTCTGAATGTTAATGCTTTTATTGCACATACTGCAACAGCACAAGTTGTGTATGTCCCTGTGAAAACAAAATAAACAGAAGCCCCAAACCTTGGTTGCCTTACTAATATAATTTAGAAGAAGGCTACAAAAAGTAGCCGACATGCAGTCTGATACAGAGCCATCTACTGGGAGCATACAGTCTTAGGAGGCAATGAGAACTACTTTCTGGATCCCAGTGACATGAGCAGCATTTCTTTCCACAAAGAGATGTTTATTAGCAACACCGCCCAGCTTCCTGAGCTGCAGCCTCACTGTAAAATTGGGTATGGAAAATGTCGACATGTACAACATCCAGATTGTTTGTGGTGCTGTCTAAAAGAAAAGGGGATTTTCAGACAGAAGCAACATTAAAACAAGGCCACCTCCATTACCAATTAATTTTGCTCACCTTACTTGCAACTCCATTGATCCTTTACATACAGTCAGTGAATCCGATGAGAAGAAAAAGAAAAAAGGTACCTGTCCGCAGATTTCTTCTGGCAATGCAACGTTTATAAGCAGAACAGAAAGGTCCAGGGTGTGAACGGGAAACTTCCCCAAAGCGTGCAACACCACGGGTGCCACGTAAGAAACCTGGCCGTACCCTTCTTTTCCTACTATTAGCAGACGGGGCTGGCATGATGTTGGTTCACAGAAAGCACTCCTAGAACAAGAGTTAAGAAAACAAGCTTATAAATGAGGTGCTGAATAGACACACAGATGTTCCAAGTAATTTTCCTATAGACTTTCTTTTCCCTCCCCAAATAATCCAAATGGCAGCGGTACATTAAATACATGTAAGATTTCCAGTTAAGTTATTCACTCATTCCAATTGTTTCACCTTCTTCCCTTGTGTTTCCTATTCTTTACTAAACCAAGACTGCAAATTAATATCCCTGCAATCTTGCTTTACTTTATTATAAATTTATTATTTATTATATATTTATTATTTACTTTATTATAAATTTATTTTTATTTAAAAATAAATTTGTGAGGAGCATTTGTTTCCCCACTACAATCAGGCTGTACCTTTGCTGGCTTAAATCAAAGATGCTAGAGACTTAGCCTTGCTCTAAAGCACAGAAAATCTTCTGGACAGCACAGCAATAGAAACTGAGAAAAATAACTGATCCAGCTGTGACAACATGATCTAACTTTCCAACTGTGGGCTTGCATGACTTCCATACTAAAATATCACAAGATTAACACAACTTGGTGGCTTAACAAATAAAGACACCATTCAATTTTTTCTCAAGGTGTTTTAACAAGCCCTTTCTCAGTTTTCTTTCTGCTACATAATTCACTACTGGTTTAACAATCGTGGAAAACAGAAGGGCAAAAGGTGGCAACACAAACCCATAAAGCTGGGGTATTTTTAGCTAAAAGGACAGACAGCACATTTATGTGGTCTTGAGTCTTTCAAAGAATGCCATGGATTAAGTCAACGTGTTCTGGTAGTCTACGGATCACTTTGGCTTACGAAGAGAAGCCTGGGCTTTTCAATTTGGTCATTCAGAGCAACTTCATTACAACTTTAGTCCCTCCACCCTTTCTTCTTGTGAATACCAAGCACCCCTTCAACACACAAACTTGATGTTGCCCCTTCGTCTACCACCCCTCGCACTTTTAACAGCTGGAACTGTTTACAAAGACTCAGCAGACCCGAGAATTTAAACATAACAGGGATCTATCTTTCTTTACCTGCTGAAACAGAGGCGATTTTTCTCTGGTCCGTCAGGCATTCCATCTTTTAATTCATCTCCAGAAACCAAGGATGCATCGTCATCACTGTCAAACATATCATCTTGTAAAATAGGATTGAAATGCTCTGAAAGGCAAAAGAGGTTTGTTAACTTTCCTGAATAGCCTTTGTCTCTTTCTCTTCCATTAATACAGCTTCTAAATCAGTGCCAAAACCCTTTCTTCATTTGAGAGCACACACTGAAAGCTATTTCCTAGAGTTCAGCCCACCACAGATCTAAGGAGATGGCACAAGGCCCTACAAAGCTGTACTAAGTCCCACTGATGTGTACGTATAAGGTACGCTACTCTTGGTGATTTTTTTCTCCCCCTTAGAATAAAGGAGATTACGAACAATTTCTGCAGTTGCTAAACAGATAAAAAAAAAACAAAAACAAACAAGACCATTTCTTTCTGGAGGAAGTTCCCACAATGAAAGCACGGGGATAAAGGATGTGATGGCCACAGAATTCCATTCATCTAGTAAGTATCAATGCTAATTGATCTCACGTGTATAGTACGATCCACAAACATTTAAATTAGGAGACTGGTTAAAAATGATGATAACTAAAACAATATTTAGCTTAGACCAGTTATACTTGTATCCTGGTCCTGACATTCTTCAGAAAGGAATTAGAAACATTGACCTAGAAATGCTTCCCCTCCAAATATCTGAGTTTTGATTTTTTAAAGAAAAATAGGTGCCTTATACTTCAAACCTCAAGTCAACCTCTACAAATGCTAATTATCTTAGCTGCCGTCAGAAGCAGGATGCTTCAGTAGAGAACGCATCGTCCTTTACTGTGTATTGAGTCATTCAGAGCTTCCATTTGGCATTTCAGTTTCGAATCCACAATAAAACCTATGCGTTGTATTCCAGACTTGCCCAAAAAAAAGACATGCACATGCAAATAATAAAATTCTACCACCATTATGTCTGAAAGGTTTAAGTTGATTGCACAAACCACAAGTTTTTGCTTTAGCAGAATTATAAAGAAGTGGATGCTGTGGTTATACCTTGCTGTTGGTCCTTCTTTAGCGCAAGCTGTGCATGCGGGAAGATCTTCTGCACAACTTGTAAAATATTCTCTACTGATCTTTAAAAAAGTGGCTTGAAAATGGGTGATAGTGCTTGTACGGGTGAAGCCTTGATCCGGTTTGAAGCTGGAACAACCTTCTTCATAGCCATGAAAAAGTCCTTTGCTTTTATTTTAATAGAATTAACGTCTAGTAGCAACTTCTCCCTACTTGCATAAATCTGAGGATAGCATCGGCGTAGAGAGCACAGAGCAGCTTCAGTACAGAGGGATTTGATATCTGCACCACAGTCTCCTAACAAACAAAAATCAAACGTTACATCAGTCAAGGCCCAGGTTTACAACATGCAACATTTAAAGAATTTGTAATGCCAAAACCAAACAGCTTAACAGGGAATTCAAAGTGCTACCGCTTGTGAGGAATGTTTTAACAATTCGTGTCCATAAAGAACAATTCTGTTTGAATCCTGTCTGCCTCTGGGCCCTGCACTGGCAATTTAATTCTTGAACCACAGATGCAGTGTGTCCCAGTCTCCCCCTCATTCTAGTCAATTTATCAAGTCTTCAGAAAATACTCCTTAAATTTATGAACCTGTTTGCTTTTGTTATTCCGGACTTCTATTTCTAACAGTTACAGCCTTTTTTTTCCTGTCTTCTTCGAGATTAACTTAACACTGCTATAGACCAGTTCTTATCCATGAAGAACTGGTTGGTGACCTGCTACGGCACTTAGATGTGCACAAGTCGATGGGGCCGGATGGGATCCACCCAAGGGTACTGAGGGAACTGGCAGAGGAGCTGGCCAAGCCACTTTCCATCATTTATCAACAGTCCTGGCTATCAGGGGAGGTTCCAATCGACTGGCGGCTAGCAAACGTGACGCCCATCTACAAGAAGGGCCGGAGGGCAGACCCGGGAAACTACAGGCCTGTCAGTTTGACCTCAGTGCCAGGGAAGCTCATGGAGCAGATCCTCCTGAGAGTCATCATGCAACAATTGCAGGGGAAGCAGGCGATCAGGCCCAGTCAGCATGGCTTTATGAAAGGCAGGTCATGCCTGACGAACCTGATCTCCTTCTATGACAGAGTGACGCGCTGGGTGGATGAGGGAAAGGCTGTGGATGTGGTCTACCTTGACTTCAGCAAGGCTTTTGACACCGTCTCCCACAGCATTCTCCTCAAGAAACTGGCTGCTCTTGGCTTGGACTGGCGCACGCTTCGCTGGGTTAGAAACTGGCTGGATAGCCGGGCCCAAAGAGTCGTGGTGAATGGAGCCAAGTCCAGTTGGAGGCCAGTCGCTAGTGGCGTCCCCCAGGGCTCGGTGCTGGGGCTGGTCCTCTTTAATATCTTCATCGATGATCTGGACGAGGGCATCGAGTGCACCCTCAGTAAGTTCGCAGATGACACCAAGTTAGGTGCGTGTGTCGATCTGCTCGAGGGTAGGAAAGCTCTGCAGGAGGATCTGGATAGGCTGCACCGATGGGCTGAGGTCAACTGCATGAAGTTCAACAAGGCCAAGTGCCGGGTCCTGCACCTGGGGCGCAATAACCCCAAGCAGAGCTACAGACTGGGAGAGGAATGGTTGGAGAGCTGCCAGGCAGAGAAGGACCTGGGAGTGATGGTGGATAGTCGGCTGAATATGAGCCAGCAGTGTGCTCAGGTGGCCAAGAAGGCCAACGGCATCCTGGCTTGTATCAGGAACAGCGTGACCAGCAGGGCTAGGGAGGTGATCGTCCCCCTGTACTCAGCTCTGGTGAGGCCGCACCTCGAGTACTGTGTTCAGTTTTGGGCCCCTCGCTACAAGAAGGACATGGAGGTGCTTGAGCGGGTGCAGAGAAGGGCGACGAAGCTGGTGAGGGGCCTGGAGAACAAGTCCTACGAGGAGCGGCTGAGGGAGCTGGGCTTGTTCAGCCTGGAGAAGAGGAGGCTCAGGGGTGACCTTATCGCTCTTTTTAGGTACCTCAAGGGAGGCTGTAGCGAGGTGGGGGTTGGCCTGTTCTCCCACGTGCCTGGTGACAGGACGAGGGGGAATGGGCTTAAGTTGAGCCAGGGGAGTTTTAGGTTAGATGTTAGGAAGAACTTCTTCACTGAAAGGGTTGTTAGACATTGGAACAGGCTGCCCAGGGAAGTGGTGGAGTCACCATCCCTGGAAGTCTTCAAAAGACATTTAGATATAGAGCTTAGGGATATGGTTTAGTGGAGGGCTGTTAGCGTTAGGTTGGAGGTTGGACTCGATGACCTTGAGGTCTCTTCCAACCTAGAAATTCTGTGATTCTGTGATTCTGTGAGATGTGACTGTCCCTGTGAATGGCTGGGGAAGAATGTTTTAATTACTCGTGAAGTGTCAATAAGAAAGCTATTTGTGTTTGATGTCTGGGAGTTTCATAACAACTCATAACAACTAGTGACTGTTATGGGATACTATGCAGACCTTTGGTATCTGGCCAGGGCGCCAAGAGATTAAGAGGAAGAAAAAAGAAGCTGAAGGACGGCTGGGAGACAAGACCTGCAGAAAATGTTCTATAAACTTGGTACAGTGCCAAAGGAGTACAAAGGGGAAGGACTTGGAGAGGAAGACTACGAGCCTTCAGCATGAAAGACCCCTAGAGACCCCCAGAGGAGACTGATGCGCATGCTCCAGTAGGAGGGACTGGACCCCGGAGGCTAATTATAATAATCTATTTTTTTTGGAAGTAGTAATGAATATGTACTAGTCTAGGAGCATAAAAATCAGCTGCTTGATGTAACTGGTGTGTGCCCTGGTGGAGCGGAGACTCTCAGTGCACCCAGCACTGTTTGCTTACCTCTATTCTTTTATATTCTTTTAATAAATCCTATTTTTTTATTTAATCCTAATTTGAATCCTGAGCCATTTATACCACTCTCTGCAGGGAAGTTTCATGTTGCTCACTGCCTGATATCCTGCGCTTATGCAGCTGAAGCAGACTCCTCATCAAAAACTATACTCTTGAGGAAGATGCCCCAGAACCATTTAATGTTCTCAGACAACAAGAGGAACGACAATAAAGAGTAAATAGATGAAAGCATCTCACTCTGATTGCTATGAAGGCGTGCCAGCTGCCTCGTTGACTAGTTGTGCAGCAAGGCACAAGAGCATGGGTACTGCCTGGTACAACCTAGGTTCTTTACAACTTGGTCACAAGCAAGAATCCATTTTGGTTTGTCTTACCAATGCATTTCTCAGCTAGTTCATCAAGCAACATGTCCGGTGGCTGAGGGGTCCAGTCACGAGTATGAATCTTGAAAATTTCTTTTCTAGCCTGGAGGCAAAATCATTGCATTTTAGCTTGTCCCAAGTTTTCCTTAAAAATACCAACAAGAAACAAACAAACCAAAAGGCAAACAAACAAACAACAAAAAACAAAACAGTCCTCCCTCAAAACCCCTCATCTATTAATACACTTTTCTTACTTGCTCAACTTTCAAGTATTTTACAGTTATTTAATATACACTCTGCATTGTCAACCAGGAAATTGAATATTTCTTATTTGTTATACTGAACTTTTTCTAGGAACCTACAATGAAAGAAAAGGCATTTATAGCTTCAATAACAAGTTTCCAAACTACAAGACCTAAGGACCCAGAGGAAAATACTGTAATGAAAAATTTATCCAGAAACATTTCTTTGCTGTCCAAAAAACTTCTCTAAAACTTAGCAAGCATTCATTGGGACAGTCTCATTACTTCATCACATTTGCTTTTCAGTCAGTAAATTCACAGAAAACACTTCTGGCACAATGCTTCCAATTGCTACAATTACTATAAAGAAGAAAAGAATTATGACTCAAACTACTACCACTGAGCAGGGGCACAATCAAATGCAAACACGTCCCCTATTCACTCATAAGTGAAGGACTGAGACCAAAAACACAACTTCATGATGAAAGCGCCCAAGTGGACTAAATAATTAAGCAAACAGGTACAACTTTGGGAATGAAAGATTTGATTATAGAACTAACTACTTGGTGGTATCATCCTGACCATATATATCCAGTACCAGATTTGCCCTCCATGGAACAACGCAGTGTCTCCACGTGTCACTCTTTTGTTCAAGTTGTCAATTATTTTTTTTTCCTATAAAGTTGGACTTTGCCATGGTAGCACTAACGTTGAATTTAAGTTCTCACCTCTTAATTTGGCAAGTTGAAGAGGAACTGTCTGCCAAAGCGTCCTGGTCTTCGTAAAGCAGGATCTATAGAATCCAGTCTGTTGGTAGCTCCGATTACCACGATCTCCCCTCTGTTATCTATGCCATCCATAAGCGTCTGAAGAGTTGAAACAATGGAACTAATAGAAAAATATAAGTTTTACTTACTGGGTCAGTAAATTTTGTTACATTCCACATGACTTTCTTGATGCCGGAATAACCTTCTTCCTAGTGGTCATTCAAAACTGGGAAAAAAATAGTCTCCCAAATCGGGGTTTTTTTGATTAGATAATAAATCTGCAGATTGTTAAGTCATCAAGCACTTCAAGACAGTTTGAAATAATCTCTACGTTAATATAAAAGGAGTACTGCAATCTTCTGCTCAGGAAGAAAATCACGGAAAATGTCAACTTTGATTTTAGATGTTGAATTTGTTGCAGTGAGATCTTCCTCATCACACGATTCTATTTGGATTTAAACCATATTATCTATGGAGAGACCACGATTAGGACAAGAACAGCACAGAGTTCAGCATGAAGCCAATCAGGAGCTCAAGTTTGTATTCTTTGTATTCAACTTTACCCTTCTCTTGCTGGAAGGACCTGCTTTTTGAGTCTCCTTCTCTTCACTAGGAGCATGTTCCCTCTTGCTTTGGTAATGCTCTTTCTCAGTGGTTTTAGTCTTGTCCTTTGTATCTTGGCATCTCTCTGTAACAGCTGAGGAGGAAAGGTTTTTAGAGCTACATTCAGTGTCAGACTCGAGAGAGGAAGTATGCCGCAATTTCTCACCAGGCTCACAAGACTCTTTGCTGTACAAAACGCTTTCTTTTGAAATGAGGTCACGTTCTTTTGATCTTCTTTCTTTCTCCTTGTCTCCACCGTCATCACATTGGTACTGGGCGAGGTATTCATCATTCCCAGGAGATTTCGGAGGGTCCACGACACTGCACAAAATAAAATCACATTTCTCACTTCTGCTGAAAGACCTGAATATTAAGAGTAAAACCTTCCAACGTCAAACAAACAAACAAAAACCTCCGAACTACAGGAACCCTTGCAAAGATATGCCATTTAGAAACCTCTCCTGTGATTAGGACACCTTCAGCTCCCAGAGAAAGTGCTTTTTCCCCTCTTGCTTCTGAAGCCATTGCACTAAAAAAGCAAACGCATCTGTCTCCCTCCACATGCTGCTCTGAATAAGAGCCAGAATATTCAAAGCCACTCTATTTGTTCTCCCCACATAGCCAAAAAAACACCAGTTGAAAGAGTTTTCTACCTCTCTCCACGAATTTACATCCACATATCCTATGACTGCAAAAATAGAAGGCGGGGCTCAGGAGAAACAGCCAGTGCTGGAAATGAAAAAAAGCAGCCTGTTTCTTCAGAATCTTAAGCCTATGCTACTAGGAACAAAACAAAACAAAACAAAACAAGAGGAGAGGAGAACAACAGCGGGAAATTTACCTATTCTCCAGGTGTTCAATTGCAAAGCCTCCTCTGGAGGATCAACAGTTGTGAATTCAGTGTGCTTAGGAGAAATCAGATCTACATCTGAACCACAACTATTTCAGTAGTATCACGAACTTCTGTTACTCTGAAGAAGCAGTCAGCACCATTTCTATGTTAGGAAAGAGCTGAACAGAGTCTGTTATTCACATCAAGTAGTCAGGCAGGTTTCTTCTTCTTCAGGCTGGGTTTCACTAGAACATTACTAGCCTGTAAGCCTCATGGCATCACCTTCCATCTTGACTGCTGAACCTCCTTGCTCCCTACTATCTTCTTTGCCAAGATACAGCTGTCCACATTTACTTTTCCTACTTGGCTGGACTGAATTTAAGAAGGTGTCTTGCATCTAAGAAAGGGAACAAAAGCTGCTGCCCAGCAGCGTCTGGCTCAGGGAGGAGTGAGAAAGCTCTGTGCAGCCCCCAAGGTCCGTGCAGCAGGAGGCAGGAGGTGCTCCAGGCTCACAGCAGCAGTTCCCCTGCGGCCTGTGCAGGGAGAGGCCCCTGGTGGAGCAGGCTGTGCCCCTGGTGGAGCAGGCTGTCCCCCTGCAGCCCATGGGTCCCCCGTGGAGCAGATCTCCACGCTGCAGCCCCCCTGTGGCTGGAGGAGCCCCCGGTGGAGCAGGTGGCTGTGGCCTGGAGGAGGCCGCGGCCTGTGGAGAGCCCCCACAGGAGCAGGCCCCAGGCTGGACTGGAACAGGCTGTGCTGAGCCTGCTTTGCCCGTGACGCTCCTTGTGGAGTGATCTCCCTGTCCTTCTGGCAGCCCTTGAGCCCTTGCCAGCCTCTTTTCTCCCCTTGGCGTTGGAGGAGGGGCAGGGAGAGAGCGCTTGTGCTGGAGCTCAGCTGCCCAGCTGAGGAAAACCACCACGGCTCTGTCTTGCCGCTGCTGCAGCACGCTGGTAGCAGCCAGCACCGTCTGTTCTTCGAGCCTCAGCAAGCCCACAGCATCTTCCCAGAAGGGATCCCTTTCCTTCACGCCTGACAGGCGCCGCCTCCAGAGGCTGAGGGCTTGTGCCCCGTTTGCAAGCGCTTTCTCAGTGCCTACTTCCCCAGAGACGGATCCCAGCTGCTTGGCTTCACTGCCCTCTGCTGCCAGGCTCCCGCAGCTGCTATCCCAGCCGCGCAGCGAACATGCGGATAGAAGGCTGCATCATCGTGAGTATCCGCACGTCCCCATGTTACATCTTTCATTTTGCCTCATTCACAATCGTGTTTTTTGGTCAAGAAATGTTATCACAAGGAAAAAAAGAATTGTACTTCTCTAATAAGTAGTCTTTGTTGTCCGGCCAGGATCAGTAAAAATCCCTGCTCGCCGGTAACTAGATCCCTTCATAGACCAGCGGGGGGCAGGGGAAAGGCCTCCTGCCCGGCCGGGCTCCCCTCTGCTGCCCTGAGGGGGAGCAGGCCGTGTCGCGGGCCCTGTGGGTCGGGGTGCGCTGAGGGGAGGGGGGGGGTGAAGGCCGCAGGGCCTGGAGGCAGGGCTGGGGGCTGGGGTGTTCCCTCCCCCTGTATCAGCCCCTTCTGGGCCCTGTGAGACGCGGAGCTGCTGCCCGGGGTTAGGCCCAAGGTCTCCTGTCAGGCCCGGGGCCGCCCTTCCCCTCGCCCTGCCCTTCCCTCCCGCTCCTGAGCCCTTCGTCAGGCCTTGCTGGGCCCTCTGTCCGGCTGTCTGTCCGTCCATCCGACCCTCTGGCCATCTGTCCCACCACCCTGCCCCGTCCCTGCCCTCTCCCTAAGGAAGCAAAGAGTCCCCGGGCTGCCTTCATGGGAGGGGTGGGGGGGAGAGGGGAGGTACTGCTGAGAAAAAAATGAAAGATTTCCCCCTTAACGGACGCCTTGCGAGTTCTTTCGAGTTCCAACCTTCTGCCTTCCTTCCGCAGCAGTGCCTCTAAGGGGTGCGCTGTAAGGCAGCCCTCATCTGGTGCGTTGCTCCTCCGTTCCCCCAAGGAACTGCCTTCAGGATCTGACTAACTCTGGATGCACCCGGTTGTCGCCTTAATTTCTCCTTTAGCTTGCTGAAAACAGCCCGGTTGGGTGACCTTTTGCGTTTCTCGCTTAAAATTTGGATCGAGGAGGTCTGTGTTTCCTTACGCTGATGTCCACGCTGAAGGTGCAGAAGGGTTCCGTGCTGTTGCTTGGGTCAGCCTTGTTGCCAGGTTTGGAATGTTTAGCCTACCGGTGCTTCGGTGCTGTTGGGCTGCACTCAGAGTGTGAGCTCTGGGCGTTATTTCTCAAATACTGCGTTATTTGAGCGTACAGACCCGAGATATTCTGCGGAGAGGTGATTTAAGGCACGTCAGAACCACGGCTGCGGCGTGTGCCAGCGTCGGACGCCCGTTCGAGTGATCGGGCGGAGCAGGTGAGTTGAATTTGGTGCTGGGTGGCGAGGTGGTGTTGGGGGAAGAGCTAGGCTAAGGAGAGCTTCCTCTTGCTCTGCCCCTTCCCATCTCAAATGGCCGCTTCCTGGGGAGATGGGTTCGTTGGGAGGTTAACTACAACGTTACAGTGAGGATGAGGAATCATCTTTAGTCCCGTAGGTATTTGCTGCCAGGCCGCAGCGTTGATTTCAGAAATTGTATTTAATAAAGGGAAAAGAATGGAAAGATGTATTCTTTACCATACTCTCTTTTCTCGGAGAGTAGATGGAGGAGCTTCAGCAGTGCCCTTCCTCCGGAAACGATTCCCAGTGTCTGCTCAGACACTGAGGAGGAAAATGGAGGAGAGCCACCCGATAGAAATAAAGGAAAGAAGGGGTCATGGATTAAGGGAAAAGCACTACTTAAAAAATTGGTGCTCTCTAAAAACGGGTTAAGGGTTTGGGACCTGCAGGTGCTGCCTACACCTGTGTGCGTTGCAGTCGTGCCTGTTGCCACTGAGCAAAACGGGGAGAGCTGCTTTGTCGAACGCGGCGTGTTAAAGCACGTGCCACTGCCTGGAAGAAAAGCACGGACTTCCCTCGTGTGGGCCTTCTTCCTTAGCGATCTGTGGTTTACCTGATGGTTTCCCATAAGCTGTGAATGTTTAAAAGAAAAATAAATAAAAAAAAAAAACCAACAAAACCAACACCAACGTTGAGAGTGGTGAGGCAGATCCTCACCTGGGGACTCAGAATCAGCAGTGACATCACCATGCGAAGCATTGTGTGCGCTTCGGGTTGGGGCTGCTGCGAGCCTCGCAGCGGGGAGGGAGAGCGGATCCGGGGTGCCTCTGTGTCAGCCCTCTGCCCTGGTGGCTTCGTGAGCACTGAGAGTTTGACTCCTGTGTTCCCAGCTTTCGCTTCCGCACCTGCGGTGTGGCAGAGCCAGCGAGCTGCTTGCTCAGCTGGAGGAGGAAGAGGAGTGACCTCAACATTGCCGAGGTAAAGCACAATTATTGAAAAGATTTGGCAAAGATGTGGGTTGTACCAGCGCGGCTGCTGCAGCTGCAGCAGATCCTGGAGCATTGGAGAAGATAGAGAGGGTTTTCTTCGTGAAAAGAATGCTGTTAAAAGTGTTTTCATGCCAGAAATTAGGATAAACGCCTCTGTTGTTTGACATCCTCTATTGAGCTGGCACATTGGCATTACAGCGTACCTGGCACGCTGTTTGTATTAAAAAAAAAAAGGTATTTTAGTCAGGGCAGGCCAGAAACCTGCCTTGGCACTTGCACATCGCAGCAATGCTTACAGACCCTGCATCCTGGCTGCCAGGCCAGGATCTAAATCCGATGGTGCTGTTGGTAAACTGAAGCTCAGGAAGCGCTTCTGGGTTTTTCTGTCCTTCCAAGTAAAAGCTTCCAACCTTTTATTATTAATTTGTAAGAACTATTTCATCCACTTTTGTCCAGAAGAGTCAGAAATAATTTGCACAGAAATGTGCAGCGTTTTAATGAAAGGATTCAGAATCACTCTAAATTGAACTTTATCTGGTCTGGTTGCAGGTTTTGTGACATTTAGTGTCTTTTAAAAAAAAAAAAAGAAATCAAAATTTCTGACTTCATATCAGAAAAAAAGAAAAAAAAATGCTTGTGGCTAAATAAAATCTGTTGCAGCTCTGCTCATCGAAAAATCATTGGCTGTTAAATTGGACCTAAGTCGTCTTCTCTAACCTTTCATGATCCTGCAGCAATGGATGATGATGGATATATGGATTAGGGAACAGCACGTGATGGCAAACCTGTGGTATTTGCTACAGCGCAGAAAGAAAAACCAAATTGCTTCCAAAAACTCAAACTAATTCAAAATCCTTGGTATCATGCAGCCGTGCCACTGGCAAAGTGAGCATTCCCCTGCCTCTCAAAGCTTGCTGTACCCTTGATCTGCTGTCTTGCTGCTGTTAATTGATTGCAACTCTACATGTCTGATCAGGGCTACGAGTTGTTCTCGATATGGAGATCATACAACATATACTGTGCACGCTTGTGTGTATAGATATGTTTATCCTGTATGCATGTGCATACATATGCATATTTGTGTGCTGGCCCCCAGATTCCTCATGTTACAAAGAAGGTATACTCATCAAAATCTTTTGTAGAGCCTCCATTTTTTTCTAGTTCCCTCAAAATGAGAGAATTTTTACGCGCTCTCTGTGTCGAAAAGGCAAAAATTCTGATTTTCACTGTTGCTCTCGCTAACTTTCTCTCACTCCCTCCTCGTGTGTGTATAAACATAGATGTGTGTATGCGTATGCACATCTGTGGATTTAGATGCACTGGTATGTTTTTTGCTGTACAGGTAATAAAGACGGGGAAAGGTTTTTGTGTTTTCTTAATAGGTGAAGAAATCTTGAAGACCAGAGATTGGAACATGCTGAATTTTAAATTAAAAAAAAAAAAAAAAAAAAAGTTAAATTGTCCGGCTGTGGAAGATGGAGCCTCATTTTTGCAGCCACTTTGAATCACGAGTTCATCTCTAAATGCGCTGTTTTTTTTTTTTGTTTTTGTTTTGTTTTGGTTTTTGTTTTTTATTTTTTTGAAGAGCTCACTAACCCTGGCTGCGTCCAGTCTGAGAGAGCATTCAAATGGACTTGCTTCCTCTATTAGTTATAAGCTGTTTAAAAGCGCATCCAATGTTTGAATTGTGGATGAGAGGTTCCCTTGGCAAAGTGAGGAGGAAAATTCTTCCTACCCCTTTATTATTAATTCACGGATTCAGTCTTGGTTCGGCCTACAGGAGCAGTTAACTGGAAGCCTTTGAAGATCGATAACTTTGCTGAGGTTGTCCAGGTCGGTGAAATCGAAGACCCACAGGGCCTGGAACATGCTGTTTAATGCGTCCTAACTGTGTTCTAGAGAAGTTATTTGTAGCCATAGTTGATTATTGACTTGCATGTATCATCAGGTGTTTTTTTAAGGAGTGACTCCGTTTTCAGGCTTCCAGATGTGCTCCAAGTCATATTATTGAGGATGTGGAAGAGAACGCTTGCTGACAAAGCTCCTGGCAGCTTTACAGAACTTTAATATTTAGTTAGTTCATGTAACAGCTGATTTCAAGGCTTTGCTCTCTTTGAGAGACTGATGACTTGATTTGATTAACTGAAGAAAGCTGGAAAAATGTTCGTTCCTCATTATTTTTCACTTGTTACTTTCTTTCGGGTTACTTTTAAAAAGAAGATTTCACTGATCACAAGCCGGTAGAAGACTTTCAGCCCAAGCAAGGGTGAAGACAGCTCTCTCCAAGAGCAGAGGAAGTCCCTGTGGAGAGAACCCGAGCTTGTTAGCAGAACTCGTCGGCATGTCTAAACAAGGAGACGATTGCTACTTCTATTTCTATTCTACCTGTACCAAGGTATGGCTGGCTTTCCTTTGCTTTGCTTTTTTTTCCCCTTTTTTTCAGGAAGGAGTAGATTAGGAGGAGGAAGCACACTGGTCTTTGGTTAACTTGAGAACCAGATAGATTGCGAATTCAGTTGTAGCACCATTAGGCAGCAGCATGGCCATTTTTGAGGCTGTACCCTATTTTCCTTGTTGGTTTCCTTTTGGTTCCAGGGAGACAAATGTGCCTACCGCCACTGCGAAGCTGCTCTGGGCAATGAGACGGTCTGCAAGCTGTGGCAGGAGGGTCGTTGTTTCAGGAATGTCTGCCGATTCAGACACATGGAAATTGACGTGAGTGCCTAACGATGTGTTCTCAAAATAAATCAACAAAAGCATTTTTCAGTGCCGTAGGTGTACTGATTGTGCTTTTGCAGGATAGATTCGTTTGCTTCAAAATCATACTGGTTTCTGTTACCAAGAGAGGGGGTGGGGGGAAGCAGAGGGAAATAAAATCAATGCCTTAGGTATGTCTTAGCAAGATATATATTTTTTTTTATTAGATGCTGACAGTTTTCTCAAGAGATGCAGAATAGCTGTTAAATAGACTGCTCAAACCTGCTGGAGCAGGGGGGTAATAAACAGGCTGTTCTATCCTCATGGGAGCAGGCTTGATAATGAACTATCAGGTCTCTTCTGACCCACAGTCCTTCAGATAACGCTGTTGTAGCTGCCTGGGGTGGGAAGTGGGGAAAGTTAAAGGTGCAGCAGAACTAAGTCTCCAAGAAGTAGTTCTAGACAGGGTTAACCTAGGCAATTTCAGATGTTCTTTTTCCCTCTGAATAATCCTAGTATAATCCTAGGTGTATTACTTTAACCCACCCTCAACTGATGTCTGAGAGTGCCTGTCTTCTCAAACTGAGTGATGACCAATCTAAATGTGCATAGTGGTTACAGCTTACGCAAACTTTGTGAATATGCCCAGAAATACTACACTTAACTGAGAAACTGACCTTTGGAATGATGTTTCAGCACTGTGTTGTGACAGCTGTCACGATCTGGAGCTGTGCATCTCTTTGCAAGCCTCAGGTGCATGTTATCACGAGCTTTTCTTTCTTTCTGTCTTCAGAAAAAGCGCAGTGAGATTCCTTGCTACTGGGAGAACCAGCCGGGAGGCTGTCAGAAAGCCAACTGTGCTTTTCATCATGCAAAGGGACGTTACATCGATGGACAATTCTTACCACCAAGCAAGAGTGAGTTTAGGTCCTTTTTCTTTAAGCGCTGAAGAATTAATTTTGAGTATTACTTAGTGGGTGCCAATCCTGTAGGGGGCGTCAGGTAACTGTTCATTTGTGAGTGCAGGAAAAGGTCTGCAGTCATAGGTGTACTGCACCGAGTGTACTGCTGGTGTTTGTTTTCTGCTTTCGTGCTCAGCTTCTCTTTGCTTTGTGTGATGTTTGCCTTGCAGTTTGCTTCCTGTTGTTTCCTCTTTTGCTGGGTGGTAGGGAGATGTGTTGTTGTTAGAAGGGAAGTCATTGTTCACGGTGTAAGCGGTGATGGGATGGGCAAAAGGAGATGCTGAACTCGTTGTCTGTGCGGGTTATCTGCCTTTGCTACCATCTCTTTGCATTGTGGTCAAAGTTTTAAACTGCCATATTACCGATGATCCTCCTCTTCCTCTAGCTACACTGCCAAGTCCGCCTGAGTCCGCGGACGATGATTTGAAAGTGGCTCAGATGTCACTGCAGCAAAACAAACTTTCTGTCCAGTCAAATCCCTCTCCACAGCTAAGGGGGTGACGAAAGTGGAAAACTCTGAAAATGTCCCAAGCCCTACACACCCTCCAGTTGTAATCAATGCTGCAGATGATGATGAAGATGATGATGGTGAGCATGTTTTGGTTCTTGGAAGGAATTTGTGCTGTAAATGATTGTGTAAATCTTTGGTTCTTGAAGGAATTTTTGCTGTAAATGAATGTGTTAAATCTTTGGTTCTTGAAGGAATTTGTGCTGTAAATGAATGTGTTAAATCTTTGGTTCTTGAAGGAATCTGTGCTGTAAATGAATGTATAAATCACAGATGACCTGAGGTCTGACTAGCGATAGGGCAGGCAGTCTGGCCAGGTCACTGGTGGCTTTGTCTGGCAGTCAGTGGACAGAAGCTGAAACGTTGGAGGAAAGCTTAGAACCACTCCTGGCTTTAGCTGGTCTTTTGTGTAAAGTTCTATGTGAAACTAGGAAGGAAATTTCTTTTTTCTGTCTGAAGAGCAATGTGTTGTGTAGTAGTTAAAGCTGCAGAGATAATCTAGAGTCCTAGATGTTTTGTCCTAGTGTATTCTACTTAGGAGTTCATCAGGTCAGTGTAGCTGTTTAAAAAACAAACAAACAAACAAACAACAACAACAAAAAAAAAACAAAACAGCAACCAAGTTTTTTATACGAACCATGGGCTGAAGTGTCACTGCATGAGCTACGTAATCATGACCAATCTGGTCTATGCATAACTGAATCGATTTTTCCCCTTCAGACCAACTTTCTGAGGAAGGAGAAGAAACTAAAACTCCCGTCCAGCATCCAGCTGCGGAAGGCAAAAATGGATTACGGGTGATTTCCACTCGGAAAGGCAGTTCTACTACTACTAAACAAGGTATGCCAGCACCTTAGTAGGATTAATCAGAAGAACTTGACAGTTAAGTCAAAAGCAGCGTGGTGTAAAAACACAACAAAATGTAGGGGTGCTGAATGGAGTCGGTTATTTCCATGATCTCATTTCTGCCATTAATACCATCATGTGCCCATTGGGTCAGAAAGGTGAACTCCTTTTCTTTACTTTTGGAGAACAAAACAGGGCCACAGCATGGAGTTTAAATGGCTGCACGTGCAGCCTTGCAACCACTGTTGATAAGCCATATCTAACGATAGAGGGATGTAATATCGTGTAAATGGATTAAAATTAAAACTACATTTTGAACCCTGAAGGATGAAAGGAGGGGCAAAATGCCATTGGTTCTATGGCTCTTTCACTTGTGAGGAGTGTTGACAGGCTTTATTTGAAATACTTCAGAAAGTTCCTGAGCGCTAAGAAGCCTGAGGACCTGTGGTCCTCAGTGAGTGCCTCTAAGCCTGTCTCATGAACTGTTTCCTGTTTTCAGAGGGCAATCTGAATTTTGGAATAAAAACACTTGAGGAAATCAAATGGCAGAAGATGAAGGAAAAAAATAAGAGACACGGTGGTGAGTTAATATTCCCTACTTTCTTATCCTGTTCACGGCAGGTGATGGTGACTGGGAGCTGCTTGAGGGACAGACTTCCATTTTTAGCTGGGGGCATAAAGCAACCTGATTCTCAGCCAGCTGGTATTCTAAATGGGAGTTCAAAGGGCAACCAGAGGCAAATTAGTCACCTCTCTTCTTTACATGCTCTGCTTGCTGTATTTTAGACAGTAACAAATCATTTAAAATTTTTTGTTCTTTGTGATAGTTTTTTATGTTGGGTAAACTTCCTTATGTTTTGGTTGCTCTGAACAGAAGGTTCTTCAAGATCTTCTCTTCGTCCCGTTGATTCTATGATTTTTCCTCCTCCAGAAGAGGAAAATGTCCGGACAGTGGTGAGAACTGTGACAGTGTCTTCCAAGAAAGGTAATAATGAATGCTTTTGTTTTGATTTCATTACTCCTAAACTGGAGAGTTAAGCAATACTTAAAACAATTCACCCATGTTAGCCTTCTGGTGCTGCCTTCTGTTCAAAACATGCTTTTATGCTTAAAGTCCCTGGTTGTACTGGAAAGATTTGGTGCTCAGGTTAAGTGCAGTGGCAGGAGAAAAAAAAAAAGTGTCAGTATGCCAATAGGGGGGTAACTGAAAAACAGAAGAGTAACGAGAAGAGCGAGCTGTAGAAGCCAGTGCTATATAAGAAGCAATTTCTGAAGCATTAAAGAGGCGTACAGGGGCAAGTGTGGACACAGTATGACAGGAGTTTGTGTATAAATTGTTTAGAGCTGTGCAAATGCCTTTTAAAGGGAAAAAAGTGTAGAAGTACTTTTACTCGTAGACATTCACCTTAGAAAGGAATATTTCTCAGCATTTGTACCTAAGAATGTTCTGCTTGTTTATGCAGCTTTGTTCTGCACAAAGTATAGGTGTCAAGCAGACTCAGATTCACTCTCTACTATCTCAGCTGGAATTTGAAGCAAGCACTGAGACTATTAATATTTTTTTCCATGTTAATTATAGTTAAAATATGAGTTTATGTGGTTTAGCTGTCGTGTTATGTTACGTTATAAAGCTGTTATGTGGTTTAGTGTCTGACTGGGGTTTTTTGGACATGGGCTAACAGGATAATATTTCTGTTGGCTACTCTCATTTCTGTGAAATAGAAAAAAAAATTCCCTTTTGTTTTAGGGGAGGAACCTGTGGTTCGAGTAGATCTTGCTGATAGACAAGGAAAACGGAAAGCCTCCGCGGGTAAGAACTTTTTACGAGCTATTATGTAGGTGCTGCCTTCTATATACGACTTCATTAAGGAGTATTTGTGATGTATGAAAGGAAAATACATTGCAGTGGAGATCTGTGTTGACGGCAGAAATGGAAAAAAAAAAATCATTTAGCAGCTGAAAGGCAATTCTATGAAAATATGCTTGAAAAAGAGAAGCTTATTGTTGACTGTTCTCAAACCTTCCTGCAAAGAAAAGTTCTTACAATATTCCTTGTTTTCTCTGAAGATGATGTAGGCAGCCTTCCAGTGAAGCGCAGCCTTGCTGAAAGGCTGGGGAAGAAGGTAGAGGCTCCGGGAAATGCTGACAAAGCACCCAAGAGAGAGACAGGTACTAAACGGGCATCTGGATTGGATTCCTGGGTTTTGTCTTTCTGTTTGTCCTTTTCCAGTGATGTTTCTTTTTGCATGTTGGCTGAGGTCGTAATCACTGGGATTCAAAGTTACCTTTCCTGTCTTGTTTTGAAATGTGAACCTGAAGTTGACATTATGCAGCCTCCCTAAATCGTTCTTTTTCTGTTTTGCAGTTCGAGTTCCCAAGTCTCTGAAGGACAGGCTGGGATTACTTCCTAAACAGACCAGTACTGAGAGAGGTAACAGCTAGATACTAAATATGCTTTCTCCTCCTTCCTTTCCATGAACTTGGACTGCTTTCATACATCCCTACAAACTAATTTAAACGAAAACAAAGAACTGACGCCTCTTGCTTGAGTGCTGAAGCTCTTCTGACAGCCACTATCAGAACTCTGGCTCTAGATGTGTGTTTATTTTCTACTTGTGCCTTGTCGAGGTTTATAGCTGCTTCTGTGAACCGTTACGTACAATTAGAATAGAACCACTGCCAGGAGCGGGAATTTGAAATGCAGTCTGAAAAAGTAATAAAGTAAAGCAGCATTTCTGTGTAGCAGTTCTCTCTGGATAGGGCTGGTCTTCAAAATACAAGTGGCTCAGAGGAGGAGGAGAATGTTGTTCTAAGGATATTGTTCTAAGATGCATTATTGGGAACGCTCAAGATGAGTTTTCCTTAGTGCTCTGACAAATTTTGGAGACTTAAAATATTGCTGGACTCTCTTTAAATGTTGGTGCTTCTCCTCATTTCTTGATGATGACAGGGAAGGCTGCCAAGCCGATGGGAGAGATCCATGTGAAAACACTGGAGGAAATCCGTCGTGAGAAAGCTCTTCAGAGACGCGAAACTCAAGCCAAAGCCGAGGCTGAAGGGCATGGTAAAAGTGAAGATTCCAGCGCAGGGGCAAGAGCTGCTTGTGCAGGTTGCATCCAAACTTTCTCTGAAGCCTTGTCTGAAAAAAAGAATAATCGCTTGGTAGAAGAGAAGAAAAAAGCAGGAGAATGCCATAGCAAGAGCAAAATTCAGGGTGAGTCCAAGAAGCAGCTCGCTCTGTCCGGGCCCAGCAAAGGGCAGGCGAAGGAGCCGGCAGGAAAAGTCAAGCCAGAAGGAGAAGTGCGTGTTAAAACCTTGGAAGAAATAAAGCGTGAGAAAGCTCTGCGGATGCAGCAGAGTGAAGGAGATGTGCCAGCTCCCTCAGCACAACCCGGACCTGCCCCAGCAGAGCAGAAATCTTTATGCAGCACAAAACTAACAGGTAATAAGATGCTTTAATGCCTGCCCCAGTGAGGTGCTTCCCATATTGAGCAAGTTCAGTTTGCTCAGGATCTGCTTCATGGATAAATGCTGAATGGCTTGCACATTGTAGCCTTTCTCTCTCTCTCTCATGGGACACAAGGAAATAAATGCACAACGGAAACAAGTACCCAGCTTTCTTTATTTCTGCCGTTGACAACACTTTTTTTTGTCTTTTTTTAAAGCACCTGAAAAAGAAGAAAAGAAGGCAGTGGAATTGAACCGGCCTTTTCCTAAACTTTCCTCTGGACCTGATGTACAGGTGAGTCCTCTGTGAAGACACACATACATTCGTACAATTTCTGATAATTCTGACAAGTTTTGTTACTCACCGTGTGCCACCCTCTTGAGTGTGTTCTTACCCTTCAGCAGCTGGTAGGAGCTGCAGTGCAGTCTAAATCCTATCGCCAGCAGCATTTCCAGACAACTCTGTAATCCTCAAACTTGGAATCAGTCTGTTTATACCACAGCAACAAAGAAACCCTGTTAGCACCAGCTGAAATCTACACAGTTAACGTGGAGGGAATTCTTTTTGTTCTTACTGACTTGATCTGTCAGACATGAAGGATTTAATACAGAAGGCCAGAGTTCTGTGTTCAAGGAAATCAATCTGTCAGTGGATACTGTATAGGGGAACTTGTATGACTTTCTGCTGCTTAAAAAGAATGTGATAAATAGATGTACAGCAGAACACCCTAGCTGTTTAAAGAAGCTTGCCGTAGTGGATATTGCAGATACGTGAGACTGCGTCCATAGTAAAGCATGGCTCTTGTTACAGGCAGAATTTTATGGAAAAAAAAAACAAAACAAAAAAAAAAAAACAACAGTAACCTGAACGAGATTAATATGCTGTTCCACATCAAGACCATTTTGGAGGGATTGCTGATCAGATTTTCTTAACGAAATCTCCACGGATTTTATTTTATTTTATTTTATTTTGTCCTATTCATGCACTACTTTTCTTTCCTTCTAGCCCACTCAGCAGAGTGGAACTCGTAAATGTCCAGAGAAGAGCTTTGAAGAGAGACGGTGGGAGAAGTGGCAACAGAGAGAACAACAAGAGAAGCTTCGGCAGGAGGAAGCTGCTGTCAAATCTACTGCTGGCTTCTTTAATACTGAAGCAGCAGGGAAAGTGGCAGCTCAATTTCAGGGCCAGGAAGCTAAAAGTAAGTGTTGAAGGTTAAGAGCTACTTAGGTTGTCTTCTGAAATACAGACAGAAGATGACAATTCTCATGCTGTAACTCTGGCTGGGTGCATTTTACCACGCAGTGCTATGAAGCGAAGGGTGTACTTTCTTTTTCTTAGTTTGTTTCTTTTCCTGCCAGCCAGATGTTAGGTAAGGAACGGGAGACTAGAAAATGACACTACAAATGTGGACTTTGTAGAACAACTTAACTGTGGGACATCACTGCAAGGGAGAGGAAGCTGGTACAACAGTTGCATAGACTCTTGTCCTACTATAACTGCTGCTTTTTCCTTTCCTAGCGGGAGCAGGACTTTAAATATAAAAGCTGTCTATATTTGTGAACCTAGCTTGCGCTTAGGATTGCTATGTGTCGGAGGTTTCCCTTGTCCTGGATTATTATTTACTGTAGCTCTTCGGTTTCTTTGTTCCTTTGTATGGCTTGTTGGTAGACAGAGTTTACTATGTGGAAAAGATTCCTGAGAATCCAGGCAATGGCGGTGTAATTGTGCTGGCCAAATGCATTTAACTGTGTAGAAGGACTGTGGAAATGATTAAGAGAACCTGGATTTTTCCTGAGGCAGAGCAAGACTGTATCAGTTCTCTCTTCCTTTTACTCTAGCCAACTTTATGACATCTGCGAAGCCTTCGCGTGGGAAAGTCACTTTCCCCAAGAAGAAGGCACTGAAACGTAAGGCACCTGGGAGTTATCCCTCTGCCATAGCAGCTGTGGAACTACAGACTGCCTTTGATGCTGACATGATGGGACCTCCAGCCAGAAAAGCAGCCATGGTAAGGCCAGGGGCTAATGCAGAGATGGATCCCTTATTAAATTTCTACCCTCCTCTAGGAGAAAAGGTGGAAAACTCAAACGTTCTGCAGGCCTTCTGTTTCCTTAGAAATCCAGTAGCTGTCTCCAGGATGCTTGTAGAACCCTTCTGTATTTATGAGATGAATGGCACTCTTTAACCGGTACTCTGATGCTGTGATTTCTCTGGTGTGGGGGATTTTGTCCATTAATGCCATATTCTTAAAAGACACCAGATCATGAGTAACCTCCAGGTGAATGTGAACTTTCTTCAGGAGCACCTTGGTTTTGTATTTTGGCCACGGCTCCGCAATGCCAGAGGAGAAGCAGTGTGGAGGAAAAAGCTATTAAGGAATCTTTTACCCATGTGTCATAAATACTGTTTTGCTGCTTTCTAGGGTGTTTCAGACGTGCCGGAGCACGTCCCAGCCATCAGACTTGAAGAAAATCCCCCAAACAGGTGACAACCCCAACTTGTTCTTTTTCTTAATCAGTGTATATCCCCAGGGAAACATAAGTTCTGTCACATGTGGGAAAAAATGAGGGTTCTGAGATAATTGAAGCCAAAATCCATCAAAGGAGTAAGTCACCTGAAACCACTTTCTAGCAGCTAGCAGGATTGCTTAATTAGGCTTTCTTGAAATGCTGCAAGTCAGCACAGCTTTCCGGTGACTTCTTGGGTTGTCTGAATACCTGAACGAGGATGAGGTGAAGTTCTACTTCCTCATGAGGTGATAGATGATGAGTAGTGTCCTCTGCCTTTTGGTCCTCAAGAATGCCACCTCAACTCCAGGTGCCCTGGCTTCACAGATAAACCCCCAGACTGAAAAATGTACCTGGTAGCACATCGGGCTCTAAATGTAGCCCTGGGTTGATTGATAACAATCCCTGTGTAAGATTGAAGCGTAGGAGGGCTTGCCTACAGTTTTAAGAGCCGGTTTGCAGGAAAGGGATTTCCCGTTAAGAAATGGCATATCCTGATTGTTCTTTCTTGCTCTCCCAAGACCTGAAGTGCGTCTTGGAAGCCCGGAAAGATTTGAGGAGCAGATGGAGATGGATCTCGAGACCTCGACCTCAGCTTCTTCCCAGCTAGAAGAGGCACGGACACGCCGGCTGAGTTCCACAGGGAACGCGCCCTTATCTGCGGATGAAGATTTTGAGAAGCTACTTTGGGAAATCTCAGGAGGCAGACTGGAAGCCGAAATCGACTTAGACCCAGGGAAGGACGAGGATGACCTCCTCCTTGAACTCTCCGAGATGATTGACAGTTGAACTGCGTAGTCCTAGGGTATAATTAAAAAAAAAAAAAATTAAAACTGTTCTTCTTGTTGGATACCCCGAGGTGATCCTTTTTCTAACTGAGGCTTTGCAATGAGACTTAAAGCACAGTCCGAAGTGGTAGAAATTGGCAGGATCTGCGCTCAGTTGTCCTAAATTTCCCTGCTGGTCAGAGTTAAGGTCTTGTGCATCCGTTCTGTAACTATAGGTGGTTACCTTCGATATCGAGAGGACAAAGCACTTCTTTTGGCACAGAAAGATCTCCATTGGCACGCCATGGTGGCTGCAAATCGATCTTCTGATGGAGCGATGCTCTGAAGGCTTAAACGTAAAGCTTCTTCCTTCCTCCGCCCTTGGCACAACTCGATGTTGGGCACATTGTGAAGCTTCGGTGTTCTGATTTCTCGGACAGTTGATAGCCAAATCCTGGAGTTACTATGTCAACTCTTGACTTTTACTCGTGTATGCCATTGTTTTGACTGTACCCGTGTCAGATGATGAAGCTGTAGGGGTGGGGGGGAGCAGAATCGTTATTCCAGTGTGTTGTGGACCAAACTTGCTGCCAGGAATGGGGGTGGGGGTCAGCCCACCCAGCCTTCCTTTCAATTATCAGGGAGGATCAAATGGTGAAAAGCAGCAGCTCTGCCATGCGGCTCCGCTACCCCCACTCCCTTCTCTTGTGCTGTACCAAAGTTCCCCCAGGCTTTGGTTGGTGCTTTTTGCTGGTGTGAGGACTCCGGGGCGAGCAGTCGGGACTCTGCCGCAGTCACGGGGTCGATGAAGGGTTGTTTAAGTGCCTCTTGGTTTTAAAACTTGCTCCCCTGAGCTGCTGGCTCTGCTGCCTGCTACAGCAAATGTTCGGGTGCCATCAGCATCGCGCTTGGGCGTGGGCACTGACCCTGCGGAGGACAGAGCTGAGATTCGGGTGTATTGTGTACCCTGCCACCAGCCATCGTTTTTTTTCCCCTAGCAGATCAATTTTGAATTATTTTCTGAACTTTTCGCGGCACGGTAGGCTCTTCCCGCTATGATTTGTGAAGCTGTGGGGGCCCTCAGGCATTTGCTGCTGGCAGAGGAAAAGTGCTTGTCGAATTTGTTGTAAATACTTAATGTTTGGACAAAACCACGCGTCTCTGTGTGTGTGTGTGTGTGTGTGCTGTGACGCCCCGGCCCCACCAGGGAAAACTTCCGCCGACGAAACTGCTGCTGGAGCTCACGCAGGCCTTCATCGTGCCGAAGGACTTCACGGGGACTTCTGCCGGCTCAGAAATGGGGGAGAAAAAGCAAAATCAGGAGGAGGAGAGCTCAGAGACTGCGCCCACCTGCCCTCGCTTTCCCTTCACCCCAAGAAGCCCTGTTCTACCATCAGCCTTCGCCTCTTCTGCCTGCGGTGCTGGGAGCGGGAGCGGCGAGGCGGCGGCAGCCATGGCGTACTGCGGGCAGGGCCAGAAGGTGCAGAAGGTGATGGTGCAGCCCATCGTATCCTTCCTGCGGCTGGGGGGTGCCGGGGAGGTGGGTGGGGGGCGGCTCGGACCTCAGGAGGCTCGGATCTGGGGCCCTGGCGGCTCGGCCCGGGCCTTGAGGCCTTGTTGCGGGGCCCTGAGGCCTCGCTGTGGGGTTTGGGGCCTTGTCCGGAGCCCGGAACTGTCGTCCCCGTGCTGAGCCCTTAACGCAGCGCCCCAGAACCTCATCTTCTGCTACCTGCAGAACGTGAGTACCGCGGGGAGGGGGCGGGGATGGGGATTTGGGGGGTGTGGGGGGAGTGGGGAGGGTCTGGGGATTCCCCTCGGTGAGTTTTCGGCTCCTGGCCGTGTCCCGGGACGGGTTTGTGGGGGATGGAGAGCTGTGCGGCGTGCTGGTGGGCACAAGGAGCCCGGTGTTTCCCCCTCGTGTAGCCGGGCGTGCAGGGGTGTTCCCTTGTGACTGGAAACGTGTTCTTCACCAAACGTGTAGTATTCACCCGATGGTATAACGCTCAAATGTCAGATTGTTCATTGGAACTGCCCCTGAGAGTTGCTCCTTGGAGCGTTTGGGAGCTGTCGTGGCTGTGGCTAGCAGGTATTTGTGAACACATGAGAGAACAAAAGTGCTCAGTGTTTGTGGCCCGACTTACTCTCCTCCTTCATTCTGCAGAGGTCGAGGATCCAGGTGTGGCTCTATGAGCAGGTGAACATGCGGATAGAAGGCTGCATCATCGTGAGTATCCGCACGTCCCCATGTTTCATCTTTCATTTTGCCTCATTCACAATCGTGTTTTTTGGTCAAGAAAAGTTATCACAAGGAAAAAAAGATTTGTACTTCTCTGCCCTTCCCCTCGCCCTGCCCTTCCCTCCTGCTCCTGAGCCCTTCGTCAGGCCTTGCTGGGCCCTCTGTCCGGCTGTCTGTCCGTCCATCCGACCCTCTGGCCATCTGTCCCACCACCCTGCCCCGTCCCTGCCCTCTCCCTAAGGAAGCAAAGAGTCCCCGGGCTGCCTTCATGGGGGGGGTGGGGGGAGAGGGGAGGTTCTGGTGAGAAAAAAATGAAAGATTTCCCCCTTAACAGGCGCCTTGCGAGTTCTTTCGAGTTCCAACCTTCTGCCTTCCTTCCGTAGCAGTGCCTCTAAGGGGTGCGCTGTAAGGCAGCCCTCATCTGGCGCGTTGCTCCTCCGTTCCCCCAAGGAACTGCCTTCAGGATCTGACTGACTCTGGATGCACCCGGTTGTCGCCTTAATTTCTCCTTTAGCTTGCTGAAAACAGCCCGGTTGGGTGACCTTTTGCGTTTCTCGCTTAAAATTTGGATCGAGGAGGTCTGTGTTTCCTTACGCTGATGTCCACGCTGAAGGTGCAGAAGGGTTCCGTGCTGTTGCTTGGGTCAGCCTTGTTGCCAGGTTTGGAATGTTTAGCCTACCGGTGCTTCGGTGCTGTTGGGCTGCACTCAGAGTGTGAGCTCTGGGCGTTATTTCTCAAATACTGCGTTATTTGAGCGTACAGACCCGAGATATTCTGCGGAGAGGTGATTTAAGGCACGTCAGAACCACGGCTGCGGCGTGTGCCAGCGTCGAACGCCCGTTCGAGTGATCGGGCGGAGCAGGTGAGTTGAATTTGGTGCTGGGTGGCGAGGTGGTGTTGGGGGAAGAGCTAGGCTAAGGAGAGCTTCCTCTTGCTCTGCCCCTTCCCATCTCAAATGGCCGCTTCCTGGGGAGATGGGTTCGTTGGGAGGTTAACTACAACGTTACAGTGAGGATGAGGAATCATCTTTAGTCCCATAGGTATTTGCTGCCAGGCCGCAGCGTTGATTTCAGAAATTGTATTTAATAAAGGGAAAAGAATGGAAAGATGTATTCTTTAACATACTCTCTTTTCTCGGAGAGTAGATGGAGGAGCTTCAGCAGTGCCCTTCCTCCGGAAACGATTCCCAGTGTCTGCTCAGACACTGAGGAGGAAAATGGAGGAGAGCCACCCGATAGAAATAAAGGAAAGAAGGGGTCATGGATTAAGGGAAAAGCACTACTTAAAAAATTGGTGCTCTCTAAAAACGGGTTAAGGGTTTGGGACCTGCAGGTGCTGCCTACACCTGTGTGCGTTGCAGTCGTGCCTGTTGCCACTGAGCAAAACGGGGAGAGCTGCTTTGTCGAACGCGGCGTGTTAAAGCACGTGCCACTGCCTGGAAGAAAAGCACGGACTTCCCTCG
Source organism: Netta rufina (assembly GCF_964035555.1). Lineage (NCBI taxonomy): Eukaryota > Metazoa > Chordata > Aves > Anseriformes > Anatidae > Netta > Netta rufina. The sequence continues at coordinate 7,153,846 of NC_140148.1, read as the reverse complement.
TGTGGGCCTTCTTCCTTAGCGATCTGTGGTTTACCTGATGGTTTCCCATAAGCTGTGAATGTTTAAAAGAAAAATAAATAAAAAAAAAAAACCAACAAAACCAACACCAACGTTGAGAGTGGTGAGGCAGATCCTCACCTGGGGACTCAGAATCAGCAGTGACATCACCATGCGAAGCATTGTGTGCGCTTCGGGTTGGGGCTGCTGCGAGCCTCGCAGCGGGGAGGGAGAGCGGATCCGGGGTGCCTCTGTGTCAGCCCTCTGCCCTGGTGGCTTCGTGAGCACTGAGAGTTTGACTCCTGTGTTCCCAGCTTTCGCTTCCGCACCTGCGGTGTGGCAGAGCCAGCGAGCTGCTTGCTCAGCTGGAGGAGGAAGAGGAGTGACCTCAACATTGCCGAGGTAAAGCACAATTATTGAAAAGATTTGGCAAAGATGTGGGTTGTACCAGCGCGGCTGCTGCAGCTGCAGCAGATCCTGGAGCATTGGAGAAGATAGAGAGGGTTTTCTTCGTGAAAAGAATGCTGTTAAAAGTGTTTTCATGCCAGAAATTAGGATAAACGCCTCTGTTGTTTGACATCCTCTATTGAGCTGGCACATTGGCATTACAGCGTACCTGGCACGCTGTTTGTATTAAAAAAAAAAAAGGTATTTTAGTCAGGGCAGGCCAGAAACCTGCCTTGGCACTTGCACATCGCAGCAATGCTTACAGACCCTGCATCCTGGCTGCCAGGCCAGGATCTAAATCCGATGGTGCTGTTGGTAAACTGAAGCTCAGGAAGCGCTTCTGGGTTTTTCTGTCCTTCCAAGTGAATTTTTACCCTGTGAAGATGGTGTATTAAGCTATTTTTGTAACAACAAATAGGTTTAAAAGCAGTTTCAGTTTAACATCTACACGCTTGGGTGTTATTAACAGAGCTTTGTATACTGAGCTGGTGCTTGGTAGGAGAAAAAACATAAATCTTACCTGGGAAACCTGGACCCCCTCAGCTACATACTGCTATGAGGAAACTCAGATGTAAGAACACACTTAAATAACACCTCACCAGAGCTGCTGTGCTCCTGACCACCAAAGGCACCTTTTTCCAACATCGTCGTACTGGAAGTTGATGCAGCTGGTTCCATCCGTAACGTGTGACTGTACAGTGCTGTAAAAGAACTATTTTTTCACAGCTTTGGAGAAAGTGAAGCAGAGAAAACCACGCATAACCACTGATACCTGGACCCCAAACTGCCACAGACTGACGGTGATGCCCACTGGATATCTCCTGATACCCTGCTGCCTTCTGACTGCTCCAGCAGAAGTCCCGTTTTAATTAGCCAGCAGGTCCCTCTGAGGGAGGGACTTTGCTAAAACTCCTGCCGTAGGAAGTATCCTACGGGAGCCAAGTTGCTAAACTGATGTGTGGTTTTCCCTTAACCCCCTCACCCCTGACTTTCCAGCTCCTGACAGCACTGCCAACGTGTGCAGTGTCACCGTGTGCCAACTAGGTGCCAGCTGTCATGGTTTATATATTGTAAAATTAGTGATTTGGGACTTGTGAGCACTGAGAAGAGGCTAGCAATTGCTTAAGAGCTTTCCTTGTGTCGCTCTGGGGCAGGGAGATGGGTGAAACATCTTAGGCTTGAAAGTGATTCCCTGCAGAGTGATGTGCTCAGATCTGCACAACAGATCTGTCGTTTTGGTCACCTTATTAGATCCCTGCTTGAGAGGTTGCTTGCAAGAATCGATTCCTCTTCACCTTGATGTGTCAAGCTAAAGGCAAATCTGTGCCGAAGCACTGTTTGATCAGACGAGTGCCTCAGTTCAGGATTGTTCTTTGACAGCTACAGAAACAGCAGGACGATCAGCGCCTTCAGGAACAGATGAATTTGATCTTGAGGCTGTCATAAAACAGGTCCCCGAAGTCTGAAGACTCTTCAAATAGTTTGGGCCAGCAAGGAGCAGCTGTACGTGGCGGCTGCGGTAACTCGGGGCTCCGAGTCTCAGAGAGCGTGGTGAAAGGTGACCCCCAGCTGGCTGCTGGAGGAAGCTGAGGCAGCGTTCAGCTCTAACCTTTGCCTTCTTGGCTGGCATCTTTGCACTCCTGCTGTCAGTGGGTGTTGAGTGTCCTTCCCCCCAGCCTCAGAACGTGCCCTCAGATGTAGGCAGCGTTTAGCAGCTAGAATTCCCTCAAATAGAAAGAGTACAAATGATGCGTTTTCTGCTTTTGCTTTGGAACTCTTAGCTTGAGGTTTTCCTGCAGGCCATGAGGTTTCTTGCAGCAGCAGGGATGAGTTGTGTTAGCAAGAGGCTGTTCTGTGCTTCGACTGTGGGAAGATGAATGGTTACGTGTGCACCGTTAAATATAACTTGACACCTAGCACACCGCACTTGCAGCCTGTGGGGTGCTTTAACAAGCAGGTAAATCAGCAGAGGCTGTTTTGCAGCTGGGGTGATGCTGGGTGATTAAAAAGCAGGGGCAGAACAAGGAGTTTCTAGTGTTTGTTCTTGCTTGTCATCCGACTCTCCACTTCCACTGTTCTTTAAAAAAAAACAAAAACAAACAAAAAAATACAAGCTAGGGGTAAGCATCTTAATATCTTTATTATAAATGGAAGGCACAAAAGAGGCCAGCAACAGAGACTGTCCAAGAGAAATGCTTTGTGCTTTATAAACAAACAAGGAAGTACCCTTAGGTGGGTGTGATAATCCTCCTCTAATGCGTTTTTGGGGTGCAAAAATAGATTTGTTCCTTTCTTGCTCTTCTCTGCAGGACAAAGGCAGAATAGGCAACTGCAAAGTTAGACCAGGGAGGTCAGTTTGTTCCGTACTGAGAAAGACAAGTCTGTAAAACAAACTAGACAGACTTTCTTTGTACTATTTATCTTCCTTCAGCAAAGGCAAAGCTTATGACACTTGTTGGTGTGTGTATATATATTTATCCAGTGCTCTCACAACAAAATTTTGATTTGAAGAGGGCACACAGATCTGATTTTTTTATTCTTTTCCAGTAAATAGTATAATAAGCACTGGTATATTTGTATAAAATCAGAGAAATACAAAACAAAAGACTGAATATTATGTGGAATGCATGACATTAAAAAAAAATGGTGGTTTCAAAGCAATATGTACCCTGGTGTGTTTTCCATATACTGGAGTCCAGCTTAAAGTGCACGTGATGTGTATTGCATTTTGATATTAATCTCTATGTACAATGCTTTACATGTAATTTACATGGTTCATGGGAGACAAAAAAAAAAAAAAAAAAAAAAAACAGAAACCCCCCAAAAACCATAGATCCACCCAAAAACAGCCCTAAACCTACCTGATGTTCTCCAAAAAAAAAAAATTTACCCTTTTCCACCACGATGACCACGGAAAACCCAGCGAAACCCAACAGAGACCCCAAAACACGTCAAAAACACCCCAAACAAGAATGGCATCAAACCGAAAACTGGAAGAAAATCCCCAAAAAGCACGGATACAATCCGAAAAGCACCCTAAACCTACCTGATCTTCTCCAAATCCCGAAGTCCACTCCCAACCACCATAAAACGCATTAGGAACTCAACGAAACACAACGGAAACCCCAAAACACGTCAAAAACACCCCAAACAAGAACAGGGTCACCCCCAAAACTGGAAGAAAATCCCCCAAACCCATAGATCCACCCCAAAACCACCCTAAACCTACCTGATGTTCTCCAAAACCCACAGTATACACTTTTCAAACACGATGACCAACGACAACCCAGCGAAACGCAACGGAGACCCCAAAACACGTCAAAAACACCCTAAACAAGAACAGGATCACCCCCCAAAACGAAAGAAAAGCCCAAATACCATAGATCCACCCCAAAACCACCGTAAAGCTACCTGATCTTCTCCAAAACCCACAATTTACCCTTTTCCAACATGATGACCACGCAAAACCCAACGAAACCCAACGGAGACCCCAAAACATGTCAAAAACACCCCAAACAAGAACGGGGTCACCCCCAAAACTGGAAGACAATCCCCCAAAAGCACGGATCCAATCCCAAAACCATTATAAACTCACCTGATCTTCTCCAAAACCTAAATCCACACCCATTTAAATTAACGACAAACGAGAAGCCAACGAAACACAACGGAGATTCCAAAACATGTCAAAAACACCCTAAACAAAAACAGGACCACACACAAAAACAGATGAAAACCGCCAAAACCATAGATCCACCCCAAAGTCACCCTAAACTCACCTGATCTTCTCCAAAACCCACAATTTAAACTTTTCCACCATGATGACCACGGAAAACCAAACAAAACCCAATGGAGACCCCAAAACACGTCAAAATCACCGCAAACAAGAAAGTAATCACCCCCAAAAATGAAAGAAAAACTCTCAAAACCATAGATCCACCCCAAAACCACCCTAAACCTACCTGATGTTCTTCAAAACCCACAATTTACACTTTTCCACCATGATGACAACGGAAAACAAAACGAAACCCAATGGAGACATCAAAACACGTCTAAAACACCCCAAAAAAGAACGGGATCAGAAGAAAAAACACCAAAGACTATGAATTTCCCCCAAAACCACACTAAACTCACATGATCTTCTCCAAAACCCACAATCCACTCCCATTTACCTTAACGTCAAACGAGAACCGAATGAAACCCAACAAAAACCGCAAAACACGTCAAAAACACCCCAAAAAAGAAAGGGATCACCCCCCCAAAAAAAAAACAGAAGAAAACCCCAAATACCAAGAATCCACCCCCAATGTCCCCACAAACCTACCTGATGTTCTCCAAAACCCGCAAGTTAACCTTTTCCACCACGATGACCACGGAAAACCAAAAGCAACCCAACGGAGACCCCAAAACACGTCAAAAACACCCCAAACAAGAACGGGATCACACCCAAAAACAGAAGAAAACCCCAAATACCACAGATCCTCCCCAAAACCACACTAAACCTACCTGATGTTCTCCAAAACCCACAATTTACCCTTTTCCACCATGATGACAACGGAAAACACAACGAAACCCAACGGAGACCCCAAAACATGTCAAAAAAAAACCAAAAAGAACGGGATCACCCCCAAAAACGAAAGAAAACCAAAAAGCATAGATCCACCCCAAAACCAACCTAAACTTACCTGATGTTCTCCAAAACCCACAATTTGCACTTTTCCACCATGATGACAACGGAAAACACAACGAAACCCAACGGAGACATCAAAACACGTCAAAAAAAAAAAAACAAAAAAGAACGGGATCAGAAGAAAAAACACCAAAGACTATGAATATCCCCCCAAAACCACACTAAACTCACATGATCTACTCCAAAGCCCAGAATCTACTCCCATTTACCTTAACGTCAAACAAGAACCCAACGAAACCCAACAAAAACCGCAAAACACGTCAAAAACACCCCAAAAAAGAAAGGGATAACCACAAATAAACAGAAGAAAACCCCAAATACCAAGAATCCACGCCCAAAGTGCCCCCAAACCTACCTGATGTTCTCCAAAACCCACAATATACACTTTTCCACCACGATGACCACGGAAAACCCAACGAAACCCAACGGAGACATCAAAAAACGTCAAAAACACCCCAAACAAGAACCGGATCACCCCCAAAAATGGAAGAAAATCCCCCAAAACCATAGATCCAAACAAAACCACCCTAAACCTTCCTGATGTTCTCGAAAACCCACAATTTACACTTTTCCACCATAATGACCACGGAAAACCCAACGAAACCCAACGGAGACCCCAAAACACGTCAAAATCACCGCAAAAAAGAATGGGATCACTCCCTAAACTGGAAGAAAATCCCCCAAAACCATAGATCCACCCCAAAACCATCCTAAACCTACCTGATGTTCTCCAAAACCCGCAACTTACACTTTTCCGCAACAATGACCACGGAAAACTAAAAGCAATCCAACGGAGACCCCAAAACACGGCAAAAACACCCCAAACAAGAACGGGATCACCCCAAAAACTAGAAGAAAATCCCCCAAAAGCACGGATCCAATCCCTAAACAACCCTAAACTCACCTGATCTTCTCCAAAACCCACAATCCACTCCCATTTTTGTTAACGACCAACGACAACCCAGCAAAACCCAACGGAGACCCCAAAACACGTCAAAAACACCCTAAACAAGAACAGGATCATCCTCCAAAATGAAAGAAAAGCCCAAATACCATAGATCCACCCCAAAACCACCGTAAAGCTACCTGATCTTCTCCAAAACCCACAATTGACCCTTTTCCAACATGATGACCACGCAAAACCCAACAAAACCCAACGGAGACCCCAAAACACGTCAAAATCACCGCAAAAAAGAACGGGATCACCCCCAAAACTGGAAGAAAATCCCCCAAAACCATAGATCCACCCGAAAACCATCCTAAACCTACCTGATGTTCTCCAAAATCCACAATTTATGCATTTCCACCACGATGACCACGGAAAACCAAACGAAACCCAACGGAGACCCCAAAACACGTCAAAAACACAACAAAAAAGAACGGGATCACCCAAAAACGAAAAGAAAATTCCCAAAAAGCACGGATCCAATCCCAAAACCACCCTAAACTCACCTGATCTTCTCCAAAACCCACAATCCACTCCCATTTACGTTAACGACCAACGAGAACCCAGCGAAACCCGACGGAGACCCCAAATCACGTCAAAAACACCCCAAACAAGAACGGGGTCACCCCCAAAACTGGAAGAAAATCCCCAAAAAGCACGGATCCAACGCCAAAACCACTCTAACCTCACCTGATCTTCTCCAAAACCCACAATACACACCCATTTAAATTAACGACCAACGAGAAGCCAACGAAACACAACGGTGACCCCAAAACACGTCAAAAACACCCTAAACAAGAACAGGAAAACAGCCAAACACAGAAGAAAACCCCAAATACAATAGATCCACCCCAAAACCACCCTAAACCTACCTGATGTTCTCCAAAACCCACAATATACACTTTTCCAACACGATGACCACGCACAACCCAACGAAACCCAATGGAGACCCCAAAACACGTCAAAATCATCGCAAACAAGAACGGGATCACCCCCAAAAACGAAAGAAAACCCCCAAAACCATAGATCCACCCCAAAACCACCCTAAACCTACCTGATCTTCTCCAAAACCCACAATTTACCCTTTTCCAACATGATGACCACGCACAACCCAACGAAACCCAACGGAGACACGAAAACATGTCAAAAACACCCCAAACAAGAACGGGATCACGCCCAAAACCCGAAGAAAATCCCCCAAAACCATACATCCACCCCAAAACCACCCTAAACCTACCTGATCTTCTCCAAAACCCACAATCAACACCCACTTAAATTAACGACCAACAAGAAACCAATGAAACCCAACAGAGACCCCAAAACACATCAAAAACACCCCAAACAAGAACGGGATCACACCCAAAAACAGAAGAAAACCCCAAATACCATAGATCCACCCCAAAACCACCCTAAACTCACCTGATGTTCTCCAAAACCCACAATTTACACTTTTCCACCATAATGACCACGGAAAACCCAACGAAACCCAACGGAGACCCCAAAACACGTCAAAATCACCGCAAAAAAGAATGGGATCACTCCCAAAACTGGAAGAAAATCCCCCAAAACCATAGATCCACCCCAAAACCATCCTAAACCTACCTGATGTTCTCCAAAACCCGCAACTTACACTTTTCCGCAACAATGACCACGGAAAACTAAAAGCAATCCAACGGAGACCCCAAAACACGGCAAAAACACCCCAAACAAGAACGGGATCACCCCAAAAACTAGAAGAAAATCCCCCAAAAGCACGGATCCAATCCCTAAACAACCCTAAACTCACCTGATCTTCTCCAAAACCCACAATCCACTCCCATTTTTGTTAACGACCAACGACAACCCAGCAAAACCCAACGGAGACCCCAAAACACGTCAAAAACACCCTAAACAAGAACAGGATCATCCTCCAAAATGAAAGAAAAGCCCAAATACCATAGATCCACCCCAAAACCACCGTAAAGCTACCTGATCTTCTCCAAAACCCACAATTGACCCTTTTCCAACATGATGACCACGCAAAACCCAACAAAACCCAACGGAGACCCCAAAACACGTCAAAATCACCGCAAAAAAGAACGGGATCACCCCCAAAACTGGAAGAAAATCCCCCAAAACCATAGATCCACCCGAAAACCATCCTAAACCTACCTGATGTTCTCCAAAATCCACAATTTATGCATTTCCACCACGATGACCACGGAAAACCAAACGAAACCCAACGGAGACCCCAAAACACGTCAAAAACACAACAAAAAAGAACGGGATCACCCAAAAACGAAAAGAAAATTCCCAAAAAGCACGGATCCAATCCCAAAACCACCCTAAACTCACCTGATCTTCTCCAAAACCCACAATCCACTCCCATTTACGTTAACGACCAACGAGAACCCAGCGAAACCCGACGGAGACCCCAAATCACGTCAAAAACACCCCAAACAAGAACGGGGTCACCCCCAAAACTGGAAGAAAATCCCCAAAAAGCACGGATCCAACGCCAAAACCACTCTAACCTCACCTGATCTTCTCCAAAACCCACAATACACACCCATTTAAATTAACGACCAACGAGAAGCCAACGAAACACAACGGTGACCCCAAAACACGTCAAAAACACCCTAAACAAGAACAGGAAAACAGCCAAACACAGAAGAAAACCCCAAATACAATAGATCCACCCCAAAACCACCCTAAACCTACCTGATGTTCTCCAAAACCCACAATATACACTTTTCCAACACGATGACCACGCACAACCCAACGAAACCCAATGGAGACCCCAAAACACGTCAAAATCATCGCAAACAAGAACGGGATCACCCCCAAAAACGAAAGAAAACCCCCAAAACCATAGATCCACCCCAAAACCACCCTAAACCTACCTGATCTTCTCCAAAACCCACAATTTACCCTTTTCCAACATGATGACCACGCACAACCCAACGAAACCCAACGGAGACACGAAAACATGTCAAAAACACCCCAAACAAGAACGGGATCACGCCCAAAACCCGAAGAAAATCCCCCAAAACCATACATCCACCCCAAAACCACCCTAAACCTACCTGATCTTCTCCAAAACCCACAATCAACACCCACTTAAATTAACGACCAACAAGAAGCCAATGAAACCCAACAGAGACCCCAAAACACATCAAAAACACCCCAAACAAGAACGGGATCACACCCAAAAACAGAAGAAAACCCCAAATACCATAGATCCACCCCAAAACCACCCTAAACTCACCTGATGTTCTCCAAAACCCACAATTTACACTTTTCCACCATAATGACCACGGAAAACCCAACGAAACCCAACGGAGACCCCAAAACACGTCAAAATCACCGCAAAAAAGAATGGGATCACTCCCAAAACTGGAAGAAAATCCCCCAAAACCATAGATCCACCCCAAAACCATCCTAAACCTACCTGATGTTCTCCAAAACCCGCAACTTACACTTTTCCGCAACGATGACCACGGAAAACTAAAAGCAATCCAATGGAGACCCCAAAACACGGCAAAAACACCCCAAACAAGAACGGGATCACCCCAAAAACTAGAAGAAAATCCCCCAAAAGCACGGATCCAATCCCTAAACAACCCTAAACTCACCTGATCTTCTCCAAAACCCACAATCCACTCCCATTTTTGTTAACGACCAACGACAACCCAGCAAAACCCAACGGAGACCCCAAAACACGTCAAAAACACCCTAAACAAGAACAGGATCATCCTCCAAAACGAAAGAAAAGCCCAAATACCATAGATCCACCCCAAAACCACCGTAAAGCTACCTGATCTTCTCCAAAACCCACAATTGACCCTTTTCCAACATGATGACCACGCAAAACCCAACAAAACACAACGGAGACCCCAAAACACGTCACAATCACCGCAAAAATGAATGGGATCACCCCCAAAACTGGAAGAAAATCCCCCAAATACCAGAGATCCACCCCAAAACCACCCTAAACTCACCTGATGTTCTCCAAAACCCACAATTTACACTTTTCCAACTTAATGACCAACGAGAACCCAACAAAACCCAACGGAGACATCTAAACACGTCTAAAACACCCCAAAAAAGAACGGGATCAGAAGAAAAAACACCAAAAACTATAAATTAAACCCCAAAACCACACTAAACTCAAATGGTCTTCTCCAAAACCCACAATCCACTCCCATTTACCTTAACGTGAAACGAGAACCCAAGGAAACCCAACGGAGACCGCAAAACACGTCAAAAACACCCCGAACAAGAAAGGGATCACCCCCCCAAAAAAACAGAAGAAAACCCCAAATACCAAGAATCCACGCACAATGTCCCCCCAAACCTACCTGATGTTCTCCAAAACCCACAATTTGCACTTTTCCGCCACGATGACCACGGAAAACCCAATGAAACCCAACGGAGACCCCAAAACACGTCAAAAACACCCCAAACAAGAACGGGATCACACCCAAAAACACAAGAAAACCCCAAATACCATAGATCCACCCCAAAACCACCCTAAGCCTACCTGATGTTCTCCAAAACCCACAATTTACCCTTTTCCACCATGATGACACGCAGAACCCAACAGAACCCAACGGAGACCCCAAAACACGTCAGAAACACCCCAAACAAGAACGTGATCACCCCCAAAAATGAAAGAAAAACTCTGAAAACCAGAGATCCACCCCAAAACCACCCTAAACTCACCTGATGTTCTCCAAAACCCACAATTTACACTTTTCCACCATGATGACCACGGAAAACCCAACAAAACCCAACGGAGACCCCAAAACACGGCAAAATCACCCCAAACAAGAACGGGATCACCCCCAAAAAACGAAAGAAAACCCCCAAAACCATAGATCCACCCCAAAACCACCCTAAACCTACCTGATTTTCTCCAAAATCCACAATTTACCCTTTTCCACCACGATGAACACGGAAAACCAAACGAAACCAAACGGAGACCCCAAAACACGTCAAAAACACCCCAAAAAAGAACGGGATCACCCCAAATACTAAAAGAAAATCCCCCAAAACTATAGATCCAACCCAAAACCATCCTAAACTCACCTGATCTTCTCCAAAACCCACAATCCACTCCCATTTACCTTAACGACCATCGAGAACCCAGCGAAACCCAACGGAGACCCCAAAACACGTCAAAAACACCCTAAACAAGAACAGGATCACCCCCCAAAACGAAAGAAAAGCCCAAATACCATAGATCCACCCCAAAACCACCGTAAAGCTACCTGATCTTCTCCAAAACCCACAATTGACCCTTTTCCAACATGATGACCAACATGAAACCAACAAAACCCAACGGACAACCCCAAAACACGTCAAAAACACCCCATAAAAGGAACAGGATCACCCCCAAAAACGAAAGAAAACTCCCAAAACCATAGATCCACCCCCAAAACACCCTAAACCTACCTGATCTTCTCCAAAACCCACAATTTACACTTTTCCAACATGATGACCACGCACAACCCAACGAAACCCAACGGAGACGCCAAAACATGTCAAAAACACCCCAAACAAGAACGGGATCACCCCCAAAACTGGAAGAAAATCCCCAAAAAGCACGGATCCAACGCCAAAACCACTCTAAACTCACCTGATCTTCTCCAAAACCAACAATTCACACCCATTTAAATTAACGACCAACGAGAAGCCAACGAAACACAACGGAGACCCCAAAACACATCAAAAACACCCTAAACAAGAACAGGAATACACCCAAAAACAGAAGAAAACCCCAAATACCATAGATCCACCCCAAAACCACCCTAAACCTACCTGATGTTCTCCAAAACCCACAATTTACCCTTTTCCACCATGATGACTACGGAAAACCCAAAGACACCCAACGGAGACATCAAAACATGTCAAAAACACCCCAAAAAAGAACAGGATCACCCCTAAAAACTAAAGGAAAATTCCCAAAAAGCACGGATCCAATCCCAAAACCACTCTAAACTCACCTGATCTTCTCCACACCCCACAATCCACACCCATTTAAATTAACGACCAACGAGAAGCCAATGAAACACAACGGAGACCCCAAAACACGTCAAAAACACCCCAAACAAGAACGGGATCACACCCAAAATCAGAAGAAAACCCCAAATACCATAGATCCACCCCAAAACCACCCTAAACCTAACTGATGTTCTCCAAAACCCACAATTTACACTTTTCCAACTTAACGACCAACGAGAACCCAACAAAACCCAACGGAGACATCTAAACACGTCTAAAACACCCCAAAAAAGAACGGGATCAGAAGAAAAAACACCAAAAACTATGAATTTCACGCCAAAACCACACTAAACTCAAATGGTCTTCTCCAAAACCCACAATCCACTCCCATTTACCTTAACGTCAAATGAGAACCAAATGAAACCCAGCAAAAAACACAAAACACGTCAAAAACACCCCAAAAAAGAAAGGGATCACCCCAAAAAAACAGAAGAAAACCCCAAATACCAAGAATCCACCCTCATTGTCCCCCCAAACCTACCCGATGTTCTCCAAAACCCGCAACTTACCCTTTTCCAACACGCTGACAATGGAAAACCAAAAGCAACCCAACGGAGACCCCAAAACACGTCAAAATCACCGCAAACAAGAACGTGATCACCCCCAAAACTGAAAGAAAATCCCAAATACCATAGATCCACCCCAAAACCACCCTAAACCTACCTGATGTTCTCCAAAACCCACAATTTACACTTTTCCAACATGATGACCACGCACAACCCAACGAAACCCAACGGTAGTGGGGCAACTAATGGCAGGCAGACACTGAAATGCTGCTGTGCTCGAGAAAAACCTGGAGAGAAAAAAAAAAAAAAAAAAAAAAAAAAGCTTTCAAAACTAAAGCATCCCTCTCCCCACCATTTTCTTGTGGATAACTTAAGCTTAATATCCTTGGCAAAAAGATATTGCAGCAAAACCTTTCACATAAACTTAGTGTTTCGTGAAAAACAACAACAAAAAAAACCTTTAAATTCAATTGAATTTAAATTAAAAAAACTAAACTAATTAATTTAAATTAAAAAAAATTAAATTCAATTGACTGTTCAGAGGAACAGTCAAGCTTGACATTATACATCCTAGAATTAAAATCTAGTTTGAGTTTTTCTCCCATCTCCAGACCTTGCTAAAGATCCTTATTAGGAGCTCTGTCAACAAAAGTGTAAGGCTTGTTATATCAAAGCTTCGAACCCTTCTTACTGCCCTTGACCTTCTTCACATTGCTGCTCCTACAAAGGTGAGTACTATCATTTTTAGTACGGGAGGGAAGCTGTGATATCCTTGAGTGGGGGGTCGTTCTGTTTACAAAATGAAGTTCCAGTAAGAGTACATCAAATGAACCAACTTTCTTTGAACTTTAATTCATCACTATATTGAATGAATGACCTCTGGATTTCTCTCTCCCATTTGGAAGTCAATTTGAAAACAAAATACCTCTGCCATAAAGAGCCAGGCATCAGAGACACCTGTTGTGCCTCAAGAACAGAGAAGGTATGAACGACAAAAGCAGCTGAATAAAATGCAACTTGCCATTAGAAATGGGTGTACTGGCATCTACAGGTGCCGCTGGCATCTCCTCATTTTCATTACTCTCTTCATCTGGTTTCTCGTCTTCAGTAGCAGGGTTCTGCTGTGGTGACTTGGAGTTGTCGCATGGAGCACACGCTGCAGAGGTGCGACCTTGCAAGAAAGAATAGATACCAAAGATCTTCGTCGTGCATTTTCAGTTACAAATGCAGAGACAAGTCTTCAAATCCTTAGCGTTAAAGCACGTACCTCTTTTCTCACGAGATTCTTTAATTTGTTCACAAAGTCGTCCAAACTCTGTATCCGTTTCGTTCCTCACCATTGAATATGCAGTGTCTTCCAAAACATAGGCGCTGTGACGATCTGAAATTTTACAGACTTTAACTGAATGTTGTCTACCAACCAATGAAACTGTTTTGATCACAGAAAAAAATTGCTTTCTTCATAGGTTGGTTCCGAAAGGTTCTCTCAGTGAATATTTTCAGCATAACAACATCGAAGTTAATTAAAACAAAAGCACAAGTTCCTTGGGAACACTTATATCACAATTCCATGCCCAAGTAGCAAAATGATAAAATATTTACAATGTGGTAAGAGATGTACTCTGTGGACGTCCAAAATCATCTAATCCATCCGAAGTCTATTGTCCGCACACAGCATTTATCCATCTATACGTTCGACAGATTTTTTAAACTAGGGTTAAAAAGCACATCCTCACCTGTAGATCTTTGATCCGGGTAGTACTCTAAGGCATTGTTACAGATTAGATCGATGTCCTTCAGCTAGTCTCCGGCAGCGAGGTACTGGCGCGAGTCAATTTGAGTCAGAACTGTTGAAAGATCCATCGGCTCTTTAATCCTTGTGGCATAGTCAGGTACCTGCAGATCAAATACAAGCATTCAGAGGTTTTCTTAACCTTGCACACTGTCTACCAAAATTATTCTGAAGACTTTAAATAAACGACTTCCTAAAAACCCTGAACATTTGCGATGCATCAGAAGATGCTGAAATTTACCAGTTTGCTTCTCAAAAATGGAAGGGCTTTTTCATTTTTCATTAGCGCGGCCACGAGAGGACAACAAGAAGTAGGGAGGTCAGAAGCACGTGCATGGTAGAGAAGAAACACTGAGGGTGGGAGATTCATTTCACTTTGCTTCAGAAAATCACAACAGTGAAAGCTGAGCAAGCCATCCGGCATTCTCTTTGTTGTCGACATTGAGGAAAAGGTGCATGAATTGCACCTGTGAAGTACCTATTGCAGGCATCTACTTTAGAATGAGATAACTGGGCCCTGAGGTGCTCATTTCTTCCCTCAGACCAGAAGAGGAGACTAATGACCAGTTCAGATGAGGACATATGTATCTGTCTAGATTTTTCACAGCTCAAGAACCTAGGAAAAAAGGGGAAGAAAAGCCAGTGGAGGCCCACATGAAGACGACTTTGCTGATCCGCAGGTATATTCAAGTTACATCTGTCTTTGAAATGTACGCCCCTAGTTTAGGCTTATCTCATAAATTAAGGAGAAAAAGGCATCTAAGCAGCCAATTGGAGGAAAAAGAAAACACACTGCACTTATGGTTGATTCCTATTGAGGAGTTCCAGATGAAACAGAGAACAGGATCTCAAAACTTATTTTTACAAACTGCTGCTCCCATTCCTGTTCCCACAGGAACTGACAGTCCAAGAAAGGGCTTCAGACTTCACTCAAGTAGTCCTGTAAATACTGTTTGTAATTATAAGGAAAGATCTCTGTGCTTTTCAGTGCTGTGACACGCCTACATATCAAAGCTTTTTCACGAGCAAACTGTGTTGGCATTTGGACTGGCTTTTTAGAATGAAACCAGGGCTTTCAGCGAATAATCCCATAAGACACATTTGAGAGTCAGCAGAAGTAAAAGCACTGCCTCTGCTTCTTGCAAAATCCTAACAGTGCAGCCCTAAAAACAAAGTTGAACCTTCCCCAAAACGCTGAGAAGTACGAACACTGAGAAGTTACAGACACACACAGATCAGCACTACTTTACCTTCTGTGGGTCAACAGGCTTTGCAAATTCCCTGAAACGTCTGTCAGTGGCAAGTCTGTGAGTAACGTCCCTCAAGAAAATTCTAAGGTCACGCAAGGTATCCTCCTCTTCCTCCTCCAGCATCCCTACTTCTTCCTCTTGTGGCTTCTGAGGCTCAGCTGGTGGTGCTACAGGCACGACTTCCAATGTCCAATCAACTTCAATTCATCAGGAAGAATTAGCCAATTTACAGTACTCAAATACAAGCATACGACAAATTACTGACAGAAAATGACCACCAAAGCAAAGCTCAAAGAGCTAGTAACTTCGATAGGAAAGTTTTAGATGTACTTCTCCTATCCTCCTCACCTCTTTTCTTTACAGGAGGCTTAGCCACTTCATTTAGAATTACGTCCTCAAAAAAAGATGCTCTCTCTGCCCTACCAGGCAACTCAATATTGCACACTTCTCCAAATTCCTTATTAAATAATTTTTGGATCTAAAGCAGAAGGAGGAGAGACATTTCAGATATAAGGCCACAAAAAACTCATCTTCTATTCCAAAAAGACGAGTACCTTTTCAAATTAAGAATAACCTGAAGAACACAAACTGAAAAAAGTTATCTTCCTGGCCTTAAAAGGCTACATTTTCACAGGCTGGCACGGCAAATTCAAATATCACCTTTAAGAATCACCTGTAGAATTAAAGCTCGCTGAAGGGATTGTACGCTACACTGATAAAGTAATGGCTTTCACCACATCCAACAGCGCCTCCTTTGTATTTACTTGCCTTGCTGCAGCCTTTACTTAGAACCTTTATGGCTATAGAGGGAAGAGAAAGGCTTCAGCAGACAAGTGAGGGCTTTTTGCTGAGTTTTTATTTCTCTACCAAAAGGTGTCTGAAGTAGCTAGTACCTCTACGTCTTCCTCCATTTTCAAGTTCTAGTAATAAAAGGTAGGTGAGGAATTTCACTACTTATTTTAGAAGGAATTTACAGCCTGTACAAAAACTTCTGTGGGAACTCAAGCACTTTCAAAGCAGTTGATAATAAACACGTCTAGGTAAGACCCGTTCTCTTCCCCCAGTGACTGAGACCAAATCATCAGAATGACAACAGCGTGGTCCTGTTTTGGGCACCTTCCCTTAATGTAAACTCTCAGAAGTCAATGAAGTTCTGCACCTACTTTTACTACAGTTTATTTAGGAATACAACTAGAATTTGATTCCAAAGTTACTTTAGCAGAAATTGGAACTCAGATTTCCAGCTTGGAAAGCTTTGGCCTATATGAAGAAAGAAACTGATTTACTTATTTTTTTTTAATCAAAGTGTTTCAATTCTCTACTAAATTGCATTATTAGCAGTTTACCCAACATAGCATGGAATGGCAGACTGTCAGAAGAAATCTCTTCAGTAAAAACATCCTCTTGTCTTTTCAAGCACTGCATATTCTTGACTGAACCACTTTGTAGCCACCAGAATTATTGTATTAATTTATTATTTGCATGTGTGAGAAGGGGGGTGAAAGTCACTTGCTTGACTCAGAAAAAACCTTAAGCAGATGCTTTCACAGTATCTTTTTCTCTAAGCAAATTTTAAGTGATTTGTTAGGGTGCCTGAGTAATAACAGCATGCATTTAAGAAAGCCCAGCATTTTGATGCTGAAAGCATTCATAAATTACAAGACACTGAAGAAATAGTAAGGAAAGTATTGACAAATACCTCTTCTGGGAGATCTGAGTGACGTACATCAGACGTAGCAAGCAGCAAAACTGGCAAAAATGCTGGAATGTTACGTAGTAGAGTTAGAAAAGTAAGTTTCAAGGCAGGTCCAGCGTTGTCCCACCATAAATGGATATCTGGGACATAAATTGTGCTTGGTGCTGTCTTCTGAGCATTTCGGATCAGCTAGTGAAAAGGAAAGCTTGGGTAAGAAAACTAAAACACGTACAATAACCTCTTAATACATAGCTACATAGCCATCTGACTGCCCCATGAAATGAAACTGCGTGAACAGAGTGGCAAGCATCCTTTCACATAAGGAATTTCTCTGTGCACCCTTTCAGATTATCAGTATTTGGAGAACTCTAGTCAGAAGATGGGAAGGATATATTCAGGCAGTGGCTAGACACCGTAGCTATATGGCCACAGCCACAATCATCGCATAACAAAGAAAGGAAAAGTCCCTCTTATGGGACCCATCAGTATTCAGTCGTGTAACATGTCTGTCCTTACTTGTATGGCTCTCAAACGTTTCCACTAAAGGTAAAAATATTTTAAGGTAGTGATGCCAAACAAGAAAATGGATTTCCTGCCTAAAAGTAAAAACACCAAATCTGTTCATTTTTTCTAGTTAAAACCACATCACCGTGCAAATGAAGTGTTTTCTGAATGTTAATGCTTTTATTGCACATACTGCAACAGCACAAGTTGTGTATGTCCATGTGAAAACAAAAGAAACAGAAGCCCCAAACCTTGGTTGCCTTACTAATATAATTTAGAAGAAAGCTACAAAAAGTAGCCGACATGCAGTCTGATACAGAGCCATCTACTGGGAGCACACAGTCTTAGGAGGCAATGAGAACTACTTTCTGGATCCCAGTGACATGAGCAGCATTTCTTTCCACAAAGAGATGTTTATTAGCAACACCGCCCAGCTTCCTGAGCTGCTAGCAACAGCCTCACTGTAAAACTGGGTATGGAAAATGTCGACATGTACAACATCCAGATTGTTTGTGGTGCTGTCTAAAAGAAAAGGGGATTTTCAGACAGAAGCAAACATCCGGGCACATTAAAACAAGGCCACCTCCATTACCAATTAATTTTGCTCACCTTACTTGCAACTCGATTGATCCTTTACATACAGTCAGTGAATCCGATGAGAAGAAAAAGAAAAAAGGTACCTGTCCACAGATTTCTTCTGGCGGTGCAACGTTTGTAAGCAGAACAGAAAGGTCCAGGGTGTGAACAGGAAACTTCTCCAAAGCATGCAACACCACGGGTGCCACGTAAGAAACCTGGCCGTACCCTTCTTTTCCTACTATTAGCAGACGGGGCTGGCATGATGTTGGTTCACAGAAAGCACTCCTAGAACAAGAGTTAAGAAAACAAGCTTATAAATGAGGTGCTGAATAGACACACAGATGTTCCAAGTAATTTTCCTATAGACTTTCATTTCCTTCCCCAAATACTCCAAATGGCAGCGGTACATTAAATACATGTAAGATTTCCAGTTAAGTTATTCAGTCATTCCAACTGTTTCACCGTCTTCCCTTTGTTTCATCTTCTTCCCTTGTGTTTCCTATTTCTTACTAAACCAAGACTGCAAATTAATATCCCTGCAATCTTGCTTTACTACTAGGAAATAAATTGGTGAGGAGCATTTGTTTCCCCACTACAATCAGGCTGTACCTCTGCTGGCTTAAATCAAAGATGCTAGAGACTTAGCCTTGCTCTAGAGGACAGAAAATCTTCTGGACAGCACAGCAATAGAAACTGAGAAAAATAACAGATCCAGCTGTGACAACATGATCTAACTTTCCAACTGTGGGCTTGCATGACTTCCATACTAAAATATCACAAGATTAACACAACTTGGTGGCTTAACAAATAAAGACACCATTCAATTTTTTCTCAAGGTGTTTTAACAAGCCATTTCTCAGTTTTCTTTCTGCTACATAATTCACTACTGGTTTAACAATCCTGGAAAACAGAAGGGCAAAAGGTGGCAACACAAACCCATAAAGTTGGGGTATTTTTAGCTAAAAGGACAGACAGCACATTTATGTGGTCTTGAGTCTTTCAAAGAATGCCATGGATTAAGTCAACGTGTTCTGGTAGTCTACGGATCACTTTGGCTTACGAAGAGAAGCCTGGGCTTTTCAATTTGGTCATTCAGAGCAACTTCATTACAACTTTAGTCCCTCCACCCTTTCTTCTTGTGAATACCAAGCACCCCTTCAACACACAAACTTGATGTTGCCCCTTCGTCTACCACCCCTCGCACTTTCAACAGCTGGAACTGTTTACAAAGACTCAGCAGACCTGAGAATTTAAACGTAACAGGGATCTATCTTTCTTTACCTGCTGAAACAGAGGCATTTTTTCTCTGGTCCGTCAGGCATTCCATCTTTTAATTCATCTCCAGAAACCAAGGATACATTGTCATCACTGTTGAACATATCACCTTGTAAAATAGGATTGAAATGCTCTGAAAGGCAAAAGAGGTTTGTTAACTTTCCTGAATAGCCTTTGTCTCTTTCTCTTCCATTAATACAGCTTCTAAATCAGTGCCAAAACCCTTTCTTCATTTGAGAGCACACACTGAAAGCTATTTCCTAGAGTTCAGCCCACCACAGATCTAAGGAGATGGCACAAGGCCCTACAAAGCTGTACTAAGTCCCACTGATGTGTACGTATAAGGTACGCTACTCTTGGTGATTTTTTTCTCCCCCTTAGAATAAAGGAGATTACGAACAATTTCTGCAGTTGCTAAACAGATAAAAAAAAAAAAAAAAAAAAAAAAAAAACAAGACCATTTCTTTCTGGAGGAGGTTCCCACAATGAAAGCACGGGGATAAAGGATGTGATGGCCACAGAATTCCATTCATCTAGTAAGTATCAATGCCAATTGATCTCACGTGTATAGTACGATCCACAAACATTTAAATTAGGAGACTGGTTAAAAATGACGATAGCTAAAACAATATTTAGCTTAGACCAGGTATACTTGTATCCTGGTCCTGACATTCTTCAGAAAGGAATTAGAAACATTGACCTAGAAATGCTTCCCCTCCAAATATCTGAGTTTTGATTTTTTAAAGAAAAATAGGTGCCTTGTACTTCAAACCTCAAGTCAACCTCTACAAATGCTAATTATCTTAGCTGCCGTCAGAAGCAGGATGCTTCAGTAGAGAACGCATCGTCCTTTACTGTGTATTGTGTCATTCAGAGCTTCCATTTGGCATTTCAGTTTCGAATCCACAATAAAACCTATGTGTTGTATTCCAGACTTGCCCAAAAGAAAGACATGCACATGCAAATAATAAAATTCTACCACCATTATGTCTGAAAGGTTTAAGTTGATTGCACAAACCACAAGTTTTTGCTTTAGCAGAATTATAAAGAAGTGGATGCTGTGGTTATACCTTGCTGTCGGTCCTCCTTTAGTGCAAGCTGTGCATGCGGGAAGATCTTCTGCACAACTTGTAAAATATTCTCTACTGATCTTTGAAAAAGTGGCTTGAAAATGGGTGATAGTGCTTGTACGGGTGAAGCCTTGATCCGGTTTGAAGCTGGAACAATCTTCATCATAGCCATGAAAAAGTCCTTTGCTTTTATTTTAATAGAATTAACGTCTAGTAGCAACTTCTCCCTACTTGCATAAATCTGAGGATAGCATCGGCGTAGAGAGCACAGCGCAGCTTCAGTACAGAGGGATTTGATATCTGCACCACAGTATCCTAACAAACAAAAATCAAACGTTACATCAGTCAAGGCCCAGGTTTACAACATGCAACATTTAAAGAATTTGTAATGCCAAAACCAAACAGCTTAACAGGGAATTCAAAGTGCTACCGCTCTGCAAGGATGTTTCATGTTGCTCACTGCCTGATATCCTGCGCTTATGCAGCTGAAGCAGACTCCTCATCAAAAACTATACTCTTGAGGAAGATGCCCCAGAACCATTTAATGTTCTCAGACAACAAGAGGAACGACAACAAAGAGTAAATAGATGAAAGCATCTCAGATTGCTATGAAGGCGTGCCAGCTGCCTCGTTGACTAGTTGTGCAACAAGGCACAAGAGCATGGGTACTGCCTGGTACAAGCTAAGGTTCTTTACAACTTGGTCACAAGCAAGAATCCGTTTCTGTTTCAGTCTTACCAATGCATTTCTCAGCTAGTTCATCAAGCAACATGTCCGGTGGCTGAGGGGTCCAGTCACGAGTATGAATCTTGAAAATTTCTTTTCTAGCCTGGAGGCAAAATCATTGCATTTTAGCTTGTCCCAAGTTTTCCTTAAAAATACCAGCAAGAAACAATCAAACCAAAAGGCAAACAAACAAACAACAAAAAACCAAAACAGTCCTCCCTCAAAACCCCTCATCTACTAATACACTTTTCTTACTTGCTCAACTTTCAAGTATTTTACAGTTATTTAATATACACTCTGCATTGTCAACCAGGAAATTGAATATTTCTTATTTGTTATACTGAACTTTTTCTAGGAACCTACAATGAAAGAAAAGGCATTTATAGCTTCAATAACAAGTTTCCAAACTACGAGACCTAAGGACCCAGAGGAAAATACTGTAATGAAAAATTTATCCAGAAACATTTCTTTGCTGTCCAAAAAACTTTTCTAAAGCTTAGCAAGCTTTCATTGGGACAGTCTCATTACTTCATCACATTTGCTTTCCAGTCAGTAAATTCACAGAAAGCACTTCTGGCACAATGCTTCCAATTGCTACAATTACTATAAAGAAGAAAAGAATTATGACTCAAACTACTACCACTGAGCAGGGGCACAATCAAATGCAAACACGTCCCCTATTCATTCATAAGTGAAGGATTGAGACCAAAAACACAACTTCATGATGAAAACACCCAAGTGGACTAAATAATTAAGCAAACAGGTACAACTTTGGGAATGAAAGGTTTGATTATAGAACTAACTACTTGGTGGTATCATCCTGACCATATATATCCAGTACCAGATTTGCCCTCCATGGAACAACGCAGTGTCTCCACGTATCACTCTTTTGTTCAAGTTGTCAATTATTTTTTTTTCCTATAAAGTTGGACTTTGCCATGGTAGCACTAACGTTGAATTTAAGTTCTCACCTCTTAATTTGGCAAGTTGAAGAGGAACTGTCTGCCAAAGCGTCCTGGTCTTCGTAAAGCAGGATCTATAGAATCCAGTCTGTTGGTAGCTCCGATTACCACGATCTCCCCTCTGTTATCTATGCCATCCATAAGTGTCTGAAGAGTTGAAACAATGGAACTAATAGAAAAATATAAGTTTTACTTACTGGGTCAGTAAATTTTGTTACATTCCACATGACTTTCTTGATGCCGGAATAACCTTCTTCCTAGTGGTCATTCAAAACTGGGAAAAAAATAGTCTACCAAGTCGGGGTTTTTTTGATTTGATAATAAATCTGCAGACTGTTAAGTCATCAAGCACTTCAAGACAGTTTGAAATAATCTCTACGTTAATATAAAAGGAGTACTGCAATCTTCTGCTCAGGAAGAAAATCACGGAAAATGTCAACTTTGATTTTAGATGTTGAATTTGTTGCAGTGAGATCTTCCTCATCGCACGATTCTATTTGGATTTAAACCATATTATCTATGGAGAGACCACGATTAGGACAAGAACAGCACAGAGTTCAGCATGAAGCCAATCAGGAGCTCACGTTTGTATTCTTTGTATTCAACTTTACCCTTCTCTTGCTGGAAGGACCTGCTTTTTGAGTCTCCTTCTCTTCACTAGGAGCATGTTCCCTCTTGCTTTGGTAATGCTCTTTCTCAGTGGTTTTAGTCTTGTCCTTTGTATCTTGGCATCTCTCTGTAACAGCTGAGGAGGAAAGGTTTTTAGAGCTACATTCAGTGTCAGACTTGAGAGAGGAAGTATGCCGCAATTTCTCACCAGGCTCACAAGACTCTTTGCCGTACAAAACGCTTTCTTTTGAAATGAGGTCACGTTCTTTTGATCTTCTTGCTTTCTCCTAGTCTCCACCGTCATCACATTGGTACGATGCGAGGTATTCATCATTCCCAGGAGATTTCGGAGGGTCCACGACACTGCACAAAATAAAATCACATTTCTCACTTCTGCTGAAGGACGTGAATATTAAGAGTAAAACCTTCCAATGTCAAACAAACAAACAAAAACCTCTGGACTACAGGAACCCTCGCAAAGATATGCCATTTAGAAACCTCTCCTGTGATTAGGACACCTTCTTCAGCTCCCAGAGAAAGTGCTTTTTCCCCTCTTGCTTCTGAAGCCATTGCACTAAAAAAGCGAACGCATCTGTCTCCCTCCACCTGCTGCTCTGAATAAGAGCCAGAATATTCAAAGCCACTCTATTTGTTCTCCCCACATAGCCAAAAAAACACCAGTTGAAAGAGTTTTCTACCTCTCTCCACGAATTTACATCCACATATCCTATGAGTGCAAAAATAGAAGGCGGGGCTCAGGAGGAACAGCCAGTGCTGGAAATGAAAAAAAGCAGCCTGTTTCTTCAGAGTCTTAAGCCTATGCTACTAGGAACAAAACAAAACAAAACAAAACAAGAGGAGAGGAGAACAACAGCGGGAAATTTACCTATTCTCCAGGTGTTCAATTGCAAAGCCTCCTCTGGAGGATCAACAGTTGTGAATTCAGTGTGCTTAGGAGAAATCAGATCTACATCTGAACCACAACTATTTCAGTAGTATCACGAACTTCTGTTACTCTGAAGAAGCAGTCAGCACCGTTTCTATGTTAGGAAAGAGCTGAACAGAGTCTGTTATTCACATCAAGTAGTCAGGCAGGTTTCTTCTTCTTCAGGCTGGGTTTCACTAGAACATTACTAGCCTGTAAGCCTCATGGCATCACCTTCCATCTTGACTGCTGAACCTCCTTGCTCCCTACTATCTTCTTTGCCAAGATACAGCTGTCCACATTTACTTTTCCTACTTGGCTGGACTGAATTTAAGAAGGTGTCTTGCATCTAAGAAAGGGAACAAAAGCTGCTGCCCAGCAGCGTCTGGCTCAGGGAGGAGTGAGAAAGCTCTGTGCAGCCCCCAAGGTCCGTGCAGCAGGAGGCAGGAGGTGCTCCAGGCTCACAGCAGCAGTTCCCCTGCGGCCTGTGCAGGGAGAGGCCCCTGGTGGAGCAGGCTGTCCCCCTGCAGCCCATGGGTCCCCCGTGGAGCAGATCTCCATGCTGCAGCCCCCCTGTGGCTGGAGGAGCCCCCGGTGGAGCAGGTGGCTGTGGCCTGGAGGAGGCCGCGGCCTGTGAAGAGCCCCCGCAGGAGCAGGCCCCGGGCTGGACTGGAACAGGCTGTGCTGAGCCTGCTTTGCCCATGACGCTCCTTGTGGAGTGATCTCCCTGTCCTTCTGGCAGCCCTTGAGCCCTTGCCAGCCTCTTTTCTCCCCTTGGCGTTGGAGGAGGGGCAGGGAGAGAGCGCTTGTGCTGGAGCTCAGCTGCCCAGCTGAGGAAAACCACCACGGCTCTGTCTTGCCGCTGCTGCAGCACGCTGGTAGCAGCCAGCACCGTCTGTTCTTCGAGCCTCAGCAAGCCCACAGCATCTTCCCAGAAGGGATCCCTTTCCTTCACTCCTGACAGGCGCCGCCTCCAGAGGCTGAGGGCTTGTGCCCCGTTTGCAAGCGCTTTCTCAGTGCCCCCTTCCCCAGAGAAGGATCCCAGCTGCTTGGCTTCCCTGCCCTCTGCTGCCAGGCTCCCGCAGCTGCTATCCCAGCAGCGCAGCAGCCAGCTGACAATGTGCTCGCCTGGAGGACAGCTGCAATCTTGTCCCATGGCTTGCAGCTCGCCCAGGGATGGGGATCACCTGCTTCCTGCTGCTTTTCTCTCTGCTCTCCTTTCCAACAGCCTCCTGTGCCCTGGGATGGCCCTACCTTGGGGTAGGCTGCCTCGCCTTCCTCTTGCTCCTTCCCCTTCTTGGGAGGACTTTCTGCCCTGCCGAAATCAGTAAAGAATTTCTTCCTAACATATATCAGAAATCTAACTTTTCAGTGTAAAGCTATTAGTCCATGTCCTGTCACTCCAGGCCCTCATAAAGACCCCCTCCCCAGCTTTCCTATAGGTTGCCTTTAAGTACAGGAAGGCTCTCAGCCTGGCACACAGTAAAACTGATGGCAGATCCTTCACTATATTATTTGAATTTCACGTAAATAGAACAGACTATCAACTTACTTAGGAGAAGTAATACAATTTCAGAACTATTCAAAACCAAAGGCATTCCAAACTAAGTTTAAGTTCAGAGGAAATCCAAAGAAAAAACTAATTTTGAAACTAATAATCAGAGACCATAATCTTCTTCGAATGATAGATTTTCCTCCTGTACTGGGTAATTTTGGTCTGTCTTTAATGATCATCCAGACATGGCTTTGACACCGAGTATCTTGCTTTGCCTCTGCATTAAGTCTTCTTCTCATGTGAGGTAAATGTCCTGCTCTTATGGGATGGGCCTGGGAGACATACGCGCTGTGTCTCATGATGCTTGGATATCATCTTAATTCTGGGTGAAGATGAAAGGTCTCACTGCTTCCTGAACAGGGAAGTGGATGTCTGCAGTTAAGAACCCTCTGTCTAATCTAGAAACATGAAGGAAGGAGTTTGCTGGATTGCAAGTGACAGTGAAGAAAGCCACAGATGACATATCAAACTGATTAAAATGTTATTTAGCTCAGGGCATGGCTAATGATGTGGAGCTGGAATAGTTTGACGACTGTAATTACACTCACTATCACTGTGACTTGTTTATAGGATGGTAATGCCTAAAGGTCCCACTGGAGCCTGAAACAAGGTTGTGCTGGGTGCTGCACGTGCATATCTCAGTAGCGCTTTGATAGCTAGTGATACAAACAGACAAAACAGAGATTGAAAGGAGAAACGGGGGGACAGAGATAAGAAGATCTTCCTGCAGGTCATTTAGGGTATCAGCCAGGAGTTCAGTGCATCCAGCTCTCTAGTGCTCTGCTGGCCCAGTGAGATGAATGGAAAACATTGCAGCCTTGGAAAAATAGTGCTTCTTCTAATTCTTTGGCCAGTTTTGATGATTTAGGACTGCTCTATTTATTTATTTATTTATTTTACTTTCCCCATTTGTGCTGGAGAAGGTGAACTTTTTAAATACCTATTCTGAATTCAAATATCATTTTCATTGTTATGTTTCTGTTTTGTTGGCACTATTCATAATGACTTCTACCCTTCAGTGGAAGCAAAAGCTTATCATACCATAAAACTGATAAAACAAAACATAAAACAAAACCAGGCTTAGAATGAAATTTTTGAGGCTTACAAATGCAAACTTTGAAATCTAAGGAAATGAATAATTGAGTCTGACTAAGCATCTCTGGGACTGGGGTGCAGAGAAGGCAGAGTTAAAATTCAAAATTCAGATGGGAAAAAAGCAATGAGAAAAGGTACATTTCAGAGGTTAAAAACTGCAGAAATAAAGTACGAATGACCCAAAACCTCCTTCACATAGGAAATTAAACAATAATAGTAAATGATACTTAAGCCACAGAAACCAGGGGGAACAAAGAGAACAAATTAGGACAGTTGCATACTCGAGGCAAAAATAGATCAAAAGTTAATGATGTCTCAAATGCTGCAAATCTTATTTCCTGCATCTAACAGCAACAACAATGTGATATTAAGGGCAGTGACAGGATTCCCATTGCAAATGAGGGTAGGGCACTAGGCACAACATCATCTGAGGTGAAATAAAAATCTACAGTGATTCAAGTGAAAAATGACAAGCTGATATCTACCTAGCCTATTAACAGCATTGGCACACAGAACAACAACTCAAGTAGGAAAAATACATCACAATTGTGCAAATCAGGGCTAGTCCCCAGAATGGGAGAGTAACAAATATACTTCTGTCCAGGAGAATGTAAAGAGTGATCCAGACAAGTGCAGGCCTGTTAGTTTGACATCAACGCTGGGCAAAGTTTTGTAGCAAGAAGAGATAAGACTAGGGAAGTAGCGGGTAATGTGGAATTTACAAGATAATTTATTAAAGCTAATTTGTTTCCAGAGAATTTAGTAGCTTGCCTTTGTAGGACCAGTGCTCCCCTACACAGGGGATGAACTACATCTATTTCACTTTCTGTGAGCTTCTGATACCTTATCTATGGATTTGGGCTTTGGGGCTGCAAGTGAATCAAGGGAGTTTGCAATTGTTCACACTGTTCGAAGAGGGAATTAGCAGCAAAGGAGAGGTTACCTGTAGTGATTCTCAGAGACAGTTCTGAAACTGCAGCTGCTAAGGAGGCAAAGACTCATGGAGAAATGTAGGCTGGAAGGGAGCTCTGAAAACCCAACCTCCTATTCAGAGCAGAGATGACTTCAAATTTAGGTATGTTCAGTATGGACATGGTGGCCGAAGACTAAAAATTACATATGAGCTTTGAGATTTCCAGGTGACATAAAGTTGGGAAGTACTACTGAGCCTGACAGAAGGATATCCCTTGTGATTGAAATGGTTCAGGTGAAGTGACATTTGATAATACAAAGCAGAGCCAGGCTCAGAGATTCTCAACAAAGGGTGTTTTTTTTTTTGTTTGTTTGTTTTGTTTTTTGTCATGTTTGCTATATGGCAGTCAGGAGGTTAAAACAAACAATAAAACAACAAAACCCCATGTTCATGCACTGTTAACGGAAGAACTGAAGAAGTTAAGTGGTTATATGGTATGTATGGCTATTCTTTTTTTTTTTTTTTTTTTTCTCCAGTATAAATATACCTGACAGGGCAGCCCTGCCACACATTTAAGACATGAGGCAAAATTCTGCCACTTGTATTCACATTGAACTTAGGAGGAAGTGTTCACAAGACAGAAGGAACAAGTTGCCTATTGTGTGGAAGGGAATTAAAGGACATCATTCTGCTCAGCCAGATGCCAGCTGAGAGAAAAATATGATGTCTCTGTGAAAATGCATTTCTTGAGTAAATATCAAGGAGAGTTAGGAAATGTGTAAGTTGGGAGATACATCTGAAATGATGATTGCAGTTGGCTTATGAGGAACTTTGGACAGGAAATTGGTAGAAACTTCCCATTTTAAGAATAAAGTGCACCATAGATATGAAGTCAGCATTCACCTAAAGAGTAGAGGCCAACTCAAAGCCCCCACAACAAAGCAGTGGACAAACCAGAACACTGACATGTTGTGGTCTAGAGTCACACAGATATACATAAGTTTACTATACCTAAACATCTGAGGGGTTCCTTTGAGAGGCGGAGGGCTTGTGCCCCATTTCCATTTCCACTCTCAGTGTCCCCTGCCTCAGAGAAGGATCCCAGCTGCTTGGCTTCCCTGGCCTCTGATGCCAGGCTACCGGAGCAGGTATCCCAGCATCGCAGCAAACAGGTGACAATTTGAGTGCCACAGCAGTCCTCATTGCGAGCTGGACGCTCAGGGCACTTGTGGCCACCCACCTTTGTGAGCTCCAAGGCTGACAGTGACTCTCTGCTGAGCTACCACGGCTCTCGGCTGTCCCGGTGATAGAGCTTTCGGCGCTAAGCTGACTGCCAGGAGAAAAGGCTGCCGTGAAATGGCTGCTCCACAATGCCAGGAGCAAGGTCTGCTGGGCTGGGGGTTCGCAGGGGAGCTCGGCCTTGGGCCTGGCAACTGCGCCTGGAAGCCAGGGACGGCCTTGGTGTGCAGCTGGACACCTGGGCCTGAGAAAGCAAGGTCTCTTTCCAGACACTTGGTACCATCGTCACCCAGTGGCTGTCTCAGGGGGATGAGAGAAATGCACAGCATCTCTTGCTGCCCTGCAGTGCTGCTGTCCTACGCCCTTGGGGGTCTCCGGGATAGAAAAAGGGATGGATTTTGACCCAAAACCCAGCTCCTTTCTATCAAAAGCATCACGTCCTCCTGTCTTTCTTGTATTTGGCTATGACTTTAGGAATCCCTGCAATCCCTGCAGCTGTGTCCCCTGCCAGCTTCTTGTGTGCCCCAAGCATCCTCGCTTGCAGGGCAGTAGAAGATGCAGAAAAGGCCTTGCCTTAGTGGAAGCACTGCCCTGCAGGAGCTCCAACATCCCTCTCAGCAGCACGCTGTAGCCCCCAAATGCCCCCGAAAGGGCACATTTCAGCTACTGGGAAGAAAATGAGCTCGCTCAAGGTGAGCTACCCGCTCAAGGCCCAGGTGTCTGTGAGGCAGTGTTGGCAAGGAGTCCTGTTGTGTGTGAGTCTGTTCTTTGTGGGTGCTTCGTCCCCACAAGGCTTGCTTTTCAAGGCCCAGGAGAGTCTTGTGGGCACTGGCCTGGGGTCCCAGGCTGAGCCAGCTGCTGGCTGGCAATCAGGGAGGCTCGCTCGGTGTCTTGGCTTGGGTTTGCGTGGCCAGGCTGTGGGAGCGGGGGGCTGCAGGGGTGTCCTCTGTGAGGAGAATGCAGCAGCTGCCCCATGGGAGCTCAGGGCCGCTGCCAGGAGGCTCCTTCCAGGAGGGACCCACCCGCTGCTGCCCAGAACGCAGAGCAAAAGGATGATGTTTGCGCCTGGGGGAGAGCCCATCTAAGAAAGGGAACAAAAGCTGCTGCCCAGCAGCGTCTGGCTCAGGGAGGAGTGAGAAAGCTCTGTGCAGCCCCCAAGGTCCGTGCAGCAGGAGGCAGGAGGTGCTCCAGGCTCACAGCAGCAGTTCCCCTGCGGCCTGTGCAGGGAGAGGCCCCTGGTGGAGCAGGCTGTCCCCCTGCAGCCCATGGGTCCCCCGTGGAGCAGATCTCCACGCTGCAGCCCCCATGTGGGTGGAGGAGCCCCCGGTGGAGCAGGTGGCTGTGGCCTGGAGGAGGCCACGGCCTGTGGAGAGCCCCTGCAGGAGCAGGCCCCGGGCTGGACTGGAACAGGCTGTGCTGAGCCTGCTTTGCCCATGACGCTCCTTGTGGAGTGATCTCCCTGTCCTTCTGGCAGCCCTTGAGCCCTTGCCAGCCTCTTTTCTCCCCTTGGCGTTGGAGGAGGGGCAGGGAGAGAGCGCTTGTGCTGGAGCTCAGCTGCCCAGCTGAGGAAAACCACCACGGCTCTGTCTTGCCGCTGCTGCAGCACGCTGGTAGCAGCCAGCACCGTCTGTTCTTCGAGCCTCAGCAAGCCCACAGCATCTTCCCAGAAGGGATCCCTTTCCTTCACTCCTGACAGGCGCCGCCTCCAGAGGCTGAGGGCTTGTGCCCCGTTTGCAAGCGCTTTCTCAGTGCCCCCTTCCCCAGAGAAGGATCCCAGCTGCTTGGCTTCCCTGCCCTCTGCTGCCAGGCTCCCGCAGCTGCTATCCCAGCAGCGCAGCAGCCAGCTGACAATGTGCTCGCCCGGAGGACAGCTGCAATCTTGTCCCATGGCTTGCAGCTCGCCCAGGGATGGGGATCACCTGCTTCCTGCTGCTTTTCTCTCTGCTCTCCTTTCCAACAGCCTCCTGTGCCCTGGGATGGCCCTACCTTGGGGTAGGCTGCCTCGCCTTCCTCTTGCTCCTTCCCCTTCTTGGGAGGACTTTCTGCCCTGCCGAAACGAGATGACTTCTGCATGCATTCCTTCCCCTTGTGTGTATTGGCGCCTGAGACAGCAACAGGGTCGTCCCCGGAGCCAGCTCTCAGGGCCTGTGCCAGGCTTGGAGTGGCTGCAGGGAACATGCCAGGGGCTGGAGGGGCTGCAGGGAACATGCCAGGGGCTCGAGGGGCTGCAGGGTGAGTGACAATGCTTTGAGGGGCCTCAGGTCCTGCCGCAGTGGTTGAAGTCGATGCAGGGAACATCAGAGTTGTTGGAGGGGCTGCAGGTAAAATGCCAGGGCTTGCAGGGGCTGCAGGCTGCGTCACAGCTTTGCATTAGGTCAAGACGCATTTTCCTAGAACCATACATTTCCTCCTGGAGGGGCTGAAGAGCATGGAATGGTCTTCAAAATGCACAGAGCAGACCCCAGCAAATGTAGAGCTGCTGCTAGCAAGTAGGTAACTTTATTGTTCCTGTTGTTAATTTTGTTTCACAACAACAGATGCAAATATGTATCTTGAGTTGAGGGCAAAGGTGACCTTGGATCTGAAGCACACAGGCGTTCGCTAGTGTCCCCCCATCCGGAGTGAATCCAGAATGACTCGGAAGGAAAAATAAAGTCCAAACCAGTGCGTTGTGATAAAGAGAGTTTAATAGGGTAGAAAAGGAATAAAAACCAACAAAATAATAAATAAAGATATTTATAATTTATATTAATATATAAAAATATTTAATACTATTAAATACTTATAAATTTATAAAAATAAAACAATGCCATACTGTACAACACAGTCAATAAAGTGGATTTAATTAAATAAGAAAACCAATAAATTAAATGAAAATTAAAAAATTTAAATTTAATACAAATAAAACCCATTTTTCCCATTCCAGTGAATTGCTATCCCCATCATCACTTCCCATCCCACTGATCATTTGCTATCCCAAAGACCTCCCAGTTCTTATCCCCTTGGCATGCCAGTGCAAGAAGAGCTGCAGGCAGAGGCCTTGCTGAGTGACCACCTAAGGAGAGGAATTTAATCCAGAAGGCAGGAAAGAAGAGCAATGCCCCGAAAGAAGAACCAAGTCTTGTCTCTCAGCCCTTTGGTGTCCCAAGCAGCAGCTGCCATGGCCAAGCTTTCCCAGCCCAGCTGCTGCCAGCATCTCCCCAGCTTGCCATTGCCACCTTCCTGGGTGAGGCGCGCGCGCATTTGCCATTGGCGCTGTTGCCATCCCTGTGAGTGGCAAGCCCATCCCCTAGCTCCAGCACGAGAGAGGGGAGAGGGCAAGCGAGAGGGGCAAGGGCTGAGGAGCGTGGCTGAAGCTGGAGCAGGTGCCTGCAGAGGTCTCTGTGCCTGCCTGGGTGCTGCAGGGGCCGTCGAGGAGAAGCCCGAGGTCGGTCACGGGTAGCCGTAATAGTAGGCTATGGCGTGGTCCTTCTGCCGCTGCACGAAGAATTGCACGGGGCCGATCTTGGTCTGGTGGGCCGCCTGCTGCCGCTCCTCCTGGGCCAGCTTCTTCAGGCGCTCCCGCTCGGGACGCTGCTGCGGCGTGATGGGCACTGACTCCTCCTGCTCCTCCAGCGGCGTGGGCGCTGCGTCGCGGCCCGCCCAAGGCCCACACGCAGGGCACGTAGTCCACGCGGGGCTGCGCCGGACGCTGCAGCGTGCGCGGCTGCATGGGCAGAGCTGGACGCTGCGCTTGGCCCCCCGTGGCTGGCAGGCCCAGCTCTCTGGGCGCCGGCTCTATGGCAGCGTCCCCTGTTCATGCTGTGCTGCCTGGTGGTGCTGGCACCTCCTTTTCCTTGCCGCCAGCTGGGGGCCGGGGGGCAGCGGGCACAGCGCTGGAGCCTGGCACTGTCGGCGGGGCGCTGGGCATGCTGCTGGGGCTGCTGGAGGTGGGCTGCGGCTGCACACAGGCCAGCTGGCACGCTGGCCCCAGCGCCTTGGCCCTGGCCCCCAGCGGCTGCAAAGTCTCGCTGGGGGTCTTTGTCCCCGGCTGCTGGCGCTGCAGCGTCTTGGCCCCGCTGGTCTGGGGACAGAGCCTGTCCTGGGGCCGCACGGCACGGGGCTCCCCACTCGGAGTCTCCGGCAGCAGCCGCGCTCTGCGGGGAGGTGGTGCCGCTGCTCCTTGCCCCCCTGCAGCCCCCGGGCTTCGCGCTCTCTTGCTGGGTGCCGTGGTGCTGTTGATCGCCAGCTGCTGCCCGCTGCTGCCTGCTTCCCTGCTGCTGCCAGCCACCGTGCTGCTGCCACCCGTCTTCCCCTGGCACGGTCTCTTGCGGCCTTGGCCAGCCTGGCCCAGCAGCGTCTTCCTCTCCTTGCCGGGGGGGTTCTCTGTTGTCGGCCTCCTGTGCTGGCAGCTCTGCGCTGTCCCGGGGGTGCTGCTGGGCGCAGGGCGCTTGGCCCCCCGCTTGGTGCCGGTGGACGCAGGGGCAGGCGGGGGGCTCTTGAGGGGACCCAGGGGGCGTTTGGGCAGGGGTCTCCCATGGTCACTGCGGCCCTTGGGGTTGGGGCGTTTCTTGGGGGAACTCGGGGGGGATTTGGGCTGGGGTCTACTAAAGGCACTGCGGCCCTTGGGGTTGGGGCGTTTCTTGGGGGAACTCGGGGGGGATTTGGGCTGGGGTCTACTAAGGGCACTGGGGACCTTGGGGTTGGAGCGGGTCTTGAGGGAACGCTGGGGGGGTTGGGGCAGGGGTTTACTAAGGGCACTGAGGAGCTGGGTGTCAGGGAGGCTCCTGGGGGGACTCAGGGGTGGACTGGGTAGGGGGCTCCTAAGCGCACTGGGCAGGGGACTGGCTGCAGGGCTGAGCGGGGGGCTCACTGCTGGCATGACGGGGGACTGCAGCGACAGCCCACCCTCAAGCTTCTCGGGGCGCAGCCCAGGGGTTGAGGGGACCTCACCGAGGGCTCCTGTGGCTTCCAGTCCCTGCGTGCTCGGCTCCTCGATGTCCTCGCAGAGGTCGGGCAGCTGCGAGAGGAAGCGGCCGAGGGCAGGACTGCTGGGCAAATCGGGGAAGGCGTCCTGGGGCTCCACGGCATCGAGCCAGCTGAGCAGCTCCTCCATGCCGGGGATGGGGATGTCCAGGTCAGCCAGGAGCTCGTCCTGCATGTGCTGCAGCTGCTGGCTGTCCCCTGCCAGCTCTGGAAAGGCCTCGGCAAAGGCATCAGGGCCCAGCTCGGGCAGCTGCGGGGGCTCCTCAGGCACCTGCGGGGCTGTCGCCGCTGAGGACGAAGCAAGAAAATCCCCCAAGACGGGCGATGTCAGCTTTCCCATGGCCCCTGGGTGTGGGGCACCCAGTGGCCGGCTGTGCCAGCCCCAAACTCACCGTCAGGCGTCGCCGTCTGGGTGCTGGCGGTCCTTGGAGCCTGGGCAGGCTTGGGGGCAGTGGGGCCGGGCAGCGGGGTCCCCTGGTCCTTGCTGAGCCCCACGGCGTGCAAGCAGGGCTCCGGCAGCTGCCCCCGGCTGCTGCTCAGGGTGCGGGGCGTGGGGAGCGCCTGCCCCCGCAGCGGAGGCCCCGGGACGAGGGGTGGCGGGGGGTTGCGCTGGGCGGGGGCCTGCAACAGGCAGGTGCCTGCGGGGTGCAGGAGCTCCCCATGGAGCACGGCCCTGGGCCCCAGCCCCAGCGCATGGTGGGGTACCAGTGTCCCCGTCACCATGGGCTGTCCCCACTGATGGACGGGGGCACAGGGAGGAGCGGTGTGGGGGAGCTGCCCCCCGGCGGGGAGCTGCACCAGCTGCAGCTGGTGCCCCATGGTTGGGAGCTGCACCAGCTGCAGGTTTTGCTCCACAGCGGGGAGCTGCACCAGCTGCAGGTTTTGCCCCACAGCGGGGAGCTGCACCAGCTGCAGATTTTGCCCCACAGCGGGGAGCTGCACCAGCTGCAGCTGGTGCCCCACGGCGGGGAGCTGCCCCACAGCAGGGAGCTGCCCCCCGGCGGGGAGCTGCCCAAGCTGCAGGTGGTGCCCCTGGGCTGGGAGGTGCCCCCCAGGTGGCAGCTGCACCCCGGCGGGGAGCTGCAGCACCTGCCCCTGGACCCCTGGCACCACGTGCCAGATGGTGGCCTGGGGCAGCGCGGAGGGGAGGGTGGGTACCTGCGGGGGCTGCAAGGGCAGCGCCGTCGCTCCGGGGAGGGAGGGCAGCAGCCAGGCAGCCACCGTTGGCGGCACGGCTGGGACGACGAAGGGGGAGTTTTGCGTCTGCGCAAGCCGCGGAAGCCGTCTGGGGAAACCCTCTGTGGGAAAAAGGCCGCTGGGCTGAGCTCTGGGGCGCTGGGCTCGCCAGCAGGGCCGCAGCCCCGGGAGGAGCGGGAGCCGGCTGCTGGACCTGCCATGGTGGCTGGAGAGTGGGGCGGTTGCTTGGGGAACCCGGGCAACGGGGGTTCCATCCCAACGGCTCACCAGCCCCTCGCCGACATCTTGGGGAGGACTGCAGGCTTTGGACCCAAGCAGGCTGCCCAGCGCAAGACTTGGCCATGTTCATTAGAACATTACTAGCCTCTAAGCCTCATGGCATCACCTTCCATCTTGACTGCTAAACCTCCTTGCTCCCTACTATCTTCTTTGCCAAGATACAGCTGTCCACATTTACTTTTCCTACTTGGCTGGACTGAATTTAAGAAGGGAGCTTGCAACTCTTCCTCTTGTTTGCCACTTCATCATCAAACCAAATGAAAACCATTTGCCTTTAACCTCTTTATTTCAGGCCTTCTTTCCTAGTGGTCATTCAAAACTGGGAAAAAAATAGTCTACCAAGTGGGGTTTTTTTTTGATTTGATAATAAATCTGCAGACTGTTAAGTCATCAAGCACTTCAAGACTGTTTGAAATAATCTCGAGATTAATATAAAAGGAATTCCTCACACACGCTGCGGCCGCTTACCTTTAGTATAGTCGTTGGATGCGATGGAGCAGTATTTCTTGCTTTCGCCTGCACTGGAAGTCTTCCCTTCCTTGTAAGGTTGTTTACTGCTCTCACTTCTGCATTACTGTCCTGGTTTCAGTTAGAACAGAATTAATTTTCTTCCTAGTAGCTGGTGGAATGCTGTGTTTTGGCTTAGGATGAGAAGAGTGCTGATAACACCCCGATGTTTTAATTGTTGCAGAGCAGTGCTTATACCAAGCCAAGGACACCTCAGACTTTTGCTCTGTCCTGACAACAGGCAGGCTGGGGGTGCAGTAAGAGCTGGGAGGGGACAGACCCAGGACAGGTGACCCGAACTAGCCAAAGGGGTATTCCATACCATCTGACGTCATGCTAAACAATATATAGGGGTGGCTAGCCGGGGGAGGGGGACCAGACTGCTCGGGGTTAAGCTGGGCATCGGTCAGCGGGTGGTGAGCAATTGCATTGTGCATCACTTGTTTGTACATATTATTATTAGTAGTACTATTATCATCATTGTATTATTATTATTATTATTATTATTATTATTATTATTATTATTATTATTATTATTATTATTATTATCCTGTCTTATTAAACTGTCTTTATCTCAACTCACGGGCTTCACTTTCCATTTCTCTCCCCCGTCCCAGAGAGGGAGGGGGGAGGGTGAGCGAACGGCTGCGTGGTGTTTAGCTGCCAGCCGGGTTAAACCACGACGATTACTCACATGAAGAGCCATCTGGAGGATGGGATTCTTCCTTCTTCTCCCGCGTTATCTTCTGGAAACGAGGATCTAAGTGTTCCAAGGAGCCTTTCGCTTTCCTGGTGTTTCTCCTTTTTCTTCTTTTTCTTCTCCTTTTTCTTCTTTTTCTTACGCTTGCGATTGGCATTGTCAAAGTGGAGCGCACAGAAACACAAATCATGAAGCCTGAAAGAAACATGCAAGTTAAAAAGGGAAAAAAAGATGTGGCACTTGTTGCCTATATGAAACTTGATTTATTTTACCACAGGTGATGATTTGCAGCATGTCAGCTATTTTGTGGTGCTTTGTGCACACGCAACTTACTTTAGATGCAGCAAACTTAAGTCGTCAGATTGAAGGACCATAGGTCCTGGTTTGTACACAGATCATTAACAACGGCTAGCTCTGGAATATGTGCAAGCAGAAAAAATCTTTTAACCTAATCTGGAATGGTGTACGGATGTGATTCGAACTATGTGGTCCAAAGCTAGTGCTCTGACACAATTCAGCAAGAGCTTTCCTGTCTTCACTGATCAACCTAACAACATGATCCCCAGCCAGCTGGTGCTATCTAAATAACTTAGAAACTACCAGAAAAAAAAAAAAAAATGACATGAGAAGCACCCAGAAAAAAATTAGGATAAAAAATGCGGAGTATGCTGGAATCCTTGCTTACTTGGAATCCTTCTCTCCATGTTTATCCTTAGACTTCTTTTTCTTCCAGAACTTGTGATATTTTTGCATTTTTTTCACCACCTACAAGCTCCTTTTCTATCTTTCTGTCTTTCCTTTCTATTTCACTTTCACTACCTTCTGCACGGGTATATTTTCTTTTTCTGTTTCCTTCTGTTTCATTTTTCTGGCGACAGTTCTCCAAATGAGCTGACACAGGTGGAAGCGCATGTCTTTCACGAGAATGTCTTCTGGAATTTTGCTGAGGTACCGAGCAACGATGCAAGTCTGCTCGGGGTGTGCTAAAGCGACGTACATCTTCCTCTCTCAAGAGGGAACCGTGAGGCCATCTGCTTTTGTAATGATAATGCTTATGTGACCTGCTGTAGTAAGTTGCAGTCGATCTGTCAAAGGCTGAATTGCCGTGAGAGAACTTTCTCTCTCTACTGTCTCCTGTCGCATGAGGTGAATAGTAATCCTTGTAATAGCTACATCTTTCCCATCTCCGTGCTTCGTCTCGATAGTATCTTTCTCTGCTCCAACTTCTTTCCCCTTTGGGTCGGTAGTACCTATTGCTACCTTGTTCTGATCTTCCTCCGCTGCCAGATCTGTACTTTGAATATTTGACTGCTCTTCTGCCATTCTCAGGGCTGTTTCTTTCAAGAGGGAAAGATCTGTACCTGCTTCCCTCCCAGTACTCCTGCTTGTGACTCTTTTGCTCAACAAATTCCACGCTCTGAGAACACCTCCTCTTGCTGGAAGGACTTGCTTTTTGACTCTCCTTCTCTTCACTAGGAGCATGTTCCCTCTTTCTTCGGTAATGCTCTTTGTCAGTGGTTTTAGTCTTGTCCTTTGTATCTTGGCGTCTATCTGCAATAGCTAAGGAAGAAAGATTGTTAGAGCTACATTCAGTGTCAGACTTGAGAGAGGAAGTTTGCCGCAATTTCTCACCAGGCTCACAAGACTCTTTGCCATACAAAACATTTTCTTTTGAAATGAGGTCACGTTCTTTTGATCTTCTTGCTTTCTCCTTGTCTCCACGGTCATCACATTGGTACTGGGCGAGGTATTCATCATTCCCAGGAGATTTCGGAGGTTCCGCAACACTGCATAAAATAAAAACCCATTTCTCACTTCTGCTGAAGGACGTGAATATTAAGAGTAAAACCTTCCAACGTCAAACAAACAAACAAAAACCTCCGGACTACAGGAACCCTCGCAAACTTATGCCATTTAGAAACCTCTCCTGTGATTAGGACACCTTCTTCAGCTCCCAGAGAAAGTGCTTTTTCCCCTCTTGCTTCTGAAGCCATTGCACTAAAAAAGCAAACGCATCTGTCTCCTTCCACCTGCTGCTCTGAGAAAAAAGGCATAGGGGCGAGCGGGGAACAGCCAGTGTTTCTCCAGACAGTGGAGAAAAACGGAAAAACATTCTATAAAGGAACACAAGTTCTCCTTGAGGCACCAACCTGCATCAGAGTGATATGCTCAGTGCTGATCATTAGTTCTGTTCGTGACACTGGACACACAGTATGGAATTGTACTAATTTAAATC
Organism: Netta rufina; assembly: GCF_964035555.1. Classification (NCBI taxonomy): domain Eukaryota; kingdom Metazoa; phylum Chordata; class Aves; order Anseriformes; family Anatidae; genus Netta; species Netta rufina. The sequence continues at coordinate 7,115,144 of NC_140148.1, read as the reverse complement.
CTTCCATTAAATACTATTAGTAGACAGATAAAACTGTAACGAACTTCCATAAAGTCTTGTCTTAATCAGACTGTGCTCATTTTACCTCATTTCCTCTGACAAGCTGTTCAGCTGGCTGGCTGTGAAGGACTCCGTGATGACTTCTCGATTGACTGAAGGCATAGCTCCAGGCATCTGCAATTAAAACGCACAAGTCAGCAGACAAAAAAATACTATTTGTAGTAGTACTGAGGACTAGTCTTGTCAGAATTTCTCCATTAAATGGTAAGCAAGACCGCTGTGAGTTGTATGCATTATCTACACTTCAAAGATAACCCCAACTCACCCCCCAAAATCTACTTCATGAAACTTAGGAATTTTTATCTCAGCTGAGCTTAAGTTGACAAGTTCTAATGTAAGCGCAGGTCTGCAAATTCTAAGGGGATAATACCACAAAGTCTTACGATCACGTGTGTGCTGTGTTTTCTCAGTATTTCACCTGAATTAGGAACACAATAAACACTCCCGAATACATCGTAGGTGAGAAATTCTCGATGGAGCAAATCTATGTTTCAAGCGATCCATTTGTTTTAGAAAAGAACATCTCAGAAGGTTTAACAGGTTCAACTCGGCAAGTGGAATCATCAAGTTTCAGTCCGTTTTCTTTAGATTCATTAACTAACCTAATAGCACCATTTAGTGAATCTGTTTTTGGCAGCTCATGCTGGGATCTTCCTTTGTCAGCATTCTGACAGGAAGAATTGGAATGCTGCAATGTACGGACTACCTTTCCAACCAAAATTCCATTAGAGGACATTGCATTGCAATTCCTTTGAAATAAGCCCTTTGACTCCTCCTCAGATTTTCCTGAAGATTCTGCACCATAAGGGACTGTGTTATCAGAGCTGAGTTTAGGATTTTCATTCACTGTTGGCTCCACAAAAATTTCATCAGAAACTTTTTTGTTTGTTTGCATTTGCTTCATTTGCATTACCGAATTTGTAATTGTGGATGAAGGAACAGCCTGGTAGAGATCTTCATCCTCCACAGCACTGCTAAGACAGTCAGGCTGTGACACAGTCTGACGAGCAGGCAATTTATTGTGAATACTGATGGTGATCTTCTGTTTTCTTGACGTATCAGTAATTGAAGGCCTGGTAATTGCCTGGTTCTGAACACAGGCCATTGGTGGTGCTGAAGATGGCCTTTTTAGGGTGACACCAGTGGTCTTTGTGTCCTCTTTTATGGATCCATTTCCATTTAAACGGCTTGAATTCTGTATTTAGAAAGAAGAAATTGCAAGATGGATTAACGCAAACACTGCATGTAACATTTTCAAACACAAAACTCTCCTACTGAGTGTTTCTACAAATGGTCTTAACACCTCAAAAGAAAAACACACTGCCCTTTAAGGATAAATACAAGTCCAATAAGCGTATTCAATTCCTGCTTTTGGTTTACTGCAGATTGGTATCAAATTAACATCATCTTTGAAAACCAGCCAAGCAACTTAACATTACCTGCTGCTATTCCCAAATATATTTATTTTCCCCTTTAAACATACCCTGAAAAGCCTGAAGTAATCGTTCTGGTGCTCAGGAATAAGACATTTAGTTTTCCCTGTCTTAGCTAAAGTGACGAGGATAGGAAAAACAAGTCCTCTTTTAAATGATTTGAGGATTAGTACACTCTGCTTAAATAGTCAAAGAGCGTAGCTCTCTGTGCTTTAGAAAGCTGTCTTGGAGGTATAAAGTAACGGAGTCGCATGGCTGCACAATTTAGCAGTAACCACTGTTTGAATGACTCTGGCTGTAGCATGAGGGCTGTGAAGAAAGCTGCAGCGTGGGAAGGAAAACAAAACTAAGATGCCGAAAACCAAACAAAAAACCCCACACCAAACCCCAAACCCACTAGCAGTTTGGTGCCGTTATCTGCCCTCCCGCTTCCCTGAATTACCTTAATCATATGAGGAAGAAGTCGTGGTCCCATAAATCCAGCCTGCTTACTATTAGCCCCCTGCTGACCAGGAGGGAATGAACAGGGATAAGATGGTGCTGGCAAGTAAAACGCACGTTCTCCAAGTGTCAAATCATAGCGCCTTCAGAAAAGAGCAGTGATCGTAGTTTAGTTTTTCTTTCAGCCTACTCTTGGATTAAATCCCATCCTATAATTTTAGAGGAACAGCTCATACGATATGGAAGCCTTCTCTACAGAAGGCTTCGCCAAGACTACAAACTGAAAAGTAGAGAACAGTCTTCCTACTAAGACTATCACTTGCACAGCAATAATTCATTCTTACAGCACAGATGACCTTCATTTCTCTCCTTCTCTAAATTAGCCAGCTACAGATAACACATAGATAGCAATTTACACAAGTGCTGCAGTTTAAGGCCAAGCAACAAAAGATAATAAACGACACAGAGAATTTCAGGTTAGACAGAACTGAATTAGACAAATAATAATCTTCTCCCGGGATAGCAAGAAAAACACTTGCAAAACAGAAAAATATCAATAACAGGAAAGTAAATCTCTTCTGAACACATTTTAAGATTTGTTATTACCTGATATAAAAAAGTATGTAAGCTTGCTGACCAAGAACTCTTTTAATGTCAGTACGCACTACTTTAGCATCATTCATCTGATACCAAAGTCCATTACCAGCCTGCAAATAAAGACAACGATTTCTTTAGGTGAATTGCACGTTTTCCAATTGAAATCACGGATAGGAACAAAATACACACATGTCAAATAAAAATATAATGAAATCTTTTTCCCTAGAAACAGTAGCTGCTAGTCATGCTTTAATTGGTTTGCCAGCACAACCTTTACCCTGTTAGAAATGCTGTTGACTTCTACCTTTACATAGCATATATAGTGTCCTGAGTGACAGCTGACACCGTGATGTACCAGCACCGCGTATAAGGCATAGAGCAGTGGTTCTCCCATTGACTGCGACATGTAGGCTCTCAGGTCCAAATACTCCGGATATTTCACCTCCTAAAGAGACATCAAGAAGATAGAAAAATTATCCCAGAGTACTTCGTGGACTAGCCAGAGAAAAACACTTCCAAAAAACACAGACTAGAATTTATTTCTAGAATATATTTCTAGAATATATTTCTTGATTCACTACAAATAAGTCTTCCCATAAACAACGTTTAAGACTAGAAGTTGCAGAGAACTGTTTCCTGATGAATCAGCCTTCTCAGAGGAAAGCATATGCTTCTTGTCAAGCAGGAACTTTATTGATATTAAGAGAAAGAATAAGCCATAGTCGTTAGTCTACAATTATTGTCTGAAAATATTAACAACTTTCAGCTTTGGGGGATGTCCCATTACACAATGATATAGTTGCATTACAGTGGTAAATATACCTTGTTGATCTTTCCACCTGTGAAATCTGCAAATCTTTTCAGTGATATTGTGAGAACCTTGGAAGAACGGTGTATGGTAAATCTCTTGGACGCAGGAACCATCTTTTTACACCTTAAAAACAAGCAGAGATAAGTGTTTGAAGGCATCTTCTTTTTTCGCCCCCAAAACAAACTCCTTTTAATGTCTCACGCATGCCTATGCTATTTGAATGATATTTACTTGCATAATAGGTTGGTCTTTTTTCTTTTCATAAACCCATGCACTGCGTGTCAGGTTTGTTAATACACAGAAGAAGGTAAATTTTCCCAACAACTCAGAGCATAGCGGGAACAGGAATCTCTCACGAAAGGGTATGACCAGGTTGGATGGCAAGGTACCATTTCTTGGTCTACGAAAGTGGCTATTTGAACTCCAATCCTGGATACATTCTTTCAGCTTTCAAGGGAAACACAAATACTGAAAGCGGAACGAGAGAGCCTTGGTCCCCAGGACTAGAAATTGCAAATAATCTCCAACATAGGTCGACTATCAACATCAAAAATACAACAGAAGCACATGGTCATTCTACAGGAGGGAGACATTTAACAGTAGGAAGTCTTCATGTACTGAGCTTGTCTGGAAAGACACTGAAACCATCTGCCATCCTTTGAAACAAAATAGTTCAGTTTGACACATTGCCCGCTCCAAGGTAGGACCTACAGTGTAAGCAGTGAAAATTAGCCACTAGCCCAGAGAACAACGGAAACTGGGCAGTTTACATCAAGAAAAGTACTGTCGAGAGCTAATAAATAGAAAGAACAAAAGTAGCTCTTTTTGAATTCTGATGGCAAAATACAAGCCAGAGAATTGCAAACCCATAGGGAATGCCTATGAACAAGACTTCCCCCCTCCAAAGAAACAAAAACCCAAGTCTTTTATAAACTTCCACAAAACTTGTAAGTAGATCCAAAGTTTAGAGGTAGTCCAACAGAGTCATGCAACATAGAAAACTGACATCTAGGATTAAGACCTAATTCGTCAAAATCTTACTCGCTACATTTATAGCAATTCTCTCCATCCAGCTCTTCAGGTTTCACAAAGAGTTCCAGAGCTCTGCTAACAGACGAAACCGCCTAGAGCAGCGAGAAAGAAGAGCGCAAAGTCACCGTAATTCAAAATTCCAGAGACATACTAGTAGTTTATAAGAGAATCTTACTAACATACTCAAGCGATCTACTAGGAGCACTGTGAAGAAGGAGGCAGAAAGAGCATGCTCAGCATTGACCTCACCTGGAAGGCATTTGACTTTGGAACAAATACTTTTCCAGTAGCCTAGACAGCATCTACAGTGTGCTTTGTCATCAATACTGGGGACAAATTCATCAGTCTAACAATTAGATGTATATTGAGGTAGAACAACAAAGAAGTATGACAGCATTATAATTTTTGCAGAAAGAGAATTTTTTCCCCTTAAACCCAATGCAAATGTGGAGACTATTTACATGGGTTCCACGGAAGGACAAAGTCCAATCCACTTCCTTAGCACCACCAAGCTCTTATGTTTTAACATTATATGTGGTTTGGTTTTTTAAGTTAAACAAGTTTAATTTAGAAAGTTATGCATGTACTTAAACATCATGAATTATATTTAGAAAACATCTTACCTTTATATCCAAAGTGATATCAAGAAATGCCTCATACGTATCCGAAACTGCTTTGCAATTCAAGCACTTCACTGGAAACAAAATATAAATGCTTAACATTATGTGAAGGAGACTAACTGTCCAAATTCAAGTTGTTGACAGATACTACTTTAGACAAACTACAGACTGCTTTACTACCGACAAAAGACACAGATCAGTTCTAAGGACCGGAATATTTTTTCAAGTACCTCTCGATCTTAGAAATCCTCCAAATATTTGATGAATGATGGTGGTAGCTTGAGAAGATCTGTCCAATCTGGAAATAAATTATAATCAGACCTCAGAAGATTTAAGGCACAGAGTTAACTCTTCAAAGAGTTTGATGAAAACCAAGGATGATGTAGACTTTCGTTGCTGATAGTAAATAAGGCACTAAAAGGTGCTAGAGATCATTTTTGAGAGTAAATAAAGGACTAGAAGGTGCTAGAGAATGTATGAAAGTGAACTTGTTTATGCTTACTCGGTGCTTCCGTTCAAGCACGCTTCCTGCATAGCATCAACAGTATAGCGCAAGAACTCGTGTGCGTCTTCTTGACTGCCAAAACGGAAATGTTGTCCTATTCCTAAATAAGAAGATGATAGTATTGACCTCATTTAAAAATGAAATCATTCTTGTATTTCTAAAATCTCTCTTCATTTGAGTGTTAAAACCACTTATACACATCAAATAATTATTTGAAGATTACAAGCTATCGAAAAGAAACACATCTGAAGCCACTTACGACTGAGATTACTGATAACATGCGTGGGCTCGATGGCATCAACAGTGCAACGCAGGGCCTGGTTAATGTGAGTCTCCATCGTGCACATCATGCAAAAATCTTGTTCACGACCTGAAGAGTGAAAGAACAAAGCATCCCAGTCCAGCGAAATATCCATAACTACAAACATCTAAGTACAATTTAAACTATAGATACAATATCCACTCTCCTTGCTACATTCTATTCTCCCAAGATGCCAATGTCCCAACAGTCTTGTAACATTTCATTTCACACAACTTTACAGAATAAAAATATCCACTAAGCCTGTATTCAAATGCATTTTGTGATGAGAAATCTAAAAGACTACTGCAAAGTCGCAGTTGTAAAGGCTGACAGGAATGTGAACTCCACAGGCTGCAAAATGTATTACTCTCTAAAATTACTACCAAATGCATTACTGTCCAATGCACTTCATTATTCCCATGAAGCAATAAATGATCCTTTAATAAAAAAAACAAACAAACAAACAAACAAATAACTAAATAAATAAACCATGGTGCATTAATTGCACTCCATATGCTATTCGGAGCCCACTGCTAATACAGTGCTCAAAGCCAGCTTCTACAGGTAAAATCAGGCAAATAAGCTTATCTCACAGAATCACTGCTGTTCTTTCACCTTCAGAGCTATCCAACAGATTCAAAATACTGTTAGAAAGTACTCACATGACTGGCTGTGCTCAAGAGAAAGCATGTAATTGGCAAGTGGGGGTGTGTAGGTCAAACACTGTAGAGTAGCATTAAGAAAACATGTGTTGCCAAGATTGTACAGGCCAACTCCAACACTTTGTGTTTCTCGCCAATCCATACAAATCTTCTCAGGTGGAAAAAGAAGGCTCTGTGGCGGAGCAATTCCATCATTAACGACTGCAAGAAAGTTAAATTTAAAAAGAGATCTTGTTTGTTTGTTTCTAAGAAAGGTATTTAAAAAAATACTATTCTGCAGGAGCACCTAGAGGAGCTAGCTACAATCCAAACCAGAAAAACTTATTGCAGACAGCTTTAATACCACCAAATTCAAATTGGCTGGTCAACACAATGTTTTGGGGAAAAAAAAAAAAAAAAAAAAACAACTTTAGTCAACCATTTTAATTTTTCTAAGGCAAGGCTAACTGCCATTCTGTTTGTAGCACCTAATGCCAAGTTCCTCTCCATCTATAATCTTTAACCTGATTAACTCAACTACTGTTTTTTTCCTTATTATAACTTAAACCACAAACTTAGACTTGAAATTATACGGTAAAAACGTAAAAACTAGGAACTAGGAATGACGGTACCCCTACAGATACCAGATTTTTTCCTGAGCAATGTTATCCTTCAAAAAACCTGTGAAAAATGGAAGCTGTGAATAGCAACAATCAAACACTTTTCTTTGCAAAACAGAAAAGACATGGAGGAATCTGTGCATTACAAAAAGCTCCCCATATTTCTCTGTTGACTGTAAATATATCAAAATTAATTTCTGTAACATCAGTCACTTCAGTTGCCTTAGGAGATTCGCTTTTGAAGTCTTTGTTCACAGTAGTCCCCTTCTCTATCAGTGCAACAAGTAAGAACTGCATTTTCTACTTTTGCTTTGAAGAAAATGGAGGCAGGATAAAACGCACACTTACTTAGATCTCTTGGGGCAAAAGCCTTAGATTTTTCAGATGATCTACAGTAAATAGCACCTCCACGTCCTTGGGCCACAGAGACTTGGCTTGAATCTTCTGCAGGCACTATCCGGCCCCAGTTGGCGGTGCGTGACATCAGTATTTTAGTACTTGGTTTCTTGGATTTGCCAGACCGCCTTGAAGAGGGCTTTTTAGGCTTTGAAGATTTGGGCTTCTTAGCTACGGTCATTGTTCACATCTGCAACAGAGACAGAAGTTCTGGCTGATGTAAGAATATCAAGAAGCATTCCAAGAAGAAAAGAGTAACAGAAGTCCTGTCACTTAATCTCAAAGAAACAGCCTTAAGAACTAAATCGCTGGTATGAATGATTTAAAAAGAATCCCCAAACTAAACACACAAAGTGAAAGTTTCCATCTAAACTCTATCAGTATTACTTTTAGCTTCTGCAGAACTAGTGGCTGATGCCATTTCTTTCCCTTCCGTAGGATTTTAATCCATTACAACTCTGGAGTCTTTTTAATATAAAAATGTAGAAGACATTCTCTGAGGGGAATCAGTTATTTATTGATTTCCGGAGTTTCGCAATTATCTGTTAATTAGTACCTATGATCTAATAGATAATTGTTGCAATTATCTATTGCTGGCATGAGTAACGGAACACTATTACTTCACTGCCTGCGTTTTTCTGTTTCGTCTGCACAAAGGTACCCAGAACTCACTGCTACTTTTCTTCTGTCTTTCCAGGGCTCGCCCTCTACCTCACTGTCTACTGCACCAGTCATGAGGGGTTTGTTGTGATTCTATAATGAGCCTAGCTTTTAAATACACCTTTTCTGGGCGTCACTTGGTGACGGCAAGTTAATTTGTGAGGGCTCCTCAGTCTACATCAAGCGGTCGCTTTTTCCAGGTGAAAAAGCGGAGCTGTAAGTGGCAGTACACTAAAGCCCTGGCATGCTGAGATCCAAGAGGAGAGATGTTTGGCCCTCCTTTTCACTCCTGGGAACCATATACCTCAAAACCCACAGAGGATGGGCTATATCTCAGAGAAATCTTGGGAAAGGAGAGCATGAAGAGCATGTTTGCAAATTTATTTCTCCCTGGGCTTCTTCTGCTTCTCCAAGAAAGACGAGTTTGAATATAACTTTGGCAGCAGTACTTCTGGTGTTTTACTCCTACCACATTTAAAACTCCTATGACAAACTGAAAAGTTAGACTAAAAAGCAGCTCTTTCCGTTCTACTTTCTAAAGTTGCACGCTTTCCTCATGCAAAACAACAGGGGAATGTAAGCTAGAAACGGAAATGCTGAATGTAAAACAAAACAAAACAAACCTCAGCCCTCCAGGACAAAAGCCAATAACTGCTACAAAGTCCTTTTTAAAATGCTGATTAGGTTTCAAGGTGATACCGCTTTAAATAAGTGTAGTTGTCTGTCCATAGGCAGAAGCTGAATAATGACAGGATGAACTTCTATACTTCATGTTTTGTTACTGTCTTACTGTAGCACACAGGGACTTGTTACCTTTAGGGAAACCACTAACCTCATGGAGGGTTTAAAACATAAGCTAGTTTGTTATACCAAAATGACGGAGAGAACAAAGCATAAAGTGCTTTCAGATTTCTAGCACGCCTTGATTGCTGTCCATTAAACTTCAGACACGTTAAACAAAACACAGTAAATAAGAAAACTCCTAGTCCCACAGCTGGCAAATTGTGTGCAGAGGTTGTAATTAGAATTTTTTTGCCTTGACATTTTACATTTAAAATTGATTTTAAATCCATTCTATACACACTTTCCATTCCTGAAAAAACAATACGCAAACCTGAAAAATGCATTTACATGAGAAATGAAGTCGTCTTTGTCCGATTGGAAGACTAAGGTGACAGCTCCTGGGCTCAGGGATAAGCTCCGATCTTCACCAGTGACAGCTCCTTTTTTAGGATTGAAAGGGAAAATGTTTCAGCAACACTTTGGAAACATACTTAAGGGACAAGAAACAAAATCAAGACTGCAGTGAGAAGGAGAACAGAAAAACAATACTGGGGAAAATGAAAGGGAAGGGAAGGGAAGGGAAGGGAAGGGAAGGGAAGGGAAGGGAAGGGAAGGGAAGGGAAGGGAAGGGAAGGGAAGGGAAGGGAAGGGAAGGGAAGGGAAGGGAAGGGAAGGGAAGGGAAGGGAAGGGAAGGGAAGGGAAGGGAAGGGAAGGGAAGGGAAGGGAAGAAGAAAAAAAAGAAAAAAAGAAAAAAAGAAAAAAGAAAAAAAGAAAAAAGAAAAAAAGAAAAAAGAAAAAAAAGAAAAAAAGAAAAAAAAGAAAAAAAGAAAAAAAGAAAAAAAGGGAAGGGAAGGGAAGCAAAGCGAAGCGAAGACCTTGATCTTTATACTGACCAATGAGATAAGCCTTACACATTTTTAAGTTTATTTTTGACAACTGATTGAGGTGTTACCAGGTATTAAGTACGATTCAAGAGCAAATATTAACACTAGAAAGAAGAAATCCGATCCACCACCACTGTTTCAAAATACATCCATTTCTCATTTGGAGATGACGTCTCTCTGACAAGATAGTAGAAAAACTGTAAATACCGATAGAGCTTCCTCTCCCGATGTTCCATATACATACCGATGCTGTTCCTACATCTATGCTCTGAGCATAAATTTATGTTGGCATGAGTGACAAGAGAGGGTGTTACTCCTCTCTTTGTTTGCCTTGAGAGACACACCTCTTGTCCATTGAAAAGTAAATTCAAGATTCCAGATCAGTTAAGACAGTTGCTATCCCCCCATTCAGAGTTCTGCAGCAGCACTGTTCAGATGTGTTTAGCAGTCTCTTTAGAAAATGTTATCACTTAGGACCTGCTTCTCAGTAGGTCCACGTTTGGCCTCCGCTTAGCAGAGAGTCAATCCCAGCTTAAGCTTTCGTACAAGAGCCCCTTCACGAAACGGAGTTGAACCCTGACATAACTGAGTTGAACCTTTAACCTTGAAGCTTCCTTAAAGAAGAAAGCAGCACCCAGGCCAGGAAATAGAAATTAATCGTCACTTTACCCTGAAACGCAGTGGGCTATTCTGTGCTGGCAGGATTGCTGCCGGGCTGGCCGACGAGGCGGCGGGCAGCTCCCCGGGGCCACAGGGCCTGGCACAGGGAGCCGCCGGGGGTCTCCAAGGTCCGGGAACAGCAGCAACAGCGGCAACAGCAGGGACAGAGGGGACAGCAGCGACAGCAGCAGCCACCTCAGCCGGGGCCGTCTCCACAACCGCCACAACGGCCTCGGAACGCCACCGAACTCGGAGCTCCAGCGTGACGCCTTTTGAACCTGGCCGCGCTGCTCATGGCTAAAACCAGAGCGTTTCCTCCGGCGTGTGTTTACTGTCGGTGCCAGATCGGCCCTCACCCCGAGCTCTCCCTGCCGGGAGGGCTTTGGGGTTGGGGTTTCCCTCCCGCCGCCGCCGCGGGCAGGCCCCGCACGCAAGGGGTCCGCGCTGGGGAGCAGCATCTCACCCACGGCAAGAGACAGAGGGCACGACATGAAAAAGCCCCGACACGAAAAAGCCACGGCATGCAGCCGAGGCGGCGGGGAGACGGCTCTGAGGGAGCTGACACTTCGCCCCGCCGCCCTCCCCTCCCGGGCCGCCCCGCTGAGCCCCGTGCGCCTCAGGTGCTGCGCTGAGGGGGTGGCTGGCTACTGAGACAGCTGCCCAGGGCACTGCTCATGGCACCGAGCCTGACGGAGGTCAACAAGTGTTGAACAATGCTCTCAGACATCGGGTCTCACTTTGGGGTGGTCCTGTGTGGAGCCAGGAGTTGGACTTGGTGATTATTGGGAGTCCTTTCCACCTTGGGATGTTCTCTGATTCTAGGTCAGCAATTCAGTAGCTGATGAGAAGTGTGGAGTCATTCAAAGGGAAGAGAGAGCACAACACTTCTTGTTTGCAGAAGCGGCTATTTGGTAACCAAACCGATGATTCCTTTGCTTCTAGAGCAACTAACAGCAGGGATCCGCTTTACAACAGAGGGAAAAGAGTCGTTGGCATGTCATGTGAAGTAAGCTTCAAATCCCAGAGGATGATTTTGTTGGAACTTTATTCAGCTGAAAACACAGAAGCCTTGCTTTTGCTTGTGTTAGTTACAGCTCCAGTTTACTTTGGTTGGGAGGGCAGGCATTCCAGGCTAATGTGCTGTACCTGTTCCTTCAGCTCATTGTCCATAAACGGAGGAGCAAATGAAATCAGTTTAATCTCCATTAAATGCAGCAGACAAAGCGGAGTAGAGGGCGATCTAGCACTTAATTTTTCCTGTAAGCAGGAAACCCAGAACTCAACAACACTTTTCAAATCTTGTCCTGCAGTAAATGACCAGCTGAGTGAAGCTTGCATTTAGAGGATGTGCTCCTACAGTAGACGGAAATAGCTTTTCCTCTTCACAAGTGCAACTGAGTGGTGGACTGGCAGCTACGTGGTTAACTAGTTGTGCCAAAGGGCTTGTGTTGAATGCACAGAAAAACATGCAGGTCCCAACAGTAAAGGGTTGTCTGTAGGCATGACACTGAGTACAGATGTTGTCTGCAGGTTCGTGCAGAGTGCACCGCGCCAATAAGCACCCAGAGTCGGAATGCGCACGAAGGTCTTTTAATTATATAATTACTTATAGAACTCTGCAGAGTCAGGTACTTGGCCATCTTTCGCAAAGCAAGCATACCTCTGACTCGAATCACCGTCATTTATACACAGGAAACTTGTGAAAACTCTCTCTTTGGCTCCTTTGGATTGGTTATTACAGCTCACCTAACTTATCTCCACTGAGCTTGTGCATTACAGAGGAATACCGGGGGGGAGGGGGAACAGGAGAGGGGGGACACACACCGAATCCCACATTAGCATAGATTAGCATTTTGACAGGTGTGATTTTTAATGTGCTAATGACCCTTAATGAGAAAAAGGTTACTATAGGTCAGTCTGGAGCTGGTGTTCTCCTTCCTGTTTTTTCCCTTTTAGCCCTTCTCTTCCTTGCTTCTGCTAGCTCAAGGCTACCTGTCTCTCTCCTTTATTTTCTCAGCTAAAAGACTGCACAAGCTACAGGCCTCCCTATTTGCTTCAACATTTCCTTGTTTTTTTGTTTTTTTTTTTCCCAGCTCTGGGACGACACAGGTGTGGTTTGATATTTGCCAGTATAGCTAAAACTCACGCCAGTCTGCTCATGCACAATAAGTAGTAAGATTTAAGGACTGGTTTCATCGGCTTCTTCCATACTAACATCCTTCTTGTGTTTTAGATATGCTGTAGTTAAATCAACACTAAGTTACTACTTGTGGAGTAATTGCCTTAAGCGACTAGGCATCATAAGCACACCTGCATCCCAAAAGCTACCCGCCTCCAAGGTGCAACCACCCCTCACTGAGCACGCCCTCGGAATTTCTCAGAGCCTGTACCTTTAAACGCAAGTGAGATCATTTCTACCAAGCACAACCAAGATATGCATGACTAGAGTCACTCAAGCTCCACCTTAAAGATAGAAAATAATATCAATTGCTTTAAGAGAAAGGGGATGTTAGGGAAGATACTATCAGGAAGGATTCCTTCTGACATCACTCGACAGGCTGAGCCTCTCACTCCCCCACCCCCACTCCATTGGGACGCCGTGGGGTAAGATCTGAACGCTTGCTTATACCAGGCGTCTCTGTGGAATCTTAGAAATCTCTAGAGTTTTGATGCTTTTTAATGTCTTAATACCTAGGCTGTGTACCTGTGCATTTCATGCATGCTAGCTTGCTTTTGCAGACAGTGAATTTATCACTGACAATCCAAAGAACCTGTGTACCTGTCGCCATAAGAAATTGCACTTAATTGCATTCTTCCTAGCTGTGAGAGTTCTCCTTGAATGCGACTAGAGCGAGGCCGTACTGCGGTGTTGGTGAATCCGTGACCGTGATAGTTCAGCACCCTGAATCCGACGGGACCCATGACGGTCAATCGGCTACACCCCTTAACGCGACACTACTAGACGAAGAAGATGACAGGGCTTGCATGCACTGCATTAGGCTTTGCATGTGAAAACACCCCCAAATAATTTCACATGCATTTAACGTTTTTAAAGGGAAAAAAACAGGAAGGTGTAGTCTCTCTGTAAGCTACAGCCCTACATAGTTAAGGCATCAGCATTCATTCCTTTGCTTGATAGCAAAGTATGAACATACAGAAGAGTTAAATATTTTCTTTGCATTCTTAAAGGCGATTTTTCAGACTTGGGCTTCAGTTGTTGGAGTTGAAGAGATCAGTAGACATCCTTACTTTTACGTTAAGACCAAAATCTTTATCTAAGATTGTGTTATCTAACGCAACTAAACTCCCACCCCCACATGTTTTTTTTGCAACTTCGCAATGATCTTGCTGCAGTCCCACTCTGATGGTCTTTCAGTAACATGCAAACTGCCGTGGCAGATTCTGTTACAGTGCTTTTCTATTGACAGTGTGCATAACACTCAAGGTAAAGCCCCTCGTTTCGCAGTGGGGACATAAAGTGTTTCTTTGGACCCTGCTGCTTCTGTTAGTACTCATTTTTTCACAAACTTGTTGAACCTGAGCCGTGCCTACTGAGCCAACGAATGCTTTGATGACACAGTATTTTGTCAAAGCAGTTTTGCTTCTTGGAGCTACAGAAGCAGCTCTGGCTACGTGATAGGGAATTGTGCTGCATTGGCAAAACCAGACTTAGCTACAGACTTACAACACTTGCTAACTCGATCTATTTCAAATCTCATTTTAACTTTAAAGGACAATCAGTTTTGTGGCTCCTGTCTTACTAATTTGCCTTGTTTTGCATGGAAGGGCAGCCTGTGAATGTTTTGCTTTATTGCATGCTTCAAAAAAAAGGCTGAGGAAGAGACTGGAGGAACCTTTTCCATTCTATGGACTTTCCCCCGAGAGTGTGGAATTGCAGGCTACTTGGATGAATGTTCGAATATGAGTAAGGGAGCAGACCTCAGCCAAAGGAGGTGGAATACTTGCTTAATAGTAAGTATCAGTGTGGGGACATCTTTGCTTAACGGGAGCCATTTAAACTCTTCATAGAAACAAAATAAGCTGGACATCTTATGCTTGGAAAGCAGTATGGTTACACAGCTGCTAACATAATGACTTGAGTCTTCTGCTCTGCAACTTCAGGTTTTGTTTTCAAGAAGTGCATACATCAGTTTAAGCTTTGGACAAGGAGATTTGCAATGCAAATAGTGATAAACCAGAATCAGCGGCGCTGACGAGTGTAATGGTGAAATGCAGCAAATCAAGTATTCCTGGAGAAATGTGAGATTACAAAACTAGCAAGCCATGAAGCACTTTTGTTGTTGTTGCTGTTGTTGGTTGTTTTTTAAATCAATTCTTATATGCTGAAATAGCACCTTCAAGAAAATCTGTTTATCTAGCCAGGTAACGGTGTCTCCCTGTAAACAGGAAGGAAATGCCAGGAGCAGCCATACCTCTTTGCTGTCAAAATAAAGAGCACGTCGAGGCCAACATCATGCCATAGTGCAAAGGCTTGCTAAGAAAGATCATTCTAAGAGGTCTGCAAGAAAAGATGACTTACTTTGTCATAAGTTTGTCAAATAGAATGGACGAGTTAGTAGTCGAGTACCGACTGTGTCCGACTCTACAGCTGCGGCGCAGCTCCAAGTCCCTGTTTTCTCCGTGGACTCGTCTCACAGTTTTTGCACCAGCTCTACTCCTCAATGTTCTGGTGACTGAAACGCAGAAACAAAGGATTTTGAAACAGTGAAGATGGGATTCTCCTTATTTCACCGTTGCTCTTGTAAAATGGAAACAGACAAACAAAAAAGGCACCCTGAAGTGGATTGAGTTTTCTTTACATTTCAGATCAGAAGTTGGTGTCACAACCACTGCATTCCACTTCTTCATCGCTCTGCACGTTTAAACTGTCTACTTAAAACTGGGACCTGTAGGGAAATTTTTAAAGAGACTGAAAGCTAGCCAGACAAAAACAAATGTGCAACTTTTGTTCCATGCAGGAGGGAAATCTACTCCAGTTATTTCTGTCTTGGAAAAGTGAGAACAATCAACACCTTTCTCTAAGGTGTTTTCACTCCAGTCATGTCAAACTGTATCTAACAGTGCTCAAAACAAACACTATGACATTGCAAGCCTCTTCCTAAGAGGTGTATGTTTGATTACTCTGTTTATGCATGCAGCACTTCCATTTCCTGCATTAGGATCTAACAGCTCAAGGAGGGAAGAATCGTTTCAAGAGAAACACCCAAACACCAGATAACTCAAACTCGTGCTTTTTAGAAAAAAGCCTGCCCATTGTTTGCCATACAGCACCCTTTGGCACAGGTTTGTTGCTTGCACTGTCATTAAAAGAGCCAAGAGGACAAGGGGAAGGGAAGAGCTACACCACTGTGCTGCTAGGATCACAGCTAAGGTTTACTTTTGTGCTTGCCAGCTATAAAACTAAGTTTGAACTTATCAAGTATCGATTTACTTTGCACAATTAGAACAGTTTGCTTTGTGCCTACCAAGCTGCAATTCACACTGCTCCCTCCCCAAGGAATTCATAAAATCTCCTATTTGCACCTACCTCTCTTCACAGAAAAGTCACTGAGGAGTGAATTCAGCTGACTACAGAAGGCTTTGGGGCCAAATGAAAGCCATGGAGTGACCAAGTGCCATCCTCTTCAGTAACCAGCACAAATAGGTATCCCGGGGACTTACAGCCACTTACCTGTGTTATATTCTTTTTTTCGTTCCAATTTTGGCTTTCTCAACTGCCTACATTAAGAAAGAGGACAGGGCAGAGAAGGGAGAAAAGACTTGTTGTATTAGACCCATCAAGGATGGGAAATTTCACCATGTTTACAAGCCAGTGCTCCATGGTATACAAAGAGAAGCCTGTAGGCCTCACGCAGGATCCACATCCCAAGTCTGTTGCGTGCCATATACGCGCGGTTCTGTATGTACCCACATTTCCTAGCTTGCTCATGTTGAATTCTCAAAATTATGAGCAATAGCACCCAAGTGGAAAAGATACATGTCCTGGTTTCAGTTAGGACAGAGTTAGTTCTCCTCCTAGTAGCGGGTAGGTTGCTATGTTTTGGCTTAGAATGTGTGAAAGGATGTTTAGAAGATTGCTGATACCACCCCGATGTTTCAATTGCTGCAGAGCAGTACTTACAACAAGCCAAGGACCTTTCGGTGTCTCACTGTCCTACTGGCAATCAGAATCGGCGCACAGCAACAGCTGCGAGGGGACAGACTCAGGATGGCCGACCCCAACTGGCCAAAGAATTCTATGCCTTATGGCAACACGCTGCACCATGGATAGGGCGGGGCAGCCGGGCTGCTAGGGGTTACGCTGGGCACTGGTCAGCGGGTAGTGAGCAACTGCATTGTACATCACTTGTTTTGTACACATTACTAGTAGCAGTACTATCATCATCATCATCATCATTATTATTTTCCTGTCTTAATAAACTGTCTTTATCTCAACTCGCGGGCTTCACTGTCCCGTTTCTCTCCCCCATCCCAGAGAGGGAGGTGGGAGGGTTGGAGAAGGGCTGTGTGGTGTTTAGCTGCCGGCCGGGTTAAACCACAACAACACCTCAAACGGGTTGGGAAAAAAAAACATTTTTTTTTAGAAAAGCAGAAGACTTTCACTGAGAAGAGGGATTCTAGTTTTAAGGTACTGGTACGCCATCAGCATGCTCATAGGCCTCTGCTGATTTTAGCCGGAGGTTTATCAGGCCACAACTCACTGCACATGCTTTCTCTCTTGCTTTTCAATCTACAAATTGAACAGAGATTGAACATATAGAAATACAGTACCTTGAAAAGCATCTTCTCTTGACATTTCCCCTCAGTATCGCCATACTTTCTTCAAAGCTGGAGACTGAACACCGCAGGATGCTTTTGCTCATTGATCTTAAACGGTGTCCGTTGAAACATTCAATACTGGGAGAAGAATAATCCTAGGGAAAGAAGGAAACAAGAATATATTTATGTGAACCACGTAGATTCAGATAAACAAATTCTTCCTCGCGCAAGTTTAATTGACCCTCCTGACTTGGTAGTGGGGCAACTAATGGCAGGCAGACACTGAAATGCTGCTGTGCTCGAGAAAAACCTGGAGAGAAAAAAAAAAAAAAAAAAAAAAAAAAGCTTTCAAAACTAAAGCATCCCTCTCCCCACCATTTTCTTGTGGATAACTTAAGCTTAATATCCTTGGCAAAAAGATATTGCAGCAAAACCTTTCACATAAACTTAGTGTTTCGTGAAAAACAACAACAAAAAAAACCTTTAAATTCAATTGAATTTAAATTAAAAAAACTAAACTAATTAATTTAAATTAAAAAAAATTAAATTCAATTGACTGTTCAGAGGAACAGTCAAGCTTGACATTATACATCCTAGAATTAAAATCTAGTTTGAGTTTTTCTCCCATCTCCAGACCTTGCTAAAGATCCTTATTAGGAGCTCTGTCAACAAAAGTGTAAGGCTTGTTATATCAAAGCTTCGAACCCTTCTTACTGCCCTTGACCTTCTTCACATTGCTGCTCCTACAAAGGTGAGTACTATCATTTTTAGTACGGGAGGGAAGCTGTGATATCCTTGAGTGGGGGGTCGTTCTGTTTACAAAATGAAGTTCCAGTAAGAGTACATCAAATGAACCAACTTTCTTTGAACTTTAATTCATCACTATATTGAATGAATGACCTCTGGATTTCTCTCTCCCATTTGGAAGTCAATTTGAAAACAAAATACCTCTGCCATAAAGAGCCAGGCATCAGAGACACCTGTTGTGCCTCAAGAACAGAGAAGGTATGAACGACAAAAGCAGCTGAATAAAATGCAACTTGCCATTAGAAATGGGTGTACTGGCATCTACAGGTGCCGCTGGCATCTCCTCATTTTCATTACTCTCTTCATCTGGTTTCTCGTCTTCAGTAGCAGGGTTCTGCTGTGGTGACTTGGAGTTGTCGCATGGAGCACACGCTGCAGAGGTGCGACCTTGCAAGAAAGAATAGATACCAAAGATCTTCGTCGTGCATTTTCAGTTACAAATGCAGAGACAAGTCTTCAAATCCTTAGCGTTAAAGCACGTACCTCTTTTCTCACGAGATTCTTTAATTTGTTCACAAAGTCGTCCAAACTCTGTATCCGTTTCGTTCCTCACCATTGAATATGCAGTGTCTTCCAAAACATAGGCGCTGTGACGATCTGAAATTTTACAGACTTTAACTGAATGTTGTCTACCAACCAATGAAACTGTTTTGATCACAGAAAAAAATTGCTTTCTTCATAGGTTGGTTCCGAAAGGTTCTCTCAGTGAATATTTTCAGCATAACAACATCGAAGTTAATTAAAACAAAAGCACAAGTTCCTTGGGAACACTTATATCACAATTCCATGCCCAAGTAGCAAAATGATAAAATATTTACAGTCTGGACGTCCAAAATCATCTAATCCATCCGAAGTCTATTGTCCGCACACAGCATTTATCCATCTATATGTTTGACAGATTTTTTAAACTAGGGTTAAAAAGCACATCCTCACCTGTAGATCTTTGATCCGGGTAGTATTCTAAGGCATTGTTACAGATTAGATCGATGTCCTTCAGGTAGTCTCCTGCAGCAAGGTACTGGCGCGAGTCAATTTGAGTCAGTACTGTTGAAAGATCCATCGGCTCTTTAATCCTTGTGGCATAGTCAGGTACCTGCAGATCAAATACAAGCATTCAGAGGTTTTCTTAACCTTGCACACTGTCTACCAAAATTATTCTGAAAACTTTAAATAAACGACTTCCTAAAAACCCTGAACATTTGCGATGCATCAGAAGACGCTGAAATTAACCAGTTTGCTTCTCAAAAATGGAAGGGCTCTTTCATTTTTCATTAGCGCGGCCACGAGAGGACAAGAAGTAGGGAGGTCAGAAGCACGTGCATGGTAGAGAAGAAACACTGAGGGTGGGAGATTCATTTCACTTTGCTTCAGAAAATCACAACAGTGAAAGCTGAGCAAGCCATCCAGCATTCTCTTTGTTGTCGACATTGAGGAAAAGGTGCATGAATTGCACCTGTGAAGTACCTATTGCAGGCATCTACTTTAGAATGAGATAACTGGGCCCTGAGGTGCTCATTTCTTCCCTCAGACCAGAAGAGGAGACTAATGACCAGTTCAGATGAGGACATATGTATCTGTCTAGATTTTTCACAGCTCAAGAACCTAGGAGAAAAGGGGAAGAAAAGCCAGTGGATGCCCACAAGAAGAGGACTTTGCTGATCCGCAGGTATATTCAAGTTACATCTGTCTTTGAAATATACGCCCCTAGTTTAGGCTTATCTCATAAATTAAGGAGAAAAAGGCATCTAAGCAGCCAATTGGAGGAAAAAGAAAACACACTGCACTTATGGTTGATTCCTATTGAGAAGTTCCAGACGAAACAGAGAACAGGATCTCAAAACTTATTTTTACAAACTGCTGCTCTTATTCCTGTTCCCACAGGAACTGACAGTCCAATAAAGGGCTTCAGACTTCACTCAAGTAGTCCTGTAAATACTGTTTGTAATTACAAGGAAAGATCTCTGTGCTTTTCAGTGCTGTGACACGCCTACGTATCAAAGCCTTTTCACAAGCAAACTGTGTTGGCATCTGGACTGGCTTTTTAGAATGAAACCAGGGCTTTCAGCGAATAATCCCATAAGAGACATTTGAGAGTCAGCAGAAGTAAAAGCACTGCCTCTGCTTCTTGCAAAATCCTAACAGTGCAGCCCTAAAAACAAAGTTGAACCTTCCCCAAAACGCTGAGAAATACGAACACTGAGAAGTTACAGACACACACAGATCAGCACTACTTTACCTTCTGTGGGTCAACGGGCTTCGCAAATTCCCTGAAACGTCTGTCAGTGGCAAGTCTGCGAGTAACGTCCCTCAAGAAAATTCTAAGGTCACGCAAGGTATCCTCCTCTTCCTCCTCCAGCATCCCTACTTTTGTGGGGATCACTCTTGTGGCTTCTGAGGCTCAGCTGGTGGTGCTACAGGCACGACTTCCAATGTCTAATCAACTTCAATTAATCAGGAAAAATTAGCCAATTTACAGTACTCAAATACAAGCATATGACAAATTACTGACAGAAAATGACCACCAAAGCAAAGCCCAACGAGCTAGTAACTTCGATAGAAAAGTTTTAGATGTACTTCTCATATCCTCCTCACCTCTTTTCTTTACAGGAGGCTTAGCCACTTCATTTAGAATTAGGTCCTCAAAAAAAGGCTGCTCTCTCTGCCCTACCAGGCAACTCAATATTGCACACTTCTCCAAATTCCGTATTAAATAATTTTTGGATCTAAAGCAGAAGGAGGAGAGACATTTCAGATTTAAGGCCACAAAAAACTCATCTTCTATTCCAAAAAGACGAGTACCTTTTCAAATTAATAATAACCTGAAGAACACAAACCGAAAAAAGTTATCTTCCTGGCCTTAAAAGGCTACATTTTCACAGGCTGGCACGGCAAATTCAAATATCACCTTTAAGAATCACCTGTAGAATTAAAGCTCGCTGAAGGGATTGTACGCTACACTGATAAAGTAATGGCTTTCACCACACCCAACATCGCTTCCTTTGTATTTACTTGCCTTGCTGCAGCCTTTACTTAGAACCTTTATGGCTATCGAGGGAAGAGAAAGGCTTCAGCAGACAAGTGAGGGCTTTTTGCTGAGTTTTTATTTCTCTACCAAAAGGTGTCTGAAGTAGCTAGTACCTCTACATCTTCCTCCATTTTCAAGTTCTAGTATTAAAAGGTAGGTGAGGAATTTCACTACTTATTTTAGAAGGAATTTACAGCCTGTACAAAAACTTCTGTGGGAACTCAAGCACTTTCAAAGCAGTTGATAATAAACACGTCTAGGTAAGACCCGTTCTCTTCCCCCAGTGACTGAGACCAAATCATCAGAATGACAACAGCGTGGTCCTGTTTTGGGCACCTTCCCTTAATGTAAACTCTCAGAAGTCAATGAAGTTCTGCACGTACTTTTACTACAGTTTATTTAGGATTACAACTAGAATTCGATTCCAAAGTTACTTTAGCAGAAATTGGAACTCAGATTTCCAGCTTGGAAAGCTTTGGCCTCTATGAAGAAAGAAACTGATTTATTTATTTATTTTTTAATCAAAGTGTTTCAATTCTCTACTAAATTGCATTATTAGCAGTTTACCCAACATAGCATGGAATGGCAGACTGTCAGAAGACAGTCTTCTTCAGTAAAAACATCCTCTTGTCATTTCAAGCACTGCATATTCTTGACTGAACCACTTTGTAGCCATCAGAATTATTGTATTAATTTATTATTTGCATGTGTGAGAAGGGGGTGAAAGTCACTTGCTTGACTCAGAAAAAACCTTAAGCAGATGCTTTCACAGTATTCTTTTTCTCTAAGCAAATTTTAAGTGATTTGTTAGGGTGCCTGAGTAATAACAGCATGCATTTAAGAAAGCCCAGCATTTTGATGCTGAAAGCATTCATAAATTACAAGACACTGAAGAAATAGTAAGGAAAGTATTGACAAATACCTCTTCTGGGAGATCTGAGTGACGTACATCAGACGTAGCAAGCAGCAAAACTGGCAAAAATGCTGGAATGTTACGTAGTAGAGTTAGAAAAGTAAGTTTCAAGGCAGGTCCAGCGTTGTCCCACCATAAATGGATATCTGGGACATAAATTGTGCTTGGTGCTGTCTTCTGAGCATTTCGGATCAGCTAGTGAAAAGGAAAGCTTGGGTAAGAAAACTAAAACACGTACAATAACCTCTTAATACATAGCTACATAGCCATCTGACTGCCCCATGAAATGAAACTACGTGAACAGAGTGGCAAGCATCCTTTCACATAAGGAATTTCTCTGTGCACCCTTTCAGATTATCAGTATTCGGAGAACTCTAGTCAGAAGATGGGAAGGATATATTCAGGCAGTGGCTAGACACCGTAGCTATATGGCCACAGCCACAATCATCGCATAACAAAGAAAGGAAATGTCCCTCTTAAGGGACACATCAGTATTCAGTCATGTAACATGTCTGTCCTTACTTGTATGGATCTCAAACATTTCCACTAAAGGTAAAAATATTTTAAGGTAGTGATGCCAAACAAGAAAATGGATTTCCTGCCTAAAAGTAAAAACACCAAATCTGTTCATTTTTTCTAGTTAAAACCACATCACCGTGCAAATGAAGTGTTTTCTGAATGTTAATGCTTTTATTGCACATACTGCAACAGCACAAGTTGTGTATGTCCCTGTGAAAACAAAATAAACAGAAGCCCCAAACCTTGGTTGCCTTACTAATATAATTTAGAAGAAGGCTACAAAAAGTAGCCGACATGCAGTCTGATACAGAGCCATCTACTGGGAGCATACAGTCTTAGGAGGCAATGAGAACTACTTTCTGGATCCCAGTGACATGAGCAGCATTTCTTTCCACAAAGAGATGTTTATTAGCAACACCGCCCAGCTTCCTGAGCTGCAGCCTCACTGTAAAATTGGGTATGGAAAATGTCGACATGTACAACATCCAGATTGTTTGTGGTGCTGTCTAAAAGAAAAGGGGATTTTCAGACAGAAGCAACATTAAAACAAGGCCACCTCCATTACCAATTAATTTTGCTCACCTTACTTGCAACTCCATTGATCCTTTACATACAGTCAGTGAATCCGATGAGAAGAAAAAGAAAAAAGGTACCTGTCCGCAGATTTCTTCTGGCAATGCAACGTTTGTAAGCAGAACAGAAAGGTCCAGGGTGTGAACGGGAAACTTCCCCAAAGCGTGCAACACCACGGGTGCCACGTAAGAAACCTGGCCGTACCCTTCTTTTCCTACTATTAGCAGACGGGGCTGGCATGATGTTGGTTCACAGAAAGCACTCCTAGAACAAGAGTTAAGAAAACAAGCTTATAAATGAGGTGCTGAATAGACACACAGATGTTCCAAGTAATTTTCCTATAGACTTTCTTTTCCCTCCCCAAATAATCCAAATGGCAGCGGTACATTAAATACATGTAAGATTTCCAGTTAAGTTATTCACTCATTCCAATTGTTTCACCTTCTTCCCTTGTGTTTCCTATTCTTTACTAAACCAAGACTGCAAATTAATATCCCTGCAATCTTGCTTTACTTTATTATAAATTTATTATTTATTATATATTTATTATTTACTTTATTATAAATTTATTTTTATTTAAAAATAAATTTGTGAGGAGCATTTGTTTCCCCACTACAATCAGGCTGTACCTTTGCTGGCTTAAATCAAAGATGCTAGAGACTTAGCCTTGCTCTAAAGCACAGAAAATCTTCTGGACAGCACAGCAATAGAAACTGAGAAAAATAACTGATCCAGCTGTGACAACATGATCTAACTTTCCAACTGTGGGCTTGCATGACTTCCATACTAAAATATCACAAGATTAACACAACTTGGTGGCTTAACAAATAAAGACACCATTCAATTTTTTCTCAAGGTGTTTTAACAAGCCCTTTCTCAGTTTTCTTTCTGCTACATAATTCACTACTGGTTTAACAATCGTGGAAAACAGAAGGGCAAAAGGTGGCAACACAAACCCATAAAGCTGGGGTATTTTTAGCTAAAAGGACAGACAGCACATTTATGTGGTCTTGAGTCTTTCAAAGAATGCCATGGATTAAGTCAACGTGTTCTGGTAGTCTACGGATCACTTTGGCTTACGAAGAGAAGCCTGGGCTTTTCAATTTGGTCATTCAGAGCAACTTCATTACAACTTTAGTCCCTCCACCCTTTCTTCTTGTGAATACCAAGCACCCCTTCAACACACAAACTTGATGTTGCCCCTTCGTCTACCACCCCTCGCACTTTTAACAGCTGGAACTGTTTACAAAGACTCAGCAGACCCGAGAATTTAAACATAACAGGGATCTATCTTTCTTTACCTGCTGAAACAGAGGCGATTTTTCTCTGGTCCGTCAGGCATTCCATCTTTTAATTCATCTCCAGAAACCAAGGATGCATCGTCATCACTGTCAAACATATCATCTTGTAAAATAGGATTGAAATGCTCTGAAAGGCAAAAGAGGTTTGTTAACTTTCCTGAATAGCCTTTGTCTCTTTCTCTTCCATTAATACAGCTTCTAAATCAGTGCCAAAACCCTTTCTTCATTTGAGAGCACACACTGAAAGCTATTTCCTAGAGTTCAGCCCACCACAGATCTAAGGAGATGGCACAAGGCCCTACAAAGCTGTACTAAGTCCCACTGATGTGTACGTATAAGGTACGCTACTCTTGGTGATTTTTTTCTCCCCCTTAGAATAAAGGAGATTACGAACAATTTCTGCAGTTGCTAAACAGATAAAAAAAAAACAAAAACAAACAAGACCATTTCTTTCTGGAGGAAGTTCCCACAATGAAAGCACGGGGATAAAGGATGTGATGGCCACAGAATTCCATTCATCTAGTAAGTATCAATGCTAATTGATCTCACGTGTATAGTACGATCCACAAACATTTAAATTAGGAGACTGGTTAAAAATGATGATAACTAAAACAATATTTAGCTTAGACCAGTTATACTTGTATCCTGGTCCTGACATTCTTCAGAAAGGAATTAGAAACATTGACCTAGAAATGCTTCCCCTCCAAATATCTGAGTTTTGATTTTTTAAAGAAAAATAGGTGCCTTATACTTCAAACCTCAAGTCAACCTCTACAAATGCTAATTATCTTAGCTGCCGTCAGAAGCAGGATGCTTCAGTAGAGAACGCATCGTCCTTTACTGTGTATTGAGTCATTCAGAGCTTCCATTTGGCATTTCAGTTTCGAATCCACAATAAAACCTATGCGTTGTATTCCAGACTTGCCCAAAAAAAAGACATGCACATGCAAATAATAAAATTCTACCACCATTATGTCTGAAAGGTTTAAGTTGATTGCACAAACCACAAGTTTTTGCTTTAGCAGAATTATAAAGAAGTGGATGCTGTGGTTATACCTTGCTGTTGGTCCTTCTTTAGCGCAAGCTGTGCATGCGGGAAGATCTTCTGCACAACTTGTAAAATATTCTCTACTGATCTTTAAAAAAGTGGCTTGAAAATGGGTGATAGTGCTTGTACGGGTGAAGCCTTGATCCGGTTTGAAGCTGGAACAACCTTCTTCATAGCCATGAAAAAGTCCTTTGCTTTTATTTTAATAGAATTAACGTCTAGTAGCAACTTCTCCCTACTTGCATAAATCTGAGGATAGCATCGGCGTAGAGAGCACAGAGCAGCTTCAGTACAGAGGGATTTGATATCTGCACCACAGTCTCCTAACAAACAAAAATCAAACGTTACATCAGTCAAGGCCCAGGTTTACAACATGCAACATTTAAAGAATTTGTAATGCCAAAACCAAACAGCTTAACAGGGAATTCAAAGTGCTACCGCTTGTGAGGAATGTTTTAACAATTCGTGTCCATAAAGAACAATTCTGTTTGAATCCTGTCTGCCTCTGGGCCCTGCACTGGCAATTTAATTCTTGAACCACAGATGCAGTGTGTCCCAGTCTCCCCCTCATTCTAGTCAATTTATCAAGTCTTCAGAAAATACTCCTTAAATTTATGAACCTGTTTGCTTTTGTTATTCCGGACTTCTATTTCTAACAGTTACAGCCTTTTTTTTCCTGTCTTCTTCGAGATTAACTTAACACTGCTATAGACCAGTTCTTATCCATGAAGAACTGGTTGGTGACCTGCTACGGCACTTAGATGTGCACAAGTCGATGGGGCCGGATGGGATCCACCCAAGGGTACTGAGGGAACTGGCAGAGGAGCTGGCCAAGCCACTTTCCATCATTTATCAACAGTCCTGGCTATCAGGGGAGGTTCCAATCGACTGGCGGCTAGCAAACGTGACGCCCATCTACAAGAAGGGCCGGAGGGCAGACCCGGGAAACTACAGGCCTGTCAGTTTGACCTCAGTGCCAGGGAAGCTCATGGAGCAGATCCTCCTGAGAGTCATCATGCAACAATTGCAGGGGAAGCAGGCGATCAGGCCCAGTCAGCATGGCTTTATGAAAGGCAGGTCATGCCTGACGAACCTGATCTCCTTCTATGACAGAGTGACGCGCTGGGTGGATGAGGGAAAGGCTGTGGATGTGGTCTACCTTGACTTCAGCAAGGCTTTTGACACCGTCTCCCACAGCATTCTCCTCAAGAAACTGGCTGCTCTTGGCTTGGACTGGCGCACGCTTCGCTGGGTTAGAAACTGGCTGGATAGCCGGGCCCAAAGAGTCGTGGTGAATGGAGCCAAGTCCAGTTGGAGGCCAGTCGCTAGTGGCGTCCCCCAGGGCTCGGTGCTGGGGCTGGTCCTCTTTAATATCTTCATCGATGATCTGGACGAGGGCATCGAGTGCACCCTCAGTAAGTTCGCAGATGACACCAAGTTAGGTGCGTGTGTCGATCTGCTCGAGGGTAGGAAAGCTCTGCAGGAGGATCTGGATAGGCTGCACCGATGGGCTGAGGTCAACTGCATGAAGTTCAACAAGGCCAAGTGCCGGGTCCTGCACCTGGGGCGCAATAACCCCAAGCAGAGCTACAGACTGGGAGAGGAATGGTTGGAGAGCTGCCAGGCAGAGAAGGACCTGGGAGTGATGGTGGATAGTCGGCTGAATATGAGCCAGCAGTGTGCTCAGGTGGCCAAGAAGGCCAACGGCATCCTGGCTTGTATCAGGAACAGCGTGACCAGCAGGGCTAGGGAGGTGATCGTCCCCCTGTACTCAGCTCTGGTGAGGCCGCACCTCGAGTACTGTGTTCAGTTTTGGGCCCCTCGCTACAAGAAGGACATGGAGGTGCTTGAGCGGGTGCAGAGAAGGGCGACGAAGCTGGTGAGGGGCCTGGAGAACAAGTCCTACGAGGAGCGGCTGAGGGAGCTGGGCTTGTTCAGCCTGGAGAAGAGGAGGCTCAGGGGTGACCTTATCGCTCTTTTTAGGTACCTCAAGGGAGGCTGTAGCGAGGTGGGGGTTGGCCTGTTCTCCCACGTGCCTGGTGACAGGACGAGGGGGAATGGGCTTAAGTTGAGCCAGGGGAGTTTTAGGTTAGATGTTAGGAAGAACTTCTTCACTGAAAGGGTTGTTAGACATTGGAACAGGCTGCCCAGGGAAGTGGTGGAGTCACCATCCCTGGAAGTCTTCAAAAGACATTTAGATATAGAGCTTAGGGATATGGTTTAGTGGAGGGCTGTTAGCGTTAGGTTGGAGGTTGGACTCGATGACCTTGAGGTCTCTTCCAACCTAGAAATTCTGTGATTCTGTGATTCTGTGAGATGTGACTGTCCCTGTGAATGGCTGGGGAAGAATGTTTTAATTACTCGTGAAGTGTCAATAAGAAAGCTATTTGTGTTTGATGTCTGGGAGTTTCATAACAACTCATAACAACTAGTGACTGTTATGGGATACTATGCAGACCTTTGGTATCTGGCCAGGGCGCCAAGAGATTAAGAGGAAGAAAAAAGAAGCTGAAGGACGGCTGGGAGACAAGACCTGCAGAAAATGTTCTATAAACTTGGTACAGTGCCAAAGGAGTACAAAGGGGAAGGACTTGGAGAGGAAGACTACGAGCCTTCAGCATGAAAGACCCCTAGAGACCCCCAGAGGAGACTGATGCGCATGCTCCAGTAGGAGGGACTGGACCCCGGAGGCTAATTATAATAATCTATTTTTTTTGGAAGTAGTAATGAATATGTACTAGTCTAGGAGCATAAAAATCAGCTGCTTGATGTAACTGGTGTGTGCCCTGGTGGAGCGGAGACTCTCAGTGCACCCAGCACTGTTTGCTTACCTCTATTCTTTTATATTCTTTTAATAAATCCTATTTTTTTATTTAATCCTAATTTGAATCCTGAGCCATTTATACCACTCTCTGCAGGGAAGTTTCATGTTGCTCACTGCCTGATATCCTGCGCTTATGCAGCTGAAGCAGACTCCTCATCAAAAACTATACTCTTGAGGAAGATGCCCCAGAACCATTTAATGTTCTCAGACAACAAGAGGAACGACAATAAAGAGTAAATAGATGAAAGCATCTCACTCTGATTGCTATGAAGGCGTGCCAGCTGCCTCGTTGACTAGTTGTGCAGCAAGGCACAAGAGCATGGGTACTGCCTGGTACAACCTAGGTTCTTTACAACTTGGTCACAAGCAAGAATCCATTTTGGTTTGTCTTACCAATGCATTTCTCAGCTAGTTCATCAAGCAACATGTCCGGTGGCTGAGGGGTCCAGTCACGAGTATGAATCTTGAAAATTTCTTTTCTAGCCTGGAGGCAAAATCATTGCATTTTAGCTTGTCCCAAGTTTTCCTTAAAAATACCAACAAGAAACAAACAAACCAAAAGGCAAACAAACAAACAACAAAAAACAAAACAGTCCTCCCTCAAAACCCCTCATCTATTAATACACTTTTCTTACTTGCTCAACTTTCAAGTATTTTACAGTTATTTAATATACACTCTGCATTGTCAACCAGGAAATTGAATATTTCTTATTTGTTATACTGAACTTTTTCTAGGAACCTACAATGAAAGAAAAGGCATTTATAGCTTCAATAACAAGTTTCCAAACTACAAGACCTAAGGACCCAGAGGAAAATACTGTAATGAAAAATTTATCCAGAAACATTTCTTTGCTGTCCAAAAAACTTCTCTAAAACTTAGCAAGCATTCATTGGGACAGTCTCATTACTTCATCACATTTGCTTTTCAGTCAGTAAATTCACAGAAAACACTTCTGGCACAATGCTTCCAATTGCTACAATTACTATAAAGAAGAAAAGAATTATGACTCAAACTACTACCACTGATCCGGGGCACAATCAAATGCAAACACGTCCCCTATTCACTCATAAGTGAAGGACTGAGACCAAAAACACAACTTCATGATGAAAGCGCCCAAGTGGACTAAATAATTAAGCAAACAGGTACAACTTTGGGAATGAAAGATTTGATTATAGAACTAACTACTTGGTGGTATCATCCTGACCATATATATCCAGTACCAGATTTGCCCTCCATGGAACAACGCAGTGTCTCCACGTGTCACTCTTTTGTTCAAGTTGTCAATTATTTTTTTTTCCTATAAAGTTGGACTTTGCCATGGTAGCACTAACGTTGAATTTAAGTTCTCACCTCTTAATTTGGCAAGTTGAAGAGGAACTGTCTGCCAAAGCGTCCTGGTCTTCGTAAAGCAGGATCTATAGAATCCAGTGTGTTGGTAGCTCCGATTACCACGATCTCCCCTCTGTTATCTATGCCATCCATAAGCGTCTGAAGAGTTGAAACAATGGAACTAATAGAAAAATATAAGTTTTACTTACTGGGTCAGTAAATTTTGTTACATTCCACATGACTTTCTTGATGCCGGAATAACCTTCTTCCTAGTGGTCATTCAAAACTGGGAAAAAAATAGTCTCCCAAATCGGGGTTTTTTTGATTAGATAATAAATCTGCAGATTGTTAAGTCATCAAGCACTTCAAGACAGTTTGAAATAATCTCTACGTTAATATAAAAGGAGTACTGCAATCTTCTGCTCAGGAAGAAAATCACGGAAAATGTCAACTTTGATTTTAGATGTTGAATTTGTTGCAGTGAGATCTTCCTCATCACACGATTCTATTTGGATTTAAACCATATTATCTATGGAGAGACCACGATTAGGACAAGAACAGCACAGAGTTCAGCATGAAGCCAATCAGGAGCTCAAGTTTGTATTCTTTGTATTCAACTTTACCCTTCTCTTGCTGGAAGGACCTGCTTTTTGAGTCTCCTTCTCTTCACTAGGAGCATGTTCCCTCTTGCTTTGGTAATGCTCTTTCTCAGTGGTTTTAGTCTTGTCCTTTGTATCTTGGCATCTCTCTGTAACAGCTGAGGAGGAAAGGTTTTTAGAGCTACATTCAGTGTCAGACTCGAGAGAGGAAGTATGCCGCAATTTCTCACCAGGCTCACAAGACTCTTTGCTGTACAAAACGCTTTCTTTTGAAATGAGGTCACGTTCTTTTGATCTTCTTGCTTTCTCCTTGTCTCCACCGTCATCACATTGGTACTGGGCGAGGTATTCATCATTCCCAGGAGATTTCGGAGGGTCCACGACACTGCACAAAATAAAATCACATTTCTCACTTCTGCTGAAAGACCTGAATATTAAGAGTAAAACCTTCCAACGTCAAACAAACAAACAAAAACCTCCGAACTACAGGAACCCTTGCAAAGATATGCCATTTAGAAACCTCTCCTGTGATTAGGACACCTTCAGCTCCCAGAGAAAGTGCTTTTTCCCCTCTTGCTTCTGAAGCCATTGCACTAAAAAAGCAAACGCATCTGTCTCCCTCCACATGCTGCTCTGAATAAGAGCCAGAATATTCAAAGCCACTCTATTTGTTCTCCCCACATAGCCAAAAAAACACCAGTTGAAAGAGTTTTCTACCTCTCTCCACGAATTTACATCCACATATCCTATGACTGCAAAAATAGAAGGCGGGGCTCAGGAGAAACAGCCAGTGCTGGAAATGAAAAAAAGCAGCCTGTTTCTTCAGAATCTTAAGCCTATGCTACTAGGAACAAAACAAAACAAAACAAAACAAGAGGAGAGGAGAACAACAGCGGGAAATTTACCTATTCTCCAGGTGTTCAATTGCAAAGCCTCCTCTGGAGGATCAACAGTTGTGAATTCAGTGTGCTTAGGAGAAATCAGATCTACATCTGAACCACAACTATTTCAGTAGTATCACGAACTTCTGTTACTCTGAAGAAGCAGTCAGCACCATTTCTATGTTAGGAAAGAGCTGAACAGAGTCTGTTATTCACATCAAGTAGTCAGGCAGGTTTCTTCTTCTTCAGGCTGGGTTTCACTAGAACATTACTAGCCTGTAAGCCTCATGGCATCACCTTCCATCTTGACTGCTGAACCTCCTTGCTCCCTACTATCTTCTTTGCCAAGATACAGCTGTCCACATTTACTTTTCCTACTTGGCTGGACTGAATTTAAGAAGGTGTCTTGCATCTAAGAAAGGGAACAAAAGCTGCTGCCCAGCAGCGTCTGGCTCAGGGAGGAGTGAGAAAGCTCTGTGCAGCCCCCAAGGTCCGTGCAGCAGGAGGCAGGAGGTGCTCCAGGCTCACAGCAGCAGTTCCCCTGCGGCCTGTGCAGGGAGAGGCCCCTGGTGGAGCAGGCTGTGCCCCTGGTGGAGCAGGCTGTCCCCCTGCAGCCCATGGGTCCCCCGTGGAGCAGATCTCCACGCTGCAGCCCCCCTGTGGCTGGAGGAGCCCCCGGTGGAGCAGGTGGCTGTGGCCTGGAGGAGGCCGCGGCCTGTGGAGAGCCCCCACAGGAGCAGGCCCCAGGCTGGACTGGAACAGGCTGTGCTGAGCCTGCTTTGCCCGTGACGCTCCTTGTGGAGTGATCTCCCTGTCCTTCTGGCAGCCCTTGAGCCCTTGCCAGCCTTTTTTCTCCCCTTGGCGTTGGAGGAGGGGCAGGGAGAGAGCGCTTGTGCTGGAGCTCAGCTGCCCAGCTGAGGAAAACCACCACGGCTCTGTCTTGCCGCTGCTGCAGCACGCTGGTAGCAGCCAGCACCGTCTGTTCTTCGAGCCTCAGCAAGCCCACAGCATCTTCCCAGAAGGGATCCCTTTCCTTCACGCCTGACAGGCGCCGCCTCCAGAGGCTGAGGGCTTGTGCCCCGTTTGCAAGCGCTTTCTCAGTGCCTACTTCCCCAGAGACGGATCCCAGCTGCTTGGCTTCACTGCCCTCTGCTGCCAGGCTCCCGCAGCTGCTATCCCAGCCGCGCAGCGAACATGCGGATAGAAGGCTGCATCATCGTGAGTATCCGCACGTCCCCATGTTACATCTTTCATTTTGCCTCATTCACAATCGTGTTTTTTGGTCAAGAAATGTTATCACAAGGAAAAAAAGAATTGTACTTCTCTAATAAGTAGTCTTTGTTGTCCGGCCAGGATCAGTAAAAATCCCTGCTCGCCGGTAACTAGATCCCTTCATAGACCAGCGGGGGGCAGGGGAAAGGCCTCCTGCCCGGCCGGGCTCCCCTCTGCTGCCCTGAGGGGGAGCAGGCCGTGTCGCGGGCCCTGTGGGTCGGGGTGCGCTGAGGGGAGGGGGGGGGTGAAGGCCGCAGGGCCTGGAGGCAGGGCTGGGGGCTGGGGTGTTCCCTCCCCCTGTATCAGCCCCTTCTGGGCCCTGTGAGACGCGGAGCTGCTGCCCGGGGTTAGGCCCAAGGTCTCCTGTCAGGCCCGGGGCCGCCCTTCCCCTCGCCCTGCCCTTCCCTCCCGCTCCTGAGCCCTTCGTCAGGCCTTGCTGGGCCCTCTGTCCGGCTGTCTGTCCGTCCATCCGACCCTCTGGCCATCTGTCCCACCACCCTGCCCCGTCCCTGCCCTCTCCCTAAGGAAGCAAAGAGTCCCCGGGCTGCCTTCATGGGAGGGGTGGGGGGGAGAGGGGAGGTTCTGGTGAGAAAAAAATGAAAGATTTCCCCCTTAACGGACGCCTTGCGAGTTCTTTCGAGTTCCAACCTTCTGCCTTCCTTCCGCAGCAGTGCCTCTAAGGGGTGCGCTGTAAGGCAGCCCTCATCTGGTGCGTTGCTCCTCCGTTCCCCCAAGGAACTGCCTTCAGGATCTGACTAACTCTGGATGCACCCGGTTGTCGCCTTAATTTCTCCTTTAGCTTGCTGAAAACAGCCCGGTTGGGTGACCTTTTGCGTTTCTCGCTTAAAATTTGGATCGAGGAGGTCTGTGTTTCCTTACGCTGATGTCCACGCTGAAGGTGCAGAAGGGTTCCGTGCTGTTGCTTGGGTCAGCCTTGTTGCCAGGTTTGGAATGTTTAGCCTACCGGTGCTTCGGTGCTGTTGGGCTGCACTCAGAGTGTGAGCTCTGGGCGTTATTTCTCAAATACTGCGTTATTTGAGCGTACAGACCCGAGATATTCTGCGGAGAGGTGATTTAAGGCACGTCAGAACCACGGCTGCGGCGTGTGCCAGCGTCGAACGCCCGTTCGAGTGATCGGGCGGAGCAGGTGAGTTGAATTTGGTGCTGGGTGGCGAGGTGGTGTTGGGGGAAGAGCTAGGCTAAGGAGAGCTTCCTCTTGCTCTGCCCCTTCCCATCTCAAATGGCCGCTTCCTGGGGAGATGGGTTCGTTGGGAGGTTAACTACAACGTTACAGTGAGGATGAGGAATCATCTTTAGTCCCGTAGGTATTTGCTGCCAGGCCGCAGCGTTGATTTCAGAAATTGTATTTAATAAAGGGAAAAGAATGGAAAGATGTATTCTTTAACATACTCTCTTTTCTCGGAGAGTAGATGGAGGAGCTTCAGCAGTGCCCTTCCTCCGGAAACGATTCCCAGTGTCTGCTCAGACACTGAGGAGGAAAATGGAGGAGAGCCACCCGATAGAAATAAAGGAAAGAAGGGGTCATGGATTAAGGGAAAAGCACTACTTAAAAAATTGGTGCTCTCTAAAAACGGGTTAAGGGTTTGGGACCTGCAGGTGCTGCCTACACCTGTGTGCGTTGCAGTCGTGCCTGTTGCCACTGAGCAAAACGGGGAGAGCTGCTTTGTCGAACGCGGCGTGTTAAAGCACGTGCCACTGCCTGGAAGAAAAGCACGGACTTCCCTCGTGTGGGCCTTCTTCCTTAGCGATCTGTGGTTTACCTGATGGTTTCCCATAAGCTGTGAATGTTTAAAAGAAAAATAAATAAAAAAAAAAAACCAACAAAACCAACACCAACGTTGAGAGTGGTGAGGCAGATCCTCACCTGGGGACTCAATCAGCAGTGACATCACCATGCGAAGCATTGTGTGCGCTTCGGGTTGGGGCTGCTGCGAGCCTCGCAGCGGGGAGGGAGAGCGGATCCGGGGTGCCTCTGTGTCAGCCCTCTGCCCTGGTGGCTTCGTGAGCACTGAGAGTTTGACTCCTGTGTTCCCAGCTTTCGCTTCCGCACCTGCGGTGTGGCAGAGCCAGCGAGCTGCTTGCTCAGCTGGAGGAGGAAGAGGAGTGACCTCAACATTGCCGAGGTAAAGCACAATTATTGAAAAGATTTGGCAAAGATGTGGGTTGTACCAGCGCGGCTGCTGCAGCTGCAGCAGATCCTGGAGCATTGGAGAAGATAGAGAGGGTTTTCTTCGTGAAAAGAATGCTGTTAAAAGTGTTTTCATGCCAGAAATTAGGATAAACGCCTCTGTTGTTTGACATCCTCTATTGAGCTGGCACATTGGCATTACAGCGTACCTGGCACGCTGTTTGTATTAAAAAAAAAAAAGGTATTTTAGTCAGGGCAGGCCAGAAACCTGCCTTGGCACTTGCACATCGCAGCAATGCTTACAGACCCTGCATCCTGGCTGCCAGGCCAGGATCTAAATCCGATGGTGCTGTTGGTAAACTGAAGCTCAGGAAGCGCTTCTGGGTTTTTCTGTCCTTCCAAGTAAAAGCTTCCAACCTTTTATTATTAATTTGTAAGAACTATTTCATCCACTTTTGTCCAGAAGAGTCAGAAATAATTTGCACAGAAATGTGCAGCGTTTTAATGAAAGGATTCAGAATCACTCTAAATTGAACTTTATCTGGTCTGGTTGCAGGTTTTGTGACATTTAGTGTCTTTTAAAAAAAAAAAAAGAAATCAAAATTTCTGACTTCATATCAGAAAAAAAGAAAAAAAAATGCTTGTGGCTAAATAAAATCTGTTGCAGCTCTGCTCATCGAAAAATCATTGGCTGTTAAATTGGACCTAAGTCGTCTTCTCTAACCTTTCATGATCCTGCAGCAATGGATGATGATGGATATATGGATTAGGGAACAGCACGTGATGGCAAACCTGTGGTATTTGCTACAGCGCAGAAAGAAAAACCAAATTGCTTCCAAAAACTCAAACTAATTCAAAATCCTTGGTATCATGCAGCCGTGCCACTGGCAAAGTGAGCATTCCCCTGCCTCTCAAAGCTTGCTGTACCCTTGATCTGCTGTCTTGCTGCTGTTAATTGATTGCAACTCTACATGTCTGATCAGGGCTACGAGTTGTTCTCGATATGGAGATCATACAACATATACTGTGCACGCTTGTGTGTATAGATATGTTTATCCTGTATGCATGTGCATACATATGCATATTTGTGTGCTGGCCCCCAGATTCCTCATGTTACAAAGAAGGTATACTCATCAAAATCTTTTGTAGAGCCTCCATTTTTTTCTAGTTCCCTCAAAATGAGAGAATTTTTACGCGCTCTCTGTGTCGAAAAGGCAAAAATTCTGATTTTCACTGTTGCTCTCGCTAACTTTCTCTCACTCCCTCCTCGTGTGTGTATAAACATAGATGTGTGTATGCGTATGCACATCTGTGGATTTAGATGCACTGGTATGTTTTTTGCTGTACAGGTAATAAAGACGGGGAAAGGTTTTTGTGTTTTCTTAATAGGTGAAGAAATCTTGAAGACCAGAGATTGGAACATGCTGAATTTTAAATTAAAAAAAAAAAAAAAAAAAAAGTTAAATTGTCCGGCTGTGGAAGATGGAGCCTCATTTTTGCAGCCACTTTGAATCACGAGTTCATCTCTAAATGCGCTGTTTTTTTTTTTTGTTTTTGTTTTGTTTTGGTTTTTGTTTTTTATTTTTTTGAAGAGCTCACTAACCCTGGCTGCGTCCAGTCTGAGAGAGCATTCAAATGGACTTGCTTCCTCTATTAGTTATAAGCTGTTTAAAAGCGCATCCAATGTTTGAATTGTGGATGAGAGGTTCCCTTGGCAAAGTGAGGAGGAAAATTCTTCCTACCCCTTTATTATTAATTCACGGATTCAGTCTTGGTTCGGCCTACAGGAGCAGTTAACTGGAAGCCTTTGAAGATCGATAACTTTGCTGAGGTTGTCCAGGTC
Organism: Netta rufina; assembly: GCF_964035555.1. NCBI lineage: Eukaryota > Metazoa > Chordata > Aves > Anseriformes > Anatidae > Netta > Netta rufina. The sequence goes on along the minus strand of NC_140148.1, from coordinate 7,078,835 downwards.
GGTGAAATCGAAGACCCACAGGGCCTGGAACATGCTGTTTAATGCGTCCTAACTGTGTTCTAGAGAAGTTATTTGTAGCCATAGTTGATTATTGACTTGCATGTATCATCAGGTGTTTTTTTAAGGAGTGACTCCGTTTTCAGGCTTCCAGATGTGCTCCAAGTCATATTATTGAGGATGTGGAAGAGAACGCTTGCTGACAAAGCTCCTGGCAGCTTTACAGAACTTTAATATTTAGTTAGTTCATGTAACAGCTGATTTCAAGGCTTTGCTCTCTTTGAGAGACTGATGACTTGATTTGATTAACTGAAGAAAGCTGGAAAAATGTTCGTTCCTCATTATTTTTCACTTGTTACTTTCTTTCGGGTTACTTTTAAAAAGAAGATTTCACTGATCACAAGCCGGTAGAAGACTTTCAGCCCAAGCAAGGGTGAAGACAGCTCTCTCCAAGAGCAGAGGAAGTCCCTGTGGAGAGAACCCGAGCTTGTTAGCAGAACTCGTCGGCATGTCTAAACAAGGAGACGATTGCTACTTCTATTTCTATTCTACCTGTACCAAGGTATGGCTGGCTTTCCTTTGCTTTGCTTTTTTTTCCCCTTTTTTTCAGGAAGGAGTAGATTAGGAGGAGGAAGCACACTGGTCTTTGGTTAACTTGAGAACCAGATAGATTGCGAATTCAGTTGTAGCACCATTAGGCAGCAGCATGGCCATTTTTGAGGCTGTACCCTATTTTCCTTGTTGGTTTCCTTTTGGTTCCAGGGAGACAAATGTGCCTACCGCCACTGCGAAGCTGCTCTGGGCAATGAGACGGTCTGCAAGCTGTGGCAGGAGGGTCGTTGTTTCAGGAATGTCTGCCGATTCAGACACATGGAAATTGACGTGAGTGCCTAACGATGTGTTCTCAAAATAAATCAACAAAAGCATTTTTCAGTGCCGTAGGTGTACTGATTGTGCTTTTGCAGGATAGATTCGTTTGCTTCAAAATCATACTGGTTTCTGTTACCAAGAGAGGGGGTGGGGGGAAGCAGAGGGAAATAAAATCAATGCCTTAGGTATGTCTTAGCAAGATATATATTTTTTTTTATTAGATGCTGACAGTTTTCTCAAGAGATGCAGAATAGCTGTTAAATAGACTGCTCAAACCTGCTGGAGCAGGGGGGTAATAAACAGGCTGTTCTATCCTCATGGGAGCAGGCTTGATAATGAACTATCAGGTCTCTTCTGACCCACAGTCCTTCAGATAACGCTGTTGTAGCTGCCTGGGGTGGGAAGTGGGGAAAGTTAAAGGTGCAGCAGAACTAAGTCTCCAAGAAGTAGTTCTAGACAGGGTTAACCTAGGCAATTTCAGATGTTCTTTTTCCCTCTGAATAATCCTAGTATAATCCTAGGTGTATTACTTTAACCCACCCTCAACTGATGTCTGAGAGTGCCTGTCTTCTCAAACTGAGTGATGACCAATCTAAATGTGCATAGTGGTTACAGCTTACGCAAACTTTGTGAATATGCCCAGAAATACTACACTTAACTGAGAAACTGACCTTTGGAATGATGTTTCAGCACTGTGTTGTGACAGCTGTCACGATCTGGAGCTGTGCATCTCTTTGCAAGCCTCAGGTGCATGTTATCACGAGCTTTTCTTTCTTTCTGTCTTCAGAAAAAGCGCAGTGAGATTCCTTGCTACTGGGAGAACCAGCCGGGAGGCTGTCAGAAAGCCAACTGTGCTTTTCATCATGCAAAGGGACGTTACATCGATGGACAATTCTTACCACCAAGCAAGAGTGAGTTTAGGTCCTTTTTCTTTAAGCGCTGAAGAATTAATTTTGAGTATTACTTAGTGGGTGCCAATCCTGTAGGGGGCGTCAGGTAACTGTTCATTTGTGAGTGCAGGAAAAGGTCTGCAGTCATAGGTGTACTGCACCGAGTGTACTGCTGGTGTTTGTTTTCTGCTTTCGTGCTCAGCTTCTCTTTGCTTTGTGTGATGTTTGCCTTGCAGTTTGCTTCCTGTTGTTTCCTCTTTTGCTGGGTGGTAGGGAGATGTGTTGTTGTTAGAAGGGAAGTCATTGTTCACGGTGTAAGCGGTGATGGGATGGGCAAAAGGAGATGCTGAACTCGTTGTCTGTGCGGGTTATCTGCCTTTGCTACCATCTCTTTGCATTGTGGTCAAAGTTTTAAACTGCCATATTACCGATGATCCTCCTCTTCCTCTAGCTACACTGCCAAGTCCGCCTGAGTCCGCGGACGATGATTTGAAAGTGGCTCAGATGTCACTGCAGCAAAACAAACTTTCTGTCCAGTCAAATCCCTCTCCACAGCTAAGGGGGTGACGAAAGTGGAAAACTCTGAAAATGTCCCAAGCCCTACACACCCTCCAGTTGTAATCAATGCTGCAGATGATGATGAAGATGATGATGGTGAGCATGTTTTGGTTCTTGGAAGGAATTTGTGCTGTAAATGATTGTGTAAATCTTTGGTTCTTGAAGGAATTTTTGCTGTAAATGAATGTGTTAAATCTTTGGTTCTTGAAGGAATTTGTGCTGTAAATGAATGTGTTAAATCTTTGGTTCTTGAAGGAATCTGTGCTGTAAATGAATGTATAAATCACAGATGACCTGAGGTCTGACTAGCGATAGGGCAGGCAGTCTGGCCAGGTCACTGGTGGCTTTGTCTGGCAGTCAGTGGACAGAAGCTGAAACGTTGGAGGAAAGCTTAGAACCACTCCTGGCTTTAGCTGGTCTTTTGTGTAAAGTTCTATGTGAAACTAGGAAGGAAATTTCTTTTTTCTGTCTGAAGAGCAATGTGTTGTGTAGTAGTTAAAGCTGCAGAGATAATCTAGAGTCCTAGATGTTTTGTCCTAGTGTATTCTACTTAGGAGTTCATCAGGTCAGTGTAGCTGTTTAAAAAACAAACAAACAAACAAACAACAACAACAAAAAAAAAACAAAACAGCAACCAAGTTTTTTATACGAACCATGGGCTGAAGTGTCACTGCATGAGCTACGTAATCATGACCAATCTGGTCTATGCATAACTGAATCGATTTTTCCCCTTCAGACCAACTTTCTGAGGAAGGAGAAGAAACTAAAACTCCCGTCCAGCATCCAGCTGCGGAAGGCAAAAATGGATTACGGGTGATTTCCACTCGGAAAGGCAGTTCTACTACTACTAAACAAGGTATGCCAGCACCTTAGTAGGATTAATCAGAAGAACTTGACAGTTAAGTCAAAAGCAGCGTGGTGTAAAAACACAACAAAATGTAGGGGTGCTGAATGGAGTCGGTTATTTCCATGATCTCATTTCTGCCATTAATACCATCATGTGCCCATTGGGTCAGAAAGGTGAACTCCTTTTCTTTACTTTTGGAGAACAAAACAGGGCCACAGCATGGAGTTTAAATGGCTGCACGTGCAGCCTTGCAACCACTGTTGATAAGCCATATCTAACGATAGAGGGATGTAATATCGTGTAAATGGATTAAAATTAAAACTACATTTTGAACCCTGAAGGATGAAAGGAGGGGCAAAATGCCATTGGTTCTATGGCTCTTTCACTTGTGAGGAGTGTTGACAGGCTTTATTTGAAATACTTCAGAAAGTTCCTGAGCGCTAAGAAGCCTGAGGACCTGTGGTCCTCAGTGAGTGCCTCTAAGCCTGTCTCATGAACTGTTTCCTGTTTTCAGAGGGCAATCTGAATTTTGGAATAAAAACACTTGAGGAAATCAAATGGCAGAAGATGAAGGAAAAAAATAAGAGACACGGTGGTGAGTTAATATTCCCTACTTTCTTATCCTGTTCACGGCAGGTGATGGTGACTGGGAGCTGCTTGAGGGACAGACTTCCATTTTTAGCTGGGGGCATAAAGCAACCTGATTCTCAGCCAGCTGGTATTCTAAATGGGAGTTCAAAGGGCAACCAGAGGCAAATTAGTCACCTCTCTTCTTTACATGCTCTGCTTGCTGTATTTTAGACAGTAACAAATCATTTAAAATTTTTTGTTCTTTGTGATAGTTTTTTATGTTGGGTAAACTTCCTTATGTTTTGGTTGCTCTGAACAGAAGGTTCTTCAAGATCTTCTCTTCGTCCCGTTGATTCTATGATTTTTCCTCCTCCAGAAGAGGAAAATGTCCGGACAGTGGTGAGAACTGTGACAGTGTCTTCCAAGAAAGGTAATAATGAATGCTTTTGTTTTGATTTCATTACTCCTAAACTGGAGAGTTAAGCAATACTTAAAACAATTCACCCATGTTAGCCTTCTGGTGCTGCCTTCTGTTCAAAACGTGCTTTTATGCTTAAAGTCCCTGGTTGTACTGGAAAGATTTGGTGCTCAGGTTAAGTGCAGTGGCAGGAGAAAAAAAAAAAGTGTCAGTATGCCAATAGGGGGGTAACTGAAAAACAGAAGAGTAACGAGAAGAGCGAGCTGTAGAAGCCAGTGCTATATAAGAAGCAATTTCTGAAGCATTAAAGAGGCGTACAGGGGCAAGTGTGGACACAGTATGACAGGAGTTTGTGTATAAATTGTTTAGAGCTGTGCAAATGCCTTTTAAAGGGAAAAAAGTGTGGAAGTACTTTTACTCGTAGACATTCACCTTAGAAAGGAATATTTCTCAGCATTTGTACCTAAGAATATTCTGCTTGTTTATGCAGCTTTGTTCTGCACAAAGTATAGGTGTCAAGCAGACTCAGATTCACTCTCTACTATCTCAGCTGGAATTTGAAGCAAGCACTGAGACTATTAATATTTTTTTCCATGTTAATTATAGTTAAAATATGAGTTTATGTGGTTTAGCTGTCGTGTTATGTTACGTTATAAAGCTGTTATGTGGTTTAGTGTCTGACTGGGGTTTTTTGGACATGGGCTAACAGGATAATATTTCTGTTGGCTACTCTCATTTCTGTGAAATAGAAAAAAAAATTCCCTTTTGTTTTAGGGGAGGAACCTGTGGTTCGAGTAGATCTTGCTGATAGACAAGGAAAACGGAAAGCCTCCGCGGGTAAGAACTTTTTACGAGCTATTATGTAGGTGCTGCCTTCTATATACGACTTCATTAAGGAGTATTTGTGATGTATGAAAGGAAAATACATTGCAGTGGAGATCTGTGTTGACGGCAGAAATGGAAAAAAAAAAAATCATTTAGCAGCTGAAAGGCAATTCTATGAAAATATGCTTGAAAAAGAGAAGCTTATTGTTGACTGTTCTCAAACCTTCCTGCAAAGAAAAGTTCTTACAATATTCCTTGTTTTCTCTGAAGATGATGTAGGCAGCCTTCCAGTGAAGCGCAGCCTTGCTGAAAGGCTGGGGAAGAAGGTAGAGGCTCCGGGAAATGCTGACAAAGCACCCAAGAGAGAGACAGGTACTAAACGGGCATCTGGATTGGATTCCTGGGTTTTGTCTTTCTGTTTGTCCTTTTCCAGTGATGTTTCTTTTTGCATGTTGGCTGAGGTCGTAATCACTGGGATTCAAAGTTACCTTTCCTGTCTTGTTTTGAAATGTGAACCTGAAGTTGACATTATGCAGCCTCCCTAAATCGTTCTTTTTCTGTTTTGCAGTTCGAGTTCCCAAGTCTCTGAAGGACAGGCTGGGATTACTTCCTAAACAGACCAGTACTGAGAGAGGTAACAGCTAGATACTAAATATGCTTTCTCCTCCTTCCTTTCCATGAACTTGGACTGCTTTCATACATCCCTACAAACTAATTTAAACGAAAACAAAGAACTGACGCCTCTTGCTTGAGTGCTGAAGCTCTTCTGACAGCCACTATCAGAACTCTGGCTCTAGATGTGTGTTTATTTTCTACTTGTGCCTTGTCGAGGTTTATAGCTGCTTCTGTGAACCGTTACGTACAATTAGAATAGAACCACTGCCAGGAGCGGGAATTTGAAATGCAGTCTGAAAAAGTAATAAAGTAAAGCAGCATTTCTGTGTAGCAGTTCTCTCTGGATAGGGCTGGTCTTCAAAATACAAGTGGCTCAGAGGAGGAGGAGAATGTTGTTCTAAGGATATTGTTCTAAGATGCATTATTGGGAACGCTCAAGATGAGTTTTCCTTAGTGCTCTGACAAATTTTGGAGACTTAAAATATTGCTGGACTCTCTTTAAATGTTGGTGCTTCTCCTCATTTCTTGATGATGACAGGGAAGGCTGCCAAGCCGATGGGAGAGATCCATGTGAAAACACTGGAGGAAATCCGTCGTGAGAAAGCTCTTCAGAGACGCGAAACTCAAGCCAAAGCCGAGGCTGAAGGGCATGGTAAAAGTGAAGATTCCAGCGCAGGGGCAAGAGCTGCTTGTGCAGGTTGCATCCAAACTTTCTCTGAAGCCTTGTCTGAAAAAAAGAATAATCGCTTGGTAGAAGAGAAGAAAAAAGCAGGAGAATGCCATAGCAAGAGCAAAATTCAGGGTGAGTCCAAGAAGCAGCTCGCTCTGTCCGGGCCCAGCAAAGGGCAGGCGAAGGAGCCGGCAGGAAAAGTCAAGCCAGAAGGAGAAGTGCGTGTTAAAACCTTGGAAGAAATAAAGCGTGAGAAAGCTCTGCGGATGCAGCAGAGTGAAGGAGATGTGCCAGCTCCCTCAGCACAACCCGGACCTGCCCCAGCAGAGCAGAAATCTTTATGCAGCACAAAACTAACAGGTAATAAGATGCTTTAATGCCTGCCCCAGTGAGGTGCTTCCCATATTGAGCAAGTTCAGTTTGCTCAGGATCTGCTTCATGGATAAATGCTGAATGGCTTGCACATTGTAGCCTTTCTCTCTCTCTCTCATGGGACACAAGGAAATAAATGCACAACGGAAACAAGTACCCAGCTTTCTTTATTTCTGCCGTTGACAACACTTTTTTTTGTCTTTTTTTAAAGCACCTGAAAAAGAAGAAAAGAAGGCAGTGGAATTGAACCGGCCTTTTCCTAAACTTTCCTCTGGACCTGATGTACAGGTGAGTCCTCTGTGAAGACACACATACATTCGTACAATTTCTGATAATTCTGACAAGTTTTGTTACTCACCGTGTGCCACCCTCTTGAGTGTGTTCTTACCCTTCAGCAGCTGGTAGGAGCTGCAGTGCAGTCTAAATCCTATCGCCAGCAGCATTTCCAGACAACTCTGTAATCCTCAAACTTGGAATCAGTCTGTTTATACCACAGCAACAAAGAAACCCTGTTAGCACCAGCTGAAATCTACACAGTTAACGTGGAGGGAATTCTTTTTGTTCTTACTGACTTGATCTGTCAGACATGAAGGATTTAATACAGAAGGCCAGAGTTCTGTGTTCAAGGAAATCAATCTGTCAGTGGATACTGTATAGGGGAACTTGTATGACTTTCTGCTGCTTAAAAAGAATGTGATAAATAGATGTACAGCAGAACACCCTAGCTGTTTAAAGAAGCTTGCCGTAGTGGATATTGCAGATACGTGAGACTGCGTCCATAGTAAAGCATGGCTCTTGTTACAGGCAGAATTTTATGGAAAAAAAAAACAAAACAAAAAAAAAAAAACAACAGTAACCTGAACGAGATTAATATGCTGTTCCACATCAAGACCATTTTGGAGGGATTGCTGATCAGATTTTCTTAACGAAATCTCCACGGATTTTATTTTATTTTATTTTATTTTGTCCTATTCATGCACTACTTTTCTTTCCTTCTAGCCCACTCAGCAGAGTGGAACTCGTAAATGTCCAGAGAAGAGCTTTGAAGAGAGACGGTGGGAGAAGTGGCAACAGAGAGAACAACAAGAGAAGCTTCGGCAGGAGGAAGCTGCTGTCAAATCTACTGCTGGCTTCTTTAATACTGAAGCAGCAGGGAAAGTGGCAGCTCAATTTCAGGGCCAGGAAGCTAAAAGTAAGTGTTGAAGGTTAAGAGCTACTTAGGTTGTCTTCTGAAATACAGACAGAAGATGACAATTCTCATGCTGTAACTCTGGCTGGGTGCATTTTACCACGCAGTGCTATGAAGCGAAGGGTGTACTTTCTTTTTCTTAGTTTGTTTCTTTTCCTGCCAGCCAGATGTTAGGTAAGGAACGGGAGACTAGAAAATGACACTACAAATGTGGACTTTGTAGAACAACTTAACTGTGGGACATCACTGCAAGGGAGAGGAAGCTGGTACAACAGTTGCATAGACTCTTGTCCTACTATAACTGCTGCTTTTTCCTTTCCTAGCGGGAGCAGGACTTTAAATATAAAAGCTGTCTATATTTGTGAACCTAGCTTGCGCTTAGGATTGCTATGTGTCGGAGGTTTCCCTTGTCCTGGATTATTATTTACTGTAGCTCTTCGGTTTCTTTGTTCCTTTGTATGGCTTGTTGGTAGACAGAGTTTACTATGTGGAAAAGATTCCTGAGAATCCAGGCAATGGCGGTGTAATTGTGCTGGCCAAATGCATTTAACTGTGTAGAAGGACTGTGGAAATGATTAAGAGAACCTGGATTTTTCCTGAGGCAGAGCAAGACTGTATCAGTTCTCTCTTCCTTTTACTCTAGCCAACTTTATGACATCTGCGAAGCCTTCGCGTGGGAAAGTCACTTTCCCCAAGAAGAAGGCACTGAAACGTAAGGCACCTGGGAGTTATCCCTCTGCCATAGCAGCTGTGGAACTACAGACTGCCTTTGATGCTGACATGATGGGACCTCCAGCCAGAAAAGCAGCCATGGTAAGGCCAGGGGCTAATGCAGAGATGGATCCCTTATTAAATTTCTACCCTCCTCTAGGAGAAAAGGTGGAAAACTCAAACGTTCTGCAGGCCTTCTGTTTCCTTAGAAATCCAGTAGCTGTCTCCAGGATGCTTGTAGAACCCTTCTGTATTTATGAGATGAATGGCACTCTTTAACCGGTACTCTGATGCTGTGATTTCTCTGGTGTGGGGGATTTTGTCCATTAATGCCATATTCTTAAAAGACACCAGATCATGAGTAACCTCCAGGTGAATGTGAACTTTCTTCAGGAGCACCTTGGTTTTGTATTTTGGCCACGGCTCCGCAATGCCAGAGGAGAAGCAGTGTGGAGGAAAAAGCTATTAAGGAATCTTTTACCCATGTGTCATAAATACTGTTTTGCTGCTTTCTAGGGTGTTTCAGACGTGCCGGAGCACGTCCCAGCCATCAGACTTGAAGAAAATCCCCCAAACAGGTGACAACCCCAACTTGTTCTTTTTCTTAATCAGTGTATATCCCCAGGGAAACATAAGTTCTGTCACATGTGGGAAAAAATGAGGGTTCTGAGATAATTGAAGCCAAAATCCATCAAAGGAGTAAGTCACCTGAAACCACTTTCTAGCAGCTAGCAGGATTGCTTAATTAGGCTTTCTTGAAATGCTGCAAGTCAGCACAGCTTTCCGGTGACTTCTTGGGTTGTCTGAATACCTGAACGAGGATGAGGTGAAGTTCTACTTCCTCATGAGGTGATAGATGATGAGTAGTGTCCTCTGCCTTTTGGTCCTCAAGAATGCCACCTCAACTCCAGGTGCCCTGGCTTCACAGATAAACCCCCAGACTGAAAAATGTACCTGGTAGCACATCGGGCTCTAAATGTAGCCCTGGGTTGATTGATAACAATCCCTGTGTAAGATTGAAGCGTAGGAGGGCTTGCCTACAGTTTTAAGAGCCGGTTTGCAGGAAAGGGATTTCCCGTTAAGAAATGGCATATCCTGATTGTTCTTTCTTGCTCTCCCAAGACCTGAAGTGCGTCTTGGAAGCCCGGAAAGATTTGAGGAGCAGATGGAGATGGATCTCGAGACCTCGACCTCAGCTTCTTCCCAGCTAGAAGAGGCACGGACACGCCGGCTGAGTTCCACAGGGAACGCGCCCTTATCTGCGGATGAAGATTTTGAGAAGCTACTTTGGGAAATCTCAGGAGGCAGACTGGAAGCCGAAATCGACTTAGACCCAGGGAAGGACGAGGATGACCTCCTCCTTGAACTCTCCGAGATGATTGACAGTTGAACTGCGTAGTCCTAGGGTATAATTAAAAAAAAAAAAAATTAAAACTGTTCTTCTTGTTGGATACCCCGAGGTGATCCTTTTTCTAACTGAGGCTTTGCAATGAGACTTAAAGCACAGTCCGAAGTGGTAGAAATTGGCAGGATCTGCGCTCAGTTGTCCTAAATTTCCCTGCTGGTCAGAGTTAAGGTCTTGTGCATCCGTTCTGTAACTATAGGTGGTTACCTTCGATATCGAGAGGACAAAGCACTTCTTTTGGCACAGAAAGATCTCCATTGGCACGCCATGGTGGCTGCAAATCGATCTTCTGATGGAGCGATGCTCTGAAGGCTTAAACGTAAAGCTTCTTCCTTCCTCCGCCCTTGGCACAACTCGATGTTGGGCACATTGTGAAGCTTCGGTGTTCTGATTTCTCGGACAGTTGATAGCCAAATCCTGGAGTTACTATGTCAACTCTTGACTTTTACTCGTGTATGCCATTGTTTTGACTGTACCCGTGTCAGATGATGAAGCTGTAGGGGTGGGGGGGAGCAGAATCGTTATTCCAGTGTGTTGTGGACCAAACTTGCTGCCAGGAATGGGGGTGGGGGTCAGCCCACCCAGCCTTCCTTTCAATTATCAGGGAGGATCAAATGGTGAAAAGCAGCAGCTCTGCCATGCGGCTCCGCTACCCCCACTCCCTTCTCTTGTGCTGTACCAAAGTTCCCCCAGGCTTTGGTTGGTGCTTTTTGCTGGTGTGAGGACTCCGGGGCGAGCAGTCGGGACTCTGCCGCAGTCACGGGGTCGATGAAGGGTTGTTTAAGTGCCTCTTGGTTTTAAAACTTGCTCCCCTGAGCTGCTGGCTCTGCTGCCTGCTACAGCAAATGTTCGGGTGCCATCAGCATCGCGCTTGGGCGTGGGCACTGACCCTGCGGAGGACAGAGCTGAGATTCGGGTGTATTGTGTACCCTGCCACCAGCCATCGTTTTTTTTCCCCTAGCAGATCAATTTTGAATTATTTTCTGAACTTTTCGCGGCACGGTAGGCTCTTCCCGCTATGATTTGTGAAGCTGTGGGGGCCCTCAGGCATTTGCTGCTGGCAGAGGAAAAGTGCTTGTCGAATTTGTTGTAAATACTTAATGTTTGGACAAAACCACGCGTCTCTGTGTGTGTGTGTGTGTGTGTGCTGTGACGCCCCGGCCCCACCAGGGAAAACTTCCGCCGACGAAACTGCTGCTGGAGCTCACGCAGGCCTTCATCGTGCCGAAGGACTTCACGGGGACTTCTGCCGGCTCAGAAATGGGGGAGAAAAAGCAAAATCAGGAGGAGGAGAGCTCAGAGACTGCGCCCACCTGCCCTCGCTTTCCCTTCACCCCAAGAAGCCCTGTTCTACCATCAGCCTTCGCCTCTTCTGCCTGCGGTGCTGGGAGCGGGAGCGGCGAGGCGGCGGCAGCCATGGCGTACTGCGGGCAGGGCCAGAAGGTGCAGAAGGTGATGGTGCAGCCCATCGTATCCTTCCTGCGGCTGGGGGGTGCCGGGGAGGTGGGTGGGGGGCGGCTCGGACCTCAGGAGGCTCGGATCTGGGGCCCTGGCGGCTCGGCCCGGGCCTTGAGGCCTTGTTGCGGGGCCCTGAGGCCTCGCTGTGGGGTTTGGGGCCTTGTCCGGAGCCCGGAACTGTCGTCCCCGTGCTGAGCCCTTAACGCAGCGCCCCAGAACCTCATCTTCTGCTACCTGCAGAACGTGAGTACCGCGGGGAGGGGGCGGGGATGGGGATTTGGGGGGTGTGGGGGGAGTGGGGAGGGTCTGGGGATTCCCCTCGGTGAGTTTTCGGCTCCTGGCCGTGTCCCGGGACGGGTTTGTGGGGGATGGAGAGCTGTGCGGCGTGCTGGTGGGCACAAGGAGCCCGGTGTTTCCCCCTCGTGTAGCCGGGCGTGCAGGGGTGTTCCCTTGTGACTGGAAACGTGTTCTTCACCAAACGTGTAGTATTCACCCGATGGTATAACGCTCAAATGTCAGATTGTTCATTGGAACTGCCCCTGAGAGTTGCTCCTTGGAGCGTTTGGGAGCTGTCGTGGCTGTGGCTAGCAGGTATTTGTGAACACATGAGAGAACAAAAGTGCTCAGTGTTTGTGGCCCGACTTACTCTCCTCCTTCATTCTGCAGAGGTCGAGGATCCAGGTGTGGCTCTATGAGCAGGTGAACATGCGGATAGAAGGCTGCATCATCGTGAGTATCCGCACGTCCCCATGTTTCATCTTTCATTTTGCCTCATTCACAATCGTGTTTTTTGGTCAAGAAAAGTTATCACAAGGAAAAAAAGATTTGTACTTCTCTGCCCTTCCCCTCGCCCTGCCCTTCCCTCCTGCTCCTGAGCCCTTCGTCAGGCCTTGCTGGGCCCTCTGTCCGGCTGTCTGTCCGTCCATCCGACCCTCTGGCCATCTGTCCCACCACCCTGCCCCGTCCCTGCCCTCTCCCTAAGGAAGCAAAGAGTCCCCGGGCTGCCTTCATGGGGGGGGTGGGGGGAGAGGGGAGGTTCTGGTGAGAAAAAAATGAAAGATTTCCCCCTTAACAGGCGCCTTGCGAGTTCTTTCGAGTTCCAACCTTCTGCCTTCCTTCCGTAGCAGTGCCTCTAAGGGGTGCGCTGTAAGGCAGCCCTCATCTGGCGCGTTGCTCCTCCGTTCCCCCAAGGAACTGCCTTCAGGATCTGACTGACTCTGGATGCACCCGGTTGTCGCCTTAATTTCTCCTTTAGCTTGCTGAAAACAGCCCGGTTGGGTGACCTTTTGCGTTTCTCGCTTAAAATTTGGATCGAGGAGGTCTGTGTTTCCTTACGCTGATGTCCACGCTGAAGGTGCAGAAGGGTTCCGTGCTGTTGCTTGGGTCAGCCTTGTTGCCAGGTTTGGAATGTTTAGCCTACCGGTGCTTCGGTGCTGTTGGGCTGCACTCAGAGTGTGAGCTCTGGGCGTTATTTCTCAAATACTGCGTTATTTGAGCGTACAGACCCGAGATATTCTGCGGAGAGGTGATTTAAGGCACGTCAGAACCACGGCTGCGGCGTGTGCCAGCGTCGGACGCCCGTTCGAGTGATCGGGCGGAGCAGGTGAGTTGAATTTGGTGCTGGGTGGCGAGGTGGTGTTGGGGGAAGAGCTAGGCTAAGGAGAGCTTCCTCTTGCTCTGCCCCTTCCCATCTCAAATGGCCGCTTCCTGGGGAGATGGGTTCGTTGGGAGGTTAACTACAACGTTACAGTGAGGATGAGGAATCATCTTTAGTCCCGTAGGTATTTGCTGCCAGGCCGCAGCGTTGATTTCAGAAATTGTATTTAATAAAGGGAAAAGAATGGAAAGATGTATTCTTTAACATACTCTCTTTTCTCGGAGAGTAGATGGAGGAGCTTCAGCAGTGCCCTTCCTCCGGAAACGATTCCCAGTGTCTGCTCAGACACTGAGGAGGAAAATGGAGGAGAGCCACCCGATAGAAATAAAGGAAAGAAGGGGTCATGGATTAAGGGAAAAGCACTACTTAAAAAATTGGTGCTCTCTAAAAACGGGTTAAGGGTTTGGGACCTGCAGGTGCTGCCTACACCTGTGTGCGTTGCAGTCGTGCCTGTTGCCACTGAGCAAAACGGGGAGAGCTGCTTTGTCGAACGCGGCGTGTTAAAGCACGTGCCACTGCCTGGAAGAAAAGCACGGACTTCCCTCGTGTGGGCCTTCTTCCTTAGCGATCTGTGGTTTACCTGATGGTTTCCCATAAGCTGTGAATGTTTAAAAGAAAAATAAATAAAAAAAAAAAACCAACAAAACCAACACCAACGTTGAGAGTGGTGAGGCAGATCCTCACCTGGGGACTCAGAATCAGCAGTGACATCACCATGCGAAGCATTGTGTGCGCTTCGGGTTGGGGCTGCTGCGAGCCTCGCAGCGGGGAGGGAGAGCGGATCCGGGGTGCCTCTGTGTCAGCCCTCTGCCCTGGTGGCTTCGTGAGCACTGAGAGTTTGACTCCTGTGTTCCCAGCTTTCGCTTCCGCACCTGCGGTGTGGCAGAGCCAGCGAGCTGCTTGCTCAGCTGGAGGAGGAAGAGGAGTGACCTCAACATTGCCGAGGTAAAGCACAATTATTGAAAAGATTTGGCAAAGATGTGGGTTGTACCAGCGCGGCTGCTGCAGCTGCAGCAGATCCTGGAGCATTGGAGAAGATAGAGAGGGTTTTCTTCGTGAAAAGAATGCTGTTAAAAGTGTTTTCATGCCAGAAATTAGGATAAACGCCTCTGTTGTTTGACATCCTCTATTGAGCTGGCACATTGGCATTACAGCGTACCTGGCACGCTGTTTGTATTAAAAAAAAAAAAGGTATTTTAGTCAGGGCAGGCCAGAAACCTGCCTTGGCACTTGCACATCGCAGCAATGCTTACAGACCCTGCATCCTGGCTGCCAGGCCAGGATCTAAATCCGATGGTGCTGTTGGTAAACTGAAGCTCAGGAAGCGCTTCTGGGTTTTTCTGTCCTTCCAAGTGAATTTTTACCCTGTGAAGATGGTGTATTAAGCTATTTTTGTAACAACAAATAGGTTTAAAAGCAGTTTCAGTTTAACATCTACACGCTTGGGTGTTATTAACAGAGCTTTGTATACTGAGCTGGTGCTTGGTAGGAGAAAAAACATAAATCTTACCTGGGAAACCTGGACCCCCTCAGCTACATACTGCTATGAGGAAACTCAGATGTAAGAACACACTTAAATAACACCTCACCAGAGCTGCTGTGCTCCTGACCACCAAAGGCACCTTTTTCCAACATCGTCGTACTGGAAGTTGATGCAGCTGGTTCCATCCGTAACGTGTGACTGTACAGTGCTGTAAAAGAACTATTTTTTCACAGCTTTGGAGAAAGTGAAGCAGAGAAAACCACGCATAACCACTGATACCTAGACCCCAAACTGCCACAGACTGACGGTGATGCCCACTGGATATCTCCTGATACCCTGCTGCCTTCTGACTGCTCCAGCAGAAGTCCCGTTTTAATTAGCCAGCAGGTCCCTCTGAGGGAGGGACTTTGCTAAAACTCCTGCCGTAGGAAGTATCCTACGGGAGCCAAGTTGCTAAACTGATGTGTGGTTTTCCCTTAACCCCCTCACCCCTGACTTTCCAGCTCCTGACAGCACTGCCAACGTGTGCAGTGTCACCGTGTGCCAACTAGGTGCCAGCTGTCATGGTTTATATATTGTAAAATTAGTGATTTGGGACTTGTGAGCACTGAGAAGAGGCTAGCAATTGCTTAAGAGCTTTCCTTGTGTCGCTCTGGGGCAGGGAGATGGGTGAAACATCTTAGGCTTGAAAGTGATTCCCTGCAGAGTGATGTGCTCAGATCTGCACAACAGATCTGTCGTTTTGGTCACCTTATTAGATCCCTGCTTGAGAGGTTGCTTGCAAGAATCGATTCCTCTTCACCTTGATGTGTCAAGCTAAAGGCAAATCTGTGCCGAAGCACTGTTTGATCAGACGAGTGCCTCAGTTCAGGATTGTTCTTTGACAGCTACAGAAACAGCAGGACGATCAGCGCCTTCAGGAACAGATGAATTTGATCTTGAGGCTGTCATAAAACAGGTCCCCGAAGTCTGAAGACTCTTCAAATAGTTTGGGCCAGCAAGGAGCAGCTGTACGTGGCGGCTGCGGTAACTCGGGGCTCCGAGTCTCAGAGAGCGTGGTGAAAGGTGACCCCCAGCTGGCTGCTGGAGGAAGCTGAGGCAGCGTTCAGCTCTAACCTTTGCCTTCTTGGCTGGCATCTTTGCACTCCTGCTGTCAGTGGGTGTTGAGTGTCCTTCCCCCCAGCCTCAGAACGTGCCCTCAGATGTAGGCAGCGTTTAGCAGCTAGAATTCCCTCAAATAGAAAGAGTACAAATGATGCGTTTTCTGCTTTTGCTTTGGAACTCTTAGCTTGAGGTTTTCCTGCAGGCCATGAGGTTTCTTGCAGCAGCAGGGATGAGTTGTGTTAGCAAGAGGCTGTTCTGTGCTTCGACTGTGGGAAGATGAATGGTTACGTGTGCACCGTTAAATATAACTTGACACCTAGCACACCGCACTTGCAGCCTGTGGGGTGCTTTAACAAGCAGGTAAATCAGCAGAGGCTGTTTTGCAGCTGGGGTGATGCTGGGTGATTAAAAAGCAGGGGCAGAACAAGGAGTTTCTAGTGTTTGTTCTTGCTTGTCATCCGACTCTCCACTTCCACTGTTCTTTAAAAAAAAACAAAAACAAACAAAAAAATACAAGCTAGGGGTAAGCATCTTAATATCTTTATTATAAATGGAAGGCACAAAAGAGGCCAGCAACAGAGACTGTCCAAGAGAAATGCTTTGTGCTTTATAAACAAACAAGGAAGTACCCTTAGGTGGGTGTGATAATCCTCCTCTAATGCGTTTTTGGGGTGCAAAAATAGATTTGTTCCTTTCTTGCTCTTCTCTGCAGGACAAAGGCAGAATAGGCAACTGCAAAGTTAGACCAGGGAGGTCAGTTTGTTCCGTACTGAGAAAGACAAGTCTGTAAAACAAACTAGACAGACTTTCTTTGTACTATTTATCTTCCTTCAGCAAAGGCAAAGCTTATGACACTTGTTGGTGTGTGTATATATATTTATCCAGTGCTCTCACAACAAAATTTTGATTTGAAGAGGGCACACAGATCTGATTTTTTTATTCTTTTCCAGTAAATAGTATAATAAGCACTGGTATATTTGTATAAAATCAGAGAAATACAAAACAAAAGACTGAATATTATGTGGAATGCATGACATTAAAAAAAAATGGTGGTTTCAAAGCAATATGTACCCTGGTGTGTTTTCCATATACTGGAGTCCAGCTTAAAGTGCACGTGATGTGTATTGCATTTTGATATTAATCTCTATGTACAATGCTTTACATGTAATTTACATGGTTCATGGGAGACAAAAAAAAAAAAAAAAAAAAAAAAAACAGAAACCCCCCAAAAACCATAGATCCACCCAAAAACAGCCCTAAACCTACCTGATGTTCTCCAAAAAAAAAAAATTTACCCTTTTCCACCACGATGACCACGGAAAACCCAGCGAAACCCAACAGAGACCCCAAAACACGTCAAAAACACCCCAAACAAGAATGGCATCAAACCGAAAACTGGAAGAAAATCCCCAAAAAGCACGGATACAATCCGAAAAGCACCCTAAACCTACCTGATCTTCTCCAAATCCCGAAGTCCACTCCCAACCACCATAAAACGCATTAGGAACTCAACGAAACACAACGGAAACCCCAAAACACGTCAAAAACACCCCAAAAGTGAACTGGATCAGAAGAAAAAACGTGATTTAACCCCACAAAAACCTTTAAACCTACCTGATGTTCTCCTAAATGTACAATCCACTCCCAACCACCATAAAACCCAATGGAAACCCAACAAAAACCAACGGAGACCACAAAGCACGTCAAAAACACCGCAAAAAAGAACGGGATCACACCAAAAACGAAAGAAAACCACAAAAGCCATAGATCAACCCCAAAAGTCCCCCTAAACCTACCTGATGTTCTCCAAAACCCACAATCCACTCCCATTTACCTTAACGACCAACAAGAACGCAACAAAACCCAACGGAGACCCCAAAACACGTCAAAAAAAAAAACAAAAATGAACAGGATCACCCCCAAAAAAGAAAGAAAAACCTCAAAAACATAGATCCACCCCAAAACCATCGTAAAGCTACCTGATCTTCTCCAAAACCCACAATTTACAATTTTCCACCACGATGAACACGGAAAACCCAACAAAACCCAACGGAGACCCCAAAACACGTCAAAAACACCCAAAACAAGAACGGGGTCACCCCCAAAACTGGAAGAAAATCCCCAAAAAGCACGGATCCAACGCCAAAACCACTCTAAACTCACCTGATCTTATCCAAAACCCACAATCCACACCCATTTAAATTAACGACAAACGAGAAGCCAACGAAACCCAACGGAGACCCCAAAACACGTCAAAAACACCCCAAACAAGAACAGGGTCACCCCCAAAACTGGAAGAAAATCCCCCAAACCCATAGATCCACCCCAAAACCACCCTAAACCTACCTGATGTTCTCCAAAACCCACAGTATACACTTTTCAAACACGATGACCAACGACAACCCAGCGAAACGCAACGGAGACCCCAAAACACGTCAAAAACACCCTAAACAAGAACAGGATCACCCCCCAAAACGAAAGAAAAGCCCAAATACCATAGATCCACCCCAAAACCACCGTAAAGCTACCTGATCTTCTCCAAAACCCACAATTTACCCTTTTCCAACATGATGACCACGCAAAACCCAACGAAACCCAACGGAGACCCCAAAACATGTCAAAAACACCCCAAACAAGAACGGGGTCACCCCCAAAACTGGAAGACAATCCCCCAAAAGCACGGATCCAATCCCAAAACCATTATAAACTCACCTGATCTTCTCCAAAACCTAAATCCACACCCATTTAAATTAACGACAAACGAGAAGCCAACGAAACACAACGGAGATTCCAAAACATGTCAAAAACACCCTAAACAAAAACAGGACCACACACAAAAACAGATGAAAACCGCCAAAACCATAGATCCACCCCAAAGTCACCCTAAACTCACCTGATCTTCTCCAAAACCCACAATTTAAACTTTTCCACCATGATGACCACGGAAAACCAAACAAAACCCAATGGAGACCCCAAAACACGTCAAAATCACCGCAAACAAGAAAGTAATCACCCCCAAAAATGAAAGAAAAACTCTCAAAACCATAGATCCACCCCAAAACCACCCTAAACCTACCTGATGTTCTTCAAAACCCACAATTTACACTTTTCCACCATGATGACAACGGAAAACAAAACGAAACCCAATGGAGACATCAAAACACGTCTAAAACACCCCAAAAAAGAACGGGATCAGAAGAAAAAACACCAAAGACTATGAATTTCCCCCAAAACCACACTAAACTCACATGATCTTCTCCAAAACCCACAATCCACTCCCATTTACCTTAACGTCAAACGAGAACCGAATGAAACCCAACAAAAACCGCAAAACACGTCAAAAACACCCCAAAAAAGAAAGGGATCACCCCCCCAAAAAAAAAACAGAAGAAAACCCCAAATACCAAGAATCCACCCCCAATGTCCCCACAAACCTACCTGATGTTCTCCAAAACCCGCAAGTTAACCTTTTCCACCACGATGACCACGGAAAACCAAAAGCAACCCAACGGAGACCCCAAAACACGTCAAAAACACCCCAAACAAGAACGGGATCACACCCAAAAACAGAAGAAAACCCCAAATACCACAGATCCTCCCCAAAACCACACTAAACCTACCTGATGTTCTCCAAAACCCACAATTTACCCTTTTCCACCATGATGACAACGGAAAACACAACGAAACCCAACGGAGACCCCAAAACATGTCAAAAAAAACCCAAAAAGAACGGGATCACCCCCAAAAACGAAAGAAAACCAAAAAGCATAGATCCACCCCAAAACCAACCTAAACTTACCTGATGTTCTCCAAAACACACAATTTGCACTTTTCCACCATGATGACAACGGAAAACACAACGAAACCCAACGGAGACATCAAAACACGTCAAAAAAAAAAAAACAAAAAAGAACGGGATCAGAAGAAAAAACACCAAAGACTATGAATATCCCCCCAAAACCACACTAAACTCACATGATCTACTCCAAAGCCCAGAATCTACTCCCATTTACCTTAACGTCAAACAAGAACCCAACGAAACCCAACAAAAACCGCAAAACACGTCAAAAACACCCCAAAAAAGAAAGGGATAACCACAAATAAACAGAAGAAAACCCCAAATACCAAGAATCCACGCCCAAAGTGCCCCCAAACCTACCTGATGTTCTCCAAAACCCACAATATACACTTTTCCACCACGATGACCACGGAAAACCCAACGAAACCCAACGGAGACATCAAAAAACGTCAAAAACACCCCAAACAAGAACCGGATCACCCCCAAAAATGGAAGAAAATCCCCCAAAACCATAGATCCAAACAAAACCACCCTAAACCTTCCTGATGTTCTCGAAAACCCACAATTTACACTTTTCCACCATAATGACCACGGAAAACCCAACGAAACCCAACGGAGACCCCAAAACACGTCAAAATCACCGCAAAAAAGAATGGGATCACTCCCTAAACTGGAAGAAAATCCCCCAAAACCATAGATCCACCCCAAAACCATCCTAAACCTACCTGATGTTCTCCAAAACCCGCAACTTACACTTTTCCGCAACAATGACCACGGAAAACTAAAAGCAATCCAACGGAGACCCCAAAACACGGCAAAAACACCCCAAACAAGAACGGGATCACCCCAAAAACTAGAAGAAAATCCCCCAAAAGCACGGATCCAATCCCTAAACAACCCTAAACTCACCTGATCTTCTCCAAAACCCACAATCCACTCCCATTTTTGTTAACGACCAACGACAACCCAGCAAAACCCAACGGAGACCCCAAAACACGTCAAAAACACCCTAAACAAGAACAGGATCATCCTCCAAAATGAAAGAAAAGCCCAAATACCATAGATCCACCCCAAAACCACCGTAAAGCTACCTGATCTTCTCCAAAACCCACAATTGACCCTTTTCCAACATGATGACCACGCAAAACCCAACAAAACCCAACGGAGACCCCAAAACACGTCAAAATCACCGCAAAAAAGAATGGGATCACCCCCAAAACTGGAAGAAAATCCCCCAAAACCATAGATCCACCCGAAAACCATCCTAAACCTACCTGATGTTCTCCAAAATCCACAATTTATGCATTTCCACCACGATGACCACGGAAAACCAAACGAAACCCAACGGAGACCCCAAAACACGTCAAAAACACAACAAAAAAGAACGGGATCACCCAAAAACGAAAAGAAAATTCCCAAAAAGCACGGATCCAATCCCAAAACCACCCTAAACTCACCTGATCTTCTCCAAAACCCACAATCCACTCCCATTTACGTTAACGACCAACGAGAACCCAGCGAAACCCGACGGAGACCCCAAATCACGTCAAAAACACCCCAAACAAGAACGGGGTCACCCCCAAAACTGGAAGAAAATCCCCAAAAAGCACGGATCCAACGCCAAAACCACTCTAACCTCACCTGATCTTCTCCAAAACCCACAATACACACCCATTTAAATTAACGACCAACGAGAAGCCAACGAAACACAACGGTGACCCCAAAACACGTCAAAAACACCCTAAACAAGAACAGGAAAACAGCCAAACACAGAAGAAAACCCCAAATACAATAGATCCACCCCAAAACCACCCTAAACCTACCTGATGTTCTCCAAAACCCACAATATACACTTTTCCAACACGATGACCACGCACAACCCAACGAAACCCAATGGAGACCCCAAAACACGTCAAAATCATCGCAAACAAGAACGGGATCACCCCCAAAAACGAAAGAAAACCCCCAAAACCATAGATCCACGCCAAAACCACCCTAAACCTACCTGATCTTCTCCAAAACCCACAATTTACCCTTTTCCAACATGATGACCACGCACAACCCAACGAAACCCAACGGAGACACGAAAACATGTCAAAAACACCCCAAACAAGAACGGGATCACGCCCAAAACCCGAAGAAAATCCCCCAAAACCATACATCCACCCCAAAACCACCCTAAACCTACCTGATCTTCTCCAAAACCCACAATCAACACCCACTTAAATTAACGACCAACAAGAAGCCAATGAAACCCAACAGAGACCCCAAAACACATCAAAAACACCCCAAACAAGAACGGGATCACACCCAAAAACAGAAGAAAACCCCAAATACCATAGATCCACCCCAAAACCACCCTAAACTCACCTGATGTTCTCCAAAACCCACAATTTACACTTTTCCACCATAATGACCACGGAAAACCCAACGAAACCCAACGGAGACCCCAAAACACGTCAAAATCACCGCAAAAAAGAATGGGATCACTCCCAAAACTGGAAGAAAATCCCCCAAAACCATAGATCCACCCCAAAACCATCCTAAACCTACCTGATGTTCTCCAAAACCCGCAACTTACACTTTTCCGCAACGATGACCACGGAAAACTAAAAGCAATCCAACGGAGACCCCAAAACACGGCAAAAACACCCCAAACAAGAACGGGATCACCCCAAAAACTAGAAGAAAATCCCCCAAAAGCACGGATCCAATCCCTAAACAACCCTAAACTCACCTGATCTTCTCCAAAACCCACAATCCACTCCCATTTTTGTTAACGACCAACGACAACCCAGCAAAACCCAACGGAGACCCCAAAACACGTCAAAAACACCCTAAACAAGAACAGGATCATCCTCCAAAACGAAAGAAAAGCCCAAATACCATAGATCCACCCCAAAACCACCGTAAAACTACCTGATCTTCTCCAAAACCCACAATTGACCCTTTTCCAACATGATGACCACGCAAAACCCAACAAAACCCAACGGAGACCCCAAAACACGTCAAAATCACCGCAAAAAAGAACGGGATCACCCCCAAAACTGGAAGAAAATCCCCCAAAACCATAGATCCACCCGAAAACCATCCTAAACCTACCTGATGTTCTCCAAAATCCACAATTTATGCATTTCCACCACGATGACCACGGAAAACCAAACGAAACCCAACGGAGACCCCAAAACACGTCAAAAACACAACAAAAAAGAACGGGATCACCCAAAAACGAAAAGAAAATTCCCAAAAAGCACGGATCCATTCCCAAAACCACCCTAAACTCACCTGATCTTCTCCAAAACCCACAATCCACTCCCATTTACGTTAACGACCAACGAGAACCCAGCGAAACCCGACGGAGACCCCAAATCACGTCAAAAACACCCCAAACAAGAACGGGGTCACCCCCAAAACTGGAAGAAAATCCCCAAAAAGCACGGATCCAACGCCAAAACCACTCTAACCTCACCTGATCTTCTCCAAAACCCACAATACACACCCATTTAAATTAACGACCAACGAGAAGCCAACGAAACACAACGGTGACCCCAAAACACGTCAAAAACACCCTAAACAAGAACAGGAAAACAGCCAAACACAGAAGAAAACCCCAAATACAATAGATCCACCCCAAAACCACCCTAAACCTACCTGATGTTCTCCAAAACCCACAATATACACTTTTCCAACACGATGACCACGCACAACCCAACGAAACCCAATGGAGACCCCAAAACACGTCAAAATCATCGCAAACAAGAACGGGATCACCCCCAAAAACGAAAGAAAACCCCAAATACCATAGATCCACCCCAAAACCACCCTAAACCTACCTGATCTTCTCCAAAAGCCACAATTTACCCTTTTCCAACATGATGACCACGCACAACCCAACGAAACCCAACAGAGACACGAAAACATGTCAAAAACACCCCAAACAAGAACGGGATCACGCCCAAAACCCGAAGAAAATCCCCCAAAACCATACATCCACCCCAAAACCACCCTAAACCTACCTGATCTTCTCCAAAACCCACAATCAACACCCACTTAAATTAACGACCAACAAGAAGCCAATGAAACCCAACAGAGACCCCAAAACACGTCAAAAACACCCCAAACAAGAACGGGATCACACCCAAAAACAGAAGAAAACCCCAAATACCATAGATCCACCCCAAAACCACCCTAAACTCACCTGATGTTCTCCAAAACCCACAATTTACACTTTTCCAACTTAATGACCAACGAGAACTCAACAAAACCCAACGGAGACATCTAAACACGTCTAAAACACCCCAAAAAAGAACGGAATCAGAAGAAAAAACACCAAAAACTATAAATTAAACCCCAAAACCACACTAAACTCAAATGGTCTTCTCCAAAACCCACAATCCACTCCCATTTACCTTAACGTGAAACGAGAACCCAAGGAAACCCAACGGAGACCGCAAAACACGTCAAAAACACCCCGAACAAGAAAGGGATCACCCCCCCAAAAAAACAGAAGAAAACCCAAAATACCAAGAATCCACGCACAATGTCCCCCCAAACCTACCTGATGTTCTCCAAAACCCACAATTTGCACTTTTCCGCCACGATGACCACGGAAAACCCAATGAAACCCAACAGAGACCCCAAAACACGTCAAAAACACCCCAAACAAGAACGGGATCACACCCAAAAACACAAGAAAACCCCAAATACCATAGATCCACCCCAAAACCACCCTAAGCCTACCTGATGTTCTCCAAAACCCACAATTTACCCTTTTCCACCATGATGACACGCAGAACCCAACAGAACCCAACGGAGACCCCAAAACACGTCAGAAACACCCCAAACAAGAACGTGATCACCCCCAAAAATGAAAGAAAAACTCTGAAAACCAGAGATCCACTCCAAAACCACCCTAAACTCACCTGATGTTCTCCAAAACCCACAATTTACACTTTTCCACCATGATGACCACGGAAAACCCAACAAAACCCAACGGAGACCCCAAAACACGGCAAAATCACCCCAAACAAGAACGGGATCACCCCCAAAAAACGAAAGAAAACCCCCAAAACCATAGATCCACCCCAAAACCACCCTAAACCTACCTGATTTTCTCCAAAATCCACAATTTACCCTTTTCCACCACGATGAACACGGAAAACCAAACGAAACCAAACGGAGACCCCAAAACACGTCAAAAACACCCCAAAAAAGAACGGGATCACCCCAAATACTAAAAGAAAATCCCCCAAAACTATAGATCTAACCCAAAACCATCCTAAACTCACCTGATCTTCTCCAAAACCCACAATCCACTCCCATTTACCTTAACGACCATCGAGAACCCAGCGAAACCCAACGGAGACCCCAAAACACGTCAAAAACACCCTAAACAAGAACAGGATCACCCCCCAAAACGAAAGAAAAGCCCAAATACCATAGATCCACCCCAAAACCACCCTAAACCTACCTGATGTTCTCCAAAACCCACAATTTACCCTTTTCCACCATGATGACTACGGAAAACCCAAAGACACCCAACGGAGACATCAAAACATGTCAAAAACACCCCAAAAAAGAACAGGATCACCCCTAAAAACTAAAGGAAAATTCCCAAAAAGCACGGATCCAAGCCCAAAACCACTCTAAACTCACCTGATCTTCTCCACACCCCACAATCCACACCCATTTAAATTAACGACCAACGAGAAGCCAATGAAACACAACGGAGACCCCAAAACACGTCAAAAACACCCCAAACAAGAACGGGATCACACCCAAAATCAGAAGAAAACCCCAAATACCATAGATCCACCCCAAAACCACCCTAAACCTACCTGATGTTCTCCAAAACCCACAATTTACACTTTTCCAACTTAACGACCAACGAGAACCCAACAAAACCCAACGGAGACATCTAAACACGTCTAAAACACCCCAAAAAAAAACGGGATCAGAAGAAAAAACACCAAAAACTATGAATTTCACGCCAAAACCACACTAAACTCACATGATCTTCTCCAAAACCCACAATCCACTCCCATTTACCTTAACGTCAAATGAGAACCAAATGAAACCCAGCAAAAAACACAAAACACGTCAAAAACACCCCAAAAAAGAAAGGGATCACCCCAAAAAAACAGAAGAAAACCCCAAATACCAAGAATCCACCCTCATTGTCCCCCCAAACCTACCTGATGTTCTCCAAAACCCGCAACTTACCCTTTTCCAACACGCTGACAATGGAAAACCAAAAGCAACCCAACGGAGACCCCAAAACACGTCAAAATCACCGCAAACAAGAACGTGATCACCCCCAAAACTGAAAGAAAAACCCAAATACCATAGATCCACCCCAAAACCACCCTAAACCTACCTGATGTTCTCCAAAACCCACAATTTACACTTTTCCAACATGATGACCACGCACAACCCAACGAAACCCAACGGAGACACGAAAACATGTCAAAAAAACCCCAAACAAGAACGGGATCACCCCCCAAAGCGGAAGAAAATCCCCCAAAACCATACATCCACCCCAAAACCACCCTAAACCTACCTGATCTTCTCCAAAACCCACAATCAACACCCATTTAAATTAACGACCAACAAGAAGCCAATGAAACCCAACGGAGACCCCAAAACACGTCAAAAACACCCCAAACAAGAACGGGATCACACCCAAAAACAGAAGAAAACCCCAAATACCATAGATCCACCCCAAAACCACCCTAAACCTACCTGATGTTCTCCAAAACCCACAATTTACCCTTTTCCACCATGATGACACGCAGAACCCAACGAAACCCAACGGAGACCCCAAAACACGTCAGAAACACCCGAAACAAGAACGGGATCACCCCAAATACTAAAAGAAAATCCCCCAAAACTATAGATCCAACCCAAAACCATCCTAAACTCTCCTGATCTTCTCCAAAATCCACAATCCACTCCCATTTACTTTAACGACCATCGAGAACCCAGCGAAACCCAACGGAGACCCCAAAACACGTCAAAAACACCCTAAACAAGAACAGGATCACCCCCCAAAACGAAAGAAAAGCCCAAATACCATAGATCCACCCCAAAACCACCGTAAAGCTACCTGATCTTCTCCAAAACCCACAATTGACCCTTTTCCAACATGATGACCAACATGAAACCAACAAAACCCAACGGACAACCCCAAAACACGTCAAAAACACCCCATAAAAGGAACAGGATCACCCCCAAAAACGAAAGAAAACTCCCAAAACCATAGATCCACCCCCAAAACACGCTAAACCTACCTGATCTTCTCCAAAACCCACAATTGACCCTTTTCCAACATGATGACCACGCACAACCCAACGAAACCCAACGGAGACGCCAAAACATGTCAAAAACACCCCAAACAAGAACGGGATCACCCCCAAAACTGGAAGAAAATCCCAAAAAGCACGGATCCAACGCCAAAACGACTCTAACCTCACCTGATCTTCTCCAAAACCCACAATACACACCCATTTAAATTAACGACCAACGAGAAGCCAACGAAACACAACGGTGACCCCAAAACACGTCAAAAACACCCTAAACAAGAACAGGAAAACAGCCAAACACAGAAGAAAACCCCAAATACAATAGATCCACCCCAAAACCACCCTAAACCTACCTGATGTTCTCCAAAACCCACAATATACACTTTTCCAACACGATGACCACGCACAACCCAACGAAACCCAATGGAGACCCCAAAACACGTCAAAATCATCGCAAACAAGAACGGGATCACACCCAAAAACAGAAGAAAACCCCAAATACCATAGATCCACCCCAAAACCACCCTAAACCTACCTGATGTTCTCCAAAACCCACAATTTACCCTTTTCCACCATGATGACACGCAGAACCCAACGAAACCCAACGGAGACCCCAAAACACGTCAGAAACACCCCAAACAAGAACGGGATCACCCCAAATACTAAAAGAAAATCCCCCAAAACTATAGATCCAACCCAAAACCATCCTAAACTCTCCTGATCTTCTCCAAAATCCACAATCCACTCCCATTTACTTTAACGACCATCGAGAACCCAGCGAAACCCAACGGAGACCCCAAAACACGTCAAAAACACCCTAAACAAGAACAGGATCACCCCCCAAAACGAAAGAAAAGCCCAAATACCATAGATCCACCCCAAAACCACCGTAAAGCTACCTGATCTTCTCCAAAACCCACAATTGACCCTTTTCCAACATGATGACCAACATGAAACCAACAAAACCCAACGGACAACCCCAAAACACGTCAAAAACACCCCATAAAAGGAACAGGATCACCCCCAAAAACGAAAGAAAACTCCCAAAACCATAGATCCACCCCCAAAACACGCTAAACCTACCTGATCTTCTCCAAAACCCACAATTGACCCTTTTCCAACATGATGACCACGCACAACCCAACGAACCCAACGGAGACGCCAAAACATGTCAAAAACACCCCAAACAAGAACGGGATCACCCCCAAAACTGGAAGAAAATCCCCAAAAAGCACGGATCCAACGCCAAAACCACTCTAAACTCACCTGTTCTTCTCCACACCCCACAATCCACACCCATTTAAATTAAGTACCAACGAGAAGCCAACGAAACACAACGGAGACCCCAAAACACGTGAAAAGCAACCCAAACAAGAATGGGATCACAACCAAAAACAGAAGAAAACCCCAAATACCATAGATCCACCCCAAAACCACCCTAAACCTACCTGATGTTCTCCAAAACCCACAATTTACCCTTTTCCACCATGATGACCACGGAAAACCCAATGAAACCCAACGGAGACCCCAAAAAACGTCTAAAACACCCCACAAAAGAACATGAGCAGAAGAAAAAACAGAAGAAAACCCCAAATACCATAGATCCACCCCAAAACCACCCTAAACCTACCTGATGTTATCCAAAACCCGCAACTTACACTTTTCCATCACGATAACCGCGGAAAAACAAACGAAACCGAATGGAGACCCCAAAACACGTAAAAACACCACTAATAAAAAACGGGATCACCCCAAAAATTAAAAGAAAATTCCCCAAAAGCACGGATCCAATCCCAAAACCACCCTAAACTCACCTGATCTTCTCCAAAACCCACAATCCACTCCCATTTACCTTAACGACCAACGAGAACCCAGCGAAACCCAACGGAGACCCCAAAACACGTCAAAAACACCCTAAACAAGAACAGGATCACCCCCCAAAACGAAAGAAAAGCCCAAATACCATAGATCCACCCCAAAACCACCGTAAAGCTACCTGATCTTCTCCAAAACCCACAATTTACCCTTTTCCAACATGATGACCACGCAAAACCCAACGAAACCCAACGGAGACCCCAAAACATGTCAAAAACACCCCAAACAAGAAGGGGGTCACCCCCAAAACTGGAAGACAATCCCCAAAAAGCACGGATCCAATCCCAAAACCATTATAAACTCACCTGATCTTCTCCAAAACCTAAATCCACACCCATTTAAATTAACGACAAACGAGAAGCCAACGAAACACAACGGAGATTCCAAAACATGTCAAAAACACCCTAAACAAAAACAGGACCACACACAAAAACAGATGAAAACCGCCAAAACCATAGATCCACCCCAAAGTCACCCTAAACTCACCTGATCTTCTCCAAAACCCACAATTTAAACTTTTCCACCATGATGACCACGGAAAACCAAACAAAACCCAATGGAGACCCCAAAACACGTCAAAATCACCGCAAACAAGAAAGTAATCACCCCCAAAAATGAAAGAAAAACTCTCAAAACCATAGATCCACCCAAAACCACCCTAAACCTACCTGATGTTCTTCAAAACCCACAATTTACACTTTTCCACCATGATGACAACGGAAAACAAAACGAAACCCAATGGAGACATCAAAACACGTCTAAAACACCCCAAAAAAGAACGGATCAGAAGAAAAAACACCAAAGACTATGAATTTCCCCAAAAACCACACTAAACTCACATGATCTTCTCCAAAACCCACAATCCACTCCCATTTACCTTAACGTCAAACGAGAACCGAATGAAACCCAACAAAAACCGCAAAACACGTCAAAAACACCCCAAAAAAGAAAGGGATCACCCCCCCAAAAAAAAAACAGAAGAAAACCCCAAATACCAAGAATCCACCCCCAATGTCCCCACAAACCTACCTGATGTTCTCCAAAACCCGCAAGTTAACCTTTTCCACCACGATGACCACGGAAAACCAAAAGCAACCCAACGGAGACCCCAAAACACGTCAAAAACACTCCAAACAAGAACGGGATCACACCCAAAAACAGAAGAAAACCCCAAATACCACAGATCCTCCCCAAAACCACACTAAACCTACCTGATGTTCTCCAAAACCCACAATTTACCCTTTTCCACCATGATGACAACGGAAAACACAACGAAACCCAACGGAGACCCCAAAACATGTCAAAAAAAAACCAAAAAGAACGGGATCACCCCCAAAAACGAAAGAAAACCAAAAAGCATAGATCCACCCCAAAACCAACCTAAACTTACCTGATGTTCTCCAAAACCCACAATTTGCACTTTTCCACCATGATGACAACGGAAAACACAACGAAACCCAATGGAGACATCAAAACACGTCAAAAAAAAAAAAACAAAAAAGAACGGGATCAGAAGAAAAAACACCAAAGACTATGAATATCCCCCCAAAACCACACTAAACTCACATGATCTACTCCAAAGCCCAGAATCTACTCCCATTTACCTTAACGTCAAACAAGAACCCAACGAAACCCAACAAAAACCGCAAAACACGTCAAAAACACCCCAAAAAAGAAAGGGATAACCACAAATAAACAGAAGAAAACCCCAAATACCAAGAATCCACGCCCAAAGTGCCCCCAAACCTACCTGATGTTCTCCAAAACCCACAATATACACTTTTCCACCACGATGACCACGGAAAACCCAACGAAACCCAACGGAGACATCAAAAAACGTCAAAAACACCCCAAACAAGAACCGGATCACCCCCAAAAATGGAAGAAAATCCCCCAAAACCATAGATCCAAACAAAACCACCCTAAACCTTCCTGATGTTCTCGAAAACCCACAATTTACACTTTTCCACCATAATGACCACGGAAAACCCAACGAAACCCAACGGAGACCCCAAAACACGTCAAAATCACCGCAAAAAAGAATGGGATCACTCCCTAAACTGGAAGAAAATCCCCCAAAACCATAGATCCACCCCAAAACCATCCTAAACCTACCTGATGTTCTCCAAAACCCGCAACTTACACTTTTCCGCAACAATGACCACGGAAAACTAAAAGCAATCCAACGGAGACCCCAAAACACGGCAAAAACACCCCAAACAAGAACGGGATCACCCCAAAAACTAGAAGAAAATCCCCCAAAAGCACGGATCCAATCCCTAAACAACCCTAAACTCACCTGATCTTCTCCAAAACCCACAATCCACTCCCATTTTTGTTAACGACCAACGACAACCCAGCAAAACCCAACGGAGACCCCAAAACACGTCAAAAACACCCTAAACAAGAACAGGATCATCCTCCAAAATGAAAGAAAAGCCCAAATACCATAGATCCACCCCAAAACCACCGTAAAGCTACCTGATCTTCTCCAAAACCCACAATTGACCCTTTTCCAACATGATGACCACGCAAAACCCAACAAAACCCAACGGAGACCCCAAAACACGTCAAAATCACCGCAAAAAAGAACGGGATCACCCCCAAAACTGGAAGAAAATCCCCCAAAACCATAGATCCACCCGAAAACCATCCTAAACCTACCTGATGTTCTCCAAAATCCACAATTTATGCATTTCCACCACGATGACCACGGAAAACCAAACGAAACCCAACGGAGACC
Source organism: Netta rufina (assembly GCF_964035555.1). NCBI lineage: Eukaryota > Metazoa > Chordata > Aves > Anseriformes > Anatidae > Netta > Netta rufina. The sequence goes on along the minus strand of NC_140148.1, from coordinate 7,047,478 downwards.
CCAAAACACGTCAAAAACACAACAAAAAAGAACGGGATCACCCAAAAACGAAAAGAAAATTCCCAAAAAGCACGGATCCAATCCCAAAACCACCCTAAACTCACCTGATCTTCTCCAAAACCCACAATCCACTCCCATTTACGTTAACGACCAACGAGAACCCAGCGAAACCCGACGGAGACCCCAAATCACGTCAAAAACACCCCAAACAAGAACGGGGTCACCCCCAAAACTGGAAGAAAATCCCCAAAAAGCACGGATCCAACGCCAAAACCACTCTAACCTCACCTGATCTTCTCCAAAACCCACAATACACACCCATTTAAATTAACGACCAACGAGAAGCCAACGAAACACAACGGTGACCCCAAAACACGTCAAAAACACCCTAAACAAGAACAGGAAAACAGCCAAACACAGAAGAAAACCCCAAATACAATAGATCCACCCCAAAACCACCCTAAACCTACCTGATGTTCTCCAAAACCCACAATATACACTTTTCCAACACGATGACCACGCACAACCCAACGAAACCCAATGGAGACCCCAAAACACGTCAAAATCATCGCAAACAAGAACGGGATCACCCCCAAAAACGAAAGAAAACCCCCAAAACCATAGATCCACGCCAAAACCACCCTAAACCTACCTGATCTTCTCCAAAACCCACAATTTACCCTTTTCCAACATGATGACCACGCACAACCCAACGAAACCCAACGGAGACGAAAACATGTCAAAAACACCCCAAACAAGAACGGGATCACGCCCAAAACCCGAAGAAAATCCCCCAAAACCATACATCCACCCCAAAACCACCCTAAACCTACCTGATCTTCTCCAAAACCCACAATCAACACCCACTTAAATTAACGACCAACAAGAAGCCAATGAAACCCAACAGAGACCCCAAAACACGTCAAAAACACCCCAAACAAGAACGGGATCACACCCAGAAACACAAGAAAACCCCAAATACCAGAGATCCACCCCAAAACCACCCTAAACTCACCTGATGTTCTCCAAAACCCACAATTTACACTTTTCCAACTTAATGACCAGCGAGAACCCAACAAAACCCAACGGAGACATCTAAACACGTCAAAATCACCGCAAAAAAGAATGGGATCACTCCCAAAACTGGAAGAAAATCCCCCAAAACCATAGATCCACCCCAAAACCATCCTAAACCTACCTGATGTTCTCCAAAACCCGCAACTTACACTTTTCCGCAACGATGACCACGGAAAACTAAAAGCAATCCAACGGAGACCCCAAAACACGGCAAAAACACCCCAAACAAGAACGGGATCACCCCAAAAACTAGAAGAAAATCCCCAAAAGCACGGATCCAATCCCTAAACAACCCTAAACTCACCTGATCTTCTCCAAAACCCACAATCCACTCCCATTTTTGTTAACGACCAACGACAACCCAGCAAAACCCAACGGAGACCCCAAAACACGTCAAAAACACCCTAAACAAGAACAGGATCATCCTCCAAAACGAAAGAAAAGCCCAAATACCATAGATCCACCCCAAAACCATCGTAAAGCTACCTGATCTTCTCCAAAACCCACAATTTACAATTTTCCACCACGATGAACACGGAAAACCCAACAAAACCCAACGGAGACCCCAAAACACGTCAAAAACACCCAAAACAAGAACGGGGTCACCCCCAAAACTGGAAGAAAATCCCCAAAAAGCACGGATCCAACGCCAAAACCACTCTAAACTCACCTGATCTTATCCAAAACCCACAATCCACACCCATTTAAATTAACGACAAACGAGAAGCCAACGAAACCCAACGGAGACCCCAAAACACGTCAAAAACACCCCAAACAAGAACAGGGTCACCCCCAAAACTGGAAGAAAATCCCCCAAACCCATAGATCCACCCCAAAACCACCCTAAACCTACCTGATGTTCTCCAAAACCCACAGTATACACTTTTCAAACACGATGACCAACGACAACCCAGCGAAACGCAACGGAGACCCCAAAACACGTCAAAAACACCCTAAACAAGAACAGGATCACCCCCCAAAACGAAAGAAAAGCCCAAATACCATAGATCCACCCCAAAACCACCGTAAAGCTACCTGATCTTCTCCAAAACCCACAATTTACCCTTTTCCAACATGATGACCACGCAAAACCCAACGAAACCCAACGGAGACCCCAAAACATGTCAAAAACACCCCAAACAAGAACGGGGTCACCCCCAAAACTGGAAGAAAATCCCCCAAAACCATACATCCACCCCAAAACCACCCTAAACCTACCTGATCTTCTCCAAAACCCACAATCAACACCCACTTAAATTAACGACCAACAAGAAGCCAATGAAACCCAACAGAGACCCCAAAACACATCAAAAACACCCCAAACAAGAACGGGATCACACCCAAAAACAGAAGAAAACCCCAAATACCATAGATCCACCCCAAAACCACCCTAAACTCACCTGATGTTCTCCAAAACCCACAATTTACACTTTTCCACCATAATGACCACGGAAAACCCAACGAAACCCAACGGAGACCCCAAAACACGTCAAAATCACCGCAAAAAAGAATGGGATCACTCCCAAAACTGGAAGAAAATCCCCCAAAACCATAGATCCACCCCAAAACCATCCTAAACCTACCTGATGTTCTCCAAAACCCGCAACTTACACTTTTCCGCAACGATGACCACGGAAAACTAAAAGCAATCCAACGGAGACCCCAAAACACGGCAAAAACACCCCAAACAAGAACGGGATCACCCCAAAAACTAGAAGAAAATCCCCCAAAAGCACGGATCCAATCCCTAAACAACCCTAAACTCACCTGATCTTCTCCAAAACCCACAATCCACTCCCATTTTTGTTAACGACCAACGACAACCCAGCAAAACCCAACGGAGACCCCAAAACACGTCAAAAACACCCTAAACAAGAACAGGATCATCCTCCAAAACGAAAGAAAAGCCCAAATACCATAGATCCACCCCAAAACCACCGTAAAGCTACCTGATCTTCTCCAAAACCCACAATTGACCCTTTTCCAACATGATGACCACGCAAAACCCAACAAAACACAACGGAGACCCCAAAACACGTCACAATCACCGCAAAAATGAATGGGATCACCCCCAAAACTGGAAGAAAATCCCCCAAAACCATAGATCCACCCGAAAACCATCCTAAACCTACCTGATGTTCTCCAAAATCCACAATTTATGCATTTCCACCACGATGACCACGGAAAACCAAACGAAACCCAACGGAGACCCCAAAACACGTCAAAAACACAACAAAAAAGAACGGGATCACCCAAAAACGAAAAGAAAATTCCCAAAAAGCACGGATCCAATCCCAAAACCACCCTAAACTCACCTGATCTTCTCCAAAACCCACAATCCACTCCCATTTACGTTAACGACCAACGAGAACCCAGCGAAACCCGACGGAGACCCCAAATCACGTCAAAAACACCCCAAACAAGAACGGGATCACCCCCAAAACTGGAAGAAAATCCCCAAAAAGCACGGATCCAACGCCAAAACCACTCTAACCTCACCTGATCTTCTCCAAAACCCACAATACACACCCATTTAAATTAACGACCAACGAGAAGCCAACGAAACACAACGGTGACCCCAAAACACGTCAAAAACACCCTAAACAAGAACAGGAAAACAGCCAAACACAGAAGAAAACCCCAAATACAATAGATCCACCCCAAAACCACCCTAAACCTACCTGATGTTCTCCAAAACCCACAATATACACTTTTCCAACACGATGACCACGCACAACCCAACGAAACCCAATGGAGACCCCAAAACACGTCAAAATCATCGCAAACAAGAACGGGATCACCCCCAAAAACGAAAGAAAACCCCCAAAACCATAGATCCACGCCAAAACCACCCTAAACCTACCTGATCTTCTCCAAAAGCCACAATTTACCCTTTTCCAACATGATGACCACGCACAACCCAACGAAACCCAACGGAGACACGAAAACATGTCAAAAACACCCCAAACAAGAACGGGATCACGCCCAAAACCCGAAGAAAATCCCCCAAAACCATACATCCACCCCAAAACCACCCTAAACCTACCTGATCTTCTCCAAAACCCACAATCAACACCCACTTAAATTAACGACCAACAAGAAGCCAATGAAACCCAACAGAGACCCCAAAACACGTCAAAAACACCCCAAACAAGAACGGGATCACACCCAGAAACACAAGAAAACCCCAAATACCAGAGATCCACCCCAAAACCACCCTAAACTCACCTGATGTTCTCCAAAACCCACAATTTACACTTTTCCAACTTAATGACCAGCGAGAACCCAACAAAACCCAACGGAGACATCTAAACACGTCTAAAACACCCCAAAAAAGAACGGGATCAGAAGAAAAAACACCAAAAACTATAAATTAAACCCCAAAACCACACTAAACTCAAATGGTCTTCTCCAAAACCCACAATCCACTCCCATTTACCTTAACGTGAAACGAGAACCCAAGGAAACCCAACGGAGACCGCAAAACACGTCAAAAACACCCCGAACAAGAAAGGGATCACCCCCCCAAAAAAACAGAAGAAAACCCCAAATACCAAGAATCCACGCACAATGTCCCCCCAAACCTACCTGATGTTCTCCAAAACCCACAATTTGCACTTTTCCGCCACGATGACCACGGAAAACCCAATGAAACCCAACGGAGACCCCAAAACACGTCAAAAACACCCCAAACAAGAACGGGATCACACCCAAAAACACAAGAAAACCCCAAATACCATAGATCCACCCCAAAACCACCCTAAGCCTACCTGATGTTCTCCAAAACCCACAATTTACCCTTTTCCACCATGATGACACGCAGAACCCAACAGAACCCAACGGAGACCCCAAAACACGTCAGAAACACCCCAAACAAGAACGTGATCACCCCCAAAAATGAAAGAAAAACTCTGAAAACCAGAGATCCACCCCAAAACCACCCTAAACTCACCTGATGTTCTCCAAAACCCACAATTTACACTTTTCCACCATGATGACCACGGAAAACCCAACAAAACCCAACGGAGACCCCAAAACACGGCAAAATCACCCCAAACAAGAACGGGATCACCCCCAAAAAACGAAAGAAAACCCCCAAAACCATAGATCCACCCCAAAACCACCCTAAACCTACCTGATTTTCTCCAAAATCCACAATTTACCCTTTTCCACCACGATGAACACGGAAAACCAAACGAAACCAAACGGAGACCCCAAAACACGTCAAAAACACCCCAAAAAAGAACGGGATCACCCCAAATACTAAAAGAAAATCCCCCAAAACTATAGATCCAACCCAAAACCATCCTAAACTCACCTGATCTTCTCCAAAACCCACAATCCACTCCCATTTACCTTAACGACCATCGAGAACCCAGCGAAACCCAACGGAGACCCCAAAACACGTCAAAAACACCCTAAACAAGAACAGGATCACCCCCCAAAACGAAAGAAAAGCCCAAATACCATAGATCCACCCCAAAACCACCGTAAAGCTACCTGATCTTCTCCAAAACCCACAATTGACCCTTTTCCAACATGATGACCAACATGAAACCAACAAAACCCAACGGACAACCCCAAAACACGTCAAAAACACCCCATAAAAGGAACAGGATCACCCCCAAAAACGAAAGAAAACTCCCAAAACCATAGATCCACCCCCAAAACACCCTAAACCTACCTGATCTTCTCCAAAACCCACAATTTACACTTTTCCAACATGATGACCACGCACAACCCAACGAAACCCAACGGAGACGCCAAAACATGTCAAAAACACCCCAAACAAGAACGGGATCACCCCCAAAACTGGAAGAAAATCCCCAAAAAGCACGGATCCAACGCCAAAACCACTCTAAACTCACCTGATCTTCTCCAAAACCAACAATTCACACCCATTTAAATTAACGACCAACGAGAAGCCAACGAAACACAACGGAGACCCCAAAACACATCAAAAACACCCTAAACAAGAACAGGAATACACCCAAAAACAGAAGAAAACCCCAAATACCATAGATCCACCCCAAAACCACCCTAAACCTACCTGATGTTCTCCAAAACCCACAATTTACCCTTTTCCACCATGATGACTACGGAAAACCCAAAGACACCCAACGGAGACATCAAAACATGTCAAAAACACCCCAAAAAAGAACAGGATCACCCCTAAAAACTAAAGGAAAATTCCCAAAAAGCACGGATCCAATCCCAAAACCACTCTAAACTCACCTGATCTTCTCCACACCCCACAATCCACACCCATTTAAATTAACGACCAACGAGAAGCCAATGAAACACAACGGAGACCCCAAAACACGTCAAAAACACCCCAAACAAGAACGGGATCACACCCAAAATCAGAAGAAAACCCCAAATACCATAGATCCACCCCAAAACCACCCTAAACCTACCTGATGTTCTCCAAAACCCACAATTTACACTTTTCCAACTTAACGACCAACGAGAACCCAACAAAACCCAACGGAGACATCTAAACACGTCTAAAACACCCCAAAAAAGAACGGGATCAGAAGAAAAAACACCAAAAACTATGAATTTCACGCCAAAACCACACTAAACTCAAATGGTCTTCTCCAAAACCCACAATCCACTCCCATTTACCTTAACGTCAAATGAGAACCAAATGAAACCCAGCAAAAAACACAAAACACGTCAAAAACACCCCAAAAAAGAAAGGGATCACCCCAAAAAAACAGAAGAAAACCCCAAATACCAAGAATCCACCCTCATTGTCCCCCCAAACCTACCCGATGTTCTCCAAAACCCGCAACTTACCCTTTTCCAACACGCTGACAATGGAAAACCAAAAGCAACCCAACGGAGACCCCAAAACACGTCAAAATCACCGCAAACAAGAACGTGATCACCCCCAAAACTGAAAGAAAAACCCAAATACCATAGATCCACCCCAAAACCACCCTAAACCTACCTGATGTTCTCCAAAACCCACAATTTACACTTTTCCAACATGATGACCACGCACAACCCAACGAAACCCAACGGTAGTGGGGCAACTAATGGCAGGCAGACACTGAAATGCTGCTGTGCTCGAGAAAAACCTGGAGAGAAAAAAAAAAAAAAAAAAAAAAAAAGCTTTCAAAACTAAAGCATCCCTCTCCCCACCATTTTCTTGTGGATAACTTAAGCTTAATATCCTTGGCAAAAAGATATTGCAGCAAAACCTTTCACATAAACTTAGTGTTTCGTGAAAAACAACAACAAAAAAAACCTTTAAATTCAATTGAATTTAAATTAAAAAAACTAAACTAATTAATTTAAATTAAAAAAAATTAAATTCAATTGACTGTTCAGAGGAACAGTCAAGCTTGACATTATACATCCTAGAATTAAAATCTAGTTTGAGTTTTTCTCCCATCTCCAGACCTTGCTAAAGATCCTTATTAGGAGCTCTGTCAACAAAAGTGTAAGGCTTGTTATATCAAAGCTTCGAACCCTTCTTACTGCCCTTGACCTTCTTCACATTGCTGCTCCTACAAAGGTGAGTACTATCATTTTTAGTACGGGAGGGAAGCTGTGATATCCTTGAGTGGGGGGTCGTTCTGTTTACAAAATGAAGTTCCAGTAAGAGTACATCAAATGAACCAACTTTCTTTGAACTTTAATTCATCACTATATTGAATGAATGACCTCTGGATTTCTCTCTCCCATTTGGAAGTCAATTTGAAAACAAAATACCTCTGCCATAAAGAGCCAGGCATCAGAGACACCTGTTGTGCCTCAAGAACAGAGAAGGTATGAACGACAAAAGCAGCTGAATAAAATGCAACTTGCCATTAGAAATGGGTGTACTGGCATCTACAGGTGCCGCTGGCATCTCCTCATTTTCATTACTCTCTTCATCTGGTTTCTCGTCTTCAGTAGCAGGGTTCTGCTGTGGTGACTTGGAGTTGTCGCATGGAGCACACGCTGCAGAGGTGCGACCTTGCAAGAAAGAATAGATACCAAAGATCTTCGTCGTGCATTTTCAGTTACAAATGCAGAGACAAGTCTTCAAATCCTTAGCGTTAAAGCACGTACCTCTTTTCTCACAAGATTCTTTAATTTGTTCACAAAGTCGTCCAAACTCTGTATCCGTTTCGTTCCTCACCATTGAATATGCAGTGTCTTCCAAAACATAGGCGCTGTGACGATCTGAAATTTTACAGACTTTAACTGAATGTTGTCTACCAACCAATGAAACTGTTTTGATCACAGAAAAAAATTGCTTTCTTCATAGGTTGGTTCCGAAAGGTTCTCTCAGTGAATATTTTCAGCATAACAACATCGAAGTTAATTAAAACAAAAGCACAAGTTCCTTGGGAACACTTATATCACAATTCCATGCCCAAGTAGCAAAATGATAAAATATTTACAATGTGGTAAGAGATGTACTCTGTGGACGTCCAAAATCATCTAATCCATCCGAAGTCTATTGTCCGCACACAGCATTTATCCATCTATACGTTCGACAGATTTTTTAAACTAGGGTTAAAAAGCACATCCTCACCTGTAGATCTTTGATCCGGGTAGTACTCTAAGGCATTGTTACAGATTAGATCGATGTCCTTCAGCTAGTCTCCGGCAGCGAGGTACTGGCGCGAGTCAATTTGAGTCAGAACTGTTGAAAGATCCATCGGCTCTTTAATCCTTGTGGCATAGTCAGGTACCTGCAGATCAAATACAAGCATTCAGAGGTTTTCTTAACCTTGCACACTGTCTACCAAAATTATTCTGAAGACTTTAAATAAACGACTTCCTAAAAACCCTGAACATTTGCGATGCATCAGAAGATGCTGAAATTTACCAGTTTGCTTCTCAAAAATGGAAGGGCTTTTTCATTTTTCATTAGCGCGGCCACGAGAGGACAACAAGAAGTAGGGAGGTCAGAAGCACGTGCATGGTAGAGAAGAAACACTGAGGGTGGGAGATTCATTTCACTTTGCTTCAGAAAATCACAACAGTGAAAGCTGAGCAAGCCATCCGGCATTCTCTTTGTTGTCGACATTGAGGAAAAGGTGCATGAATTGCACCTGTGAAGTACCTATTGCAGGCATCTACTTTAGAATGAGATAACTGGGCCCTGAGGTGCTCATTTCTTCCCTCAGACCAGAAGAGGAGACTAATGACCAGTTCAGATGAGGACATATGTATCTGTCTAGATTTTTCACAGCTCAAGAACCTAGGAAAAAAGGGGAAGAAAAGCCAGTGGAGGCCCACATGAAGACGACTTTGCTGATCCGCAGGTATATTCAAGTTACATCTGTCTTTGAAATGTACGCCCCTAGTTTAGGCTTATCTCATAAATTAAGGAGAAAAAGGCATCTAAGCAGCCAATTGGAGGAAAAAGAAAACACACTGCACTTATGGTTGATTCCTATTGAGGAGTTCCAGATGAAACAGAGAACAGGATCTCAAAACTTATTTTTACAAACTGCTGCTCCCATTCCTGTTCCCACAGGAACTGACAGTCCAAGAAAGGGCTTCAGACTTCACTCAAGTAGTCCTGTAAATACTGTTTGTAATTATAAGGAAAGATCTCTGTGCTTTTCAGTGCTGTGACACGCCTACATATCAAAGCTTTTTCACGAGCAAACTGTGTTGGCATTTGGACTGGCTTTTTAGAATGAAACCAGGGCTTTCAGCGAATAATCCCATAAGACACATTTGAGAGTCAGCAGAAGTAAAAGCACTGCCTCTGCTTCTTGCAAAATCCTAACAGTGCAGCCCTAAAAACAAAGTTGAACCTTCCCCAAAACGCTGAGAAGTACGAACACTGAGAAGTTACAGACACACACAGATCAGCACTACTTTACCTTCTGTGGGTCAACAGGCTTTGCAAATTCCCTGAAACGTCTGTCAGTGGCAAGTCTGTGAGTAACGTCCCTCAAGAAAATTCTAAGGTCACGCAAGGTATCCTCCTCTTCCTCCTCCAGCATCCCTACTTCTTCCTCTTGTGGCTTCTGAGGCTCAGCTGGTGGTGCTACAGGCACGACTTCCAATGTCCAATCAACTTCAATTCATCAGGAAGAATTAGCCAATTTACAGTACTCAAATACAAGCATACGACAAATTACTGACAGAAAATGACCACCAAAGCAAAGCTCAAAGAGCTAGTAACTTCGATAGGAAAGTTTTAGATGTACTTCTCCTATCCTCCTCACCTCTTTTCTTTACAGGAGGCTTAGCCACTTCATTTAGAATTACGTCCTCAAAAAAAGATGCTCTCTCTGCCCTACCAGGCAACTCAATATTGCACACTTCTCCAAATTCCTTATTAAATAATTTTTGGATCTAAAGCAGAAGGAGGAGAGACATTTCAGATATAAGGCCACAAAAAACTCATCTTCTATTCCAAAAAGACGAGTACCTTTTCAAATTAAGAATAACCTGAAGAACACAAACTGAAAAAAGTTATCTTCCTGGCCTTAAAAGGCTACATTTTCACAGGCTGGCACGGCAAATTCAAATATCACCTTTAAGAATCACCTGTAGAATTAAAGCTCGCTGAAGGGATTGTACGCTACACTGATAAAGTAATGGCTTTCACCACATCCAACAGCGCCTCCTTTGTATTTACTTGCCTTGCTGCAGCCTTTACTTAGAACCTTTATGGCTATAGAGGGAAGAGAAAGGCTTCAGCAGACAAGTGAGGGCTTTTTGCTGAGTTTTTATTTCTCTACCAAAAGGTGTCTGAAGTAGCTAGTACCTCTACGTCTTCCTCCATTTTCAAGTTCTAGTAATAAAAGGTAGGTGAGGAATTTCACTACTTATTTTAGAAGGAATTTACAGCCTGTACAAAAACTTCTGTGGGAACTCAAGCACTTTCAAAGCAGTTGATAATAAACACGTCTAGGTAAGACCCGTTCTCTTCCCCCAGTGACTGAGACCAAATCATCAGAATGACAACAGCGTGGTCCTGTTTTGGGCACCTTCCCTTAATGTAAACTCTCAGAAGTCAATGAAGTTCTGCACCTACTTTTACTACAGTTTATTTAGGAATACAACTAGAATTTGATTCCAAAGTTACTTTAGCAGAAATTGGAACTCAGATTTCCAGCTTGGAAAGCTTTGGCCTATATGAAGAAAGAAACTGATTTACTTATTTTTTTTTAATCAAAGTGTTTCAATTCTCTACTAAATTGCATTATTAGCAGTTTACCCAACATAGCATGGAATGGCAGACTGTCAGAAGAAATCTCTTCAGTAAAAACATCCTCTTGTCTTTTCAAGCACTGCATATTCTTGACTGAACCACTTTGTAGCCACCAGAATTATTGTATTAATTTATTATTTGCATGTGTGAGAAGGGGGGTGAAAGTCACTTGCTTGACTCAGAAAAAACCTTAAGCAGATGCTTTCACAGTATCTTTTTCTCTAAGCAAATTTTAAGTGATTTGTTAGGGTGCCTGAGTAATAACAGCATGCATTTAAGAAAGCCCAGCATTTTGATGCTGAAAGCATTCATAAATTACAAGACACTGAAGAAATAGTAAGGAAAGTATTGACAAATACCTCTTCTGGGAGATCTGAGTGACGTACATCAGACGTAGCAAGCAGCAAAACTGGCAAAAATGCTGGAATGTTACGTAGTAGAGTTAGAAAAGTAAGTTTCAAGGCAGGTCCAGCGTTGTCCCACCATAAATGGATATCTGGGACATAAATTGTGCTTGGTGCTGTCTTCTGAGCATTTCGGATCAGCTAGTGAAAAGGAAAGCTTGGGTAAGAAAACTAAAACACGTACAATAACCTCTTAATACATAGCTACATAGCCATCTGACTGCCCCATGAAATGAAACTGCGTGAACAGAGTGGCAAGCATCCTTTCACATAAGGAATTTCTCTGTGCACCCTTTCAGATTATCAGTATTTGGAGAACTCTAGTCAGAAGATGGGAAGGATATATTCAGGCAGTGGCTAGACACCGTAGCTATATGGCCACAGCCACAATCATCGCATAACAAAGAAAGGAAAAGTCCCTCTTATGGGACCCATCAGTATTCAGTCGTGTAACATGTCTGTCCTTACTTGTATGGCTCTCAAACGTTTCCACTAAAGGTAAAAATATTTTAAGGTAGTGATGCCAAACAAGAAAATGGATTTCCTGCCTAAAAGTAAAAACACCAAATCTGTTCATTTTTTCTAGTTAAAACCACATCACCGTGCAAATGAAGTGTTTTCTGAATGTTAATGCTTTTATTGCACATACTGCAACAGCACAAGTTGTGTATGTCCATGTGAAAACAAAAGAAACAGAAGCCCCAAACCTTGGTTGCCTTACTAATATAATTTAGAAGAAAGCTACAAAAAGTAGCCGACATGCAGTCTGATACAGAGCCATCTACTGGGAGCACACAGTCTTAGGAGGCAATGAGAACTACTTTCTGGATCCCAGTGACATGAGCAGCATTTCTTTCCACAAAGAGATGTTTATTAGCAACACCGCCCAGCTTCCTGAGCTGCTAGCAACAGCCTCACTGTAAAACTGGGTATGGAAAATGTCGACATGTACAACATCCAGATTGTTTGTGGTGCTGTCTAAAAGAAAAGGGGATTTTCAGACAGAAGCAAACATCCGGGCACATTAAAACAAGGCCACCTCCATTACCAATTAATTTTGCTCACCTTACTTGCAACTCGATTGATCCTTTACATACAGTCAGTGAATCCGATGAGAAGAAAAAGAAAAAAGGTACCTGTCCACAGATTTCTTCTGGCGGTGCAACGTTTGTAAGCAGAACAGAAAGGTCCAGGGTGTGAACAGGAAACTTCTCCAAAGCATGCAACACCACGGGTGCCACGTAAGAAACCTGGCCGTACCCTTCTTTTCCTACTATTAGCAGACGGGGCTGGCATGATGTTGGTTCACAGAAAGCACTCCTAGAACAAGAGTTAAGAAAACAAGCTTATAAATGAGGTGCTGAATAGACACACAGATGTTCCAAGTAATTTTCCTATAGACTTTCATTTCCTTCCCCAAATACTCCAAATGGCAGCGGTACATTAAATACATGTAAGATTTCCAGTTAAGTTATTCAGTCATTCCAACTGTTTCACCGTCTTCCCTTTGTTTCATCTTCTTCCCTTGTGTTTCCTATTTCTTACTAAACCAAGACTGCAAATTAATATCCCTGCAATCTTGCTTTACTACTAGGAAATAAATTGGTGAGGAGCATTTGTTTCCCCACTACAATCAGGCTGTACCTCTGCTGGCTTAAATCAAAGATGCTAGAGACTTAGCCTTGCCCTAGAGGACAGAAAATCTTCTGGACAGCACAGCAATAGAAACTGAGAAAAATAACAGATCCAGCTGTGACAACATGATCTAACTTTCCAACTGTGGGCTTGCATGACTTCCATACTAAAATATCACAAGATTAACACAACTTGGTGGCTTAACAAATAAAGACACCATTCAATTTTTTCTCAAGGTGTTTTAACAAGCCATTTCTCAGTTTTCTTTCTGCTACATAATTCACTACTGGTTTAACAATCCTGGAAAACAGAAGGGCAAAAGGTGGCAACACAAACCCATAAAGTTGGGGTATTTTTAGCTAAAAGGACAGACAGCACATTTATGTGGTCTTGAGTCTTTCAAAGAATGCCATGGATTAAGTCAACGTGTTCTGGTAGTCTACGGATCACTTTGGCTTACGAAGAGAAGCCTGGGCTTTTCAATTTGGTCATTCAGAGCAACTTCATTACAACTTTAGTCCCTCCACCCTTTCTTCTTGTGAATACCAAGCACCCCTTCAACACACAAACTTGATGTTGCCCCTTCGTCTACCACCCCTCGCACTTTCAACAGCTGGAACTGTTTACAAAGACTCAGCAGACCTGAGAATTTAAACGTAACAGGGATCTATCTTTCTTTACCTGCTGAAACAGAGGCATTTTTTCTCTGGTCCGTCAGGCATTCCATCTTTTAATTCATCTCCAGAAACCAAGGATACATTGTCATCACTGTTGAACATATCACCTTGTAAAATAGGATTGAAATGCTCTGAAAGGCAAAAGAGGTTTGTTAACTTTCCTGAATAGCCTTTGTCTCTTTCTCTTCCATTAATACAGCTTCTAAATCAGTGCCAAAACCCTTTCTTCATTTGAGAGCACACACTGAAAGCTATTTCCTAGAGTTCAGCCCACCACAGATCTAAGGAGATGGCACAAGGCCCTACAAAGCTGTACTAAGTCCCACTGATGTGTACGTATAAGGTACGCTACTCTTGGTGATTTTTTTCTCCCCCTTAGAATAAAGGAGATTACGAACAATTTCTGCAGTTGCTAAACAGATAAAAAAAAAAAAAAAAAAAAAAAAAAACAAGACCATTTCTTTCTGGAGGAGGTTCCCACAATGAAAGCACGGGGATAAAGGATGTGATGGCCACAGAATTCCATTCATCTAGTAAGTATCAATGCCAATTGATCTCACGTGTATAGTACGATCCACAAACATTTAAATTAGGAGACTGGTTAAAAATGACGATAGCTAAAACAATATTTAGCTTAGACCAGGTATACTTGTATCCTGGTCCTGACATTCTTCAGAAAGGAATTAGAAACATTGACCTAGAAATGCTTCCCCTCCAAATATCTGAGTTTTGATTTTTTAAAGAAAAATAGGTGCCTTGTACTTCAAACCTCAAGTCAACCTCTACAAATGCTAATTATCTTAGCTGCCGTCAGAAGCAGGATGCTTCAGTAGAGAACGCATCGTCCTTTACTGTGTATTGTGTCATTCAGAGCTTCCATTTGGCATTTCAGTTTCGAATCCACAATAAAACCTATGTGTTGTATTCCAGACTTGCCCAAAAGAAAGACATGCACATGCAAATAATAAAATTCTACCACCATTATGTCTGAAAGGTTTAAGTTGATTGCACAAACCACAAGTTTTTGCTTTAGCAGAATTATAAAGAAGTGGATGCTGTGGTTATACCTTGCTGTCGGTCCTCCTTTAGTGCAAGCTGTGCATGCGGGAAGATCTTCTGCACAACTTGTAAAATATTCTCTACTGATCTTTGAAAAAGTGGCTTGAAAATGGGTGATAGTGCTTGTACGGGTGAAGCCTTGATCCGGTTTGAAGCTGGAACAATCTTCATCATAGCCATGAAAAAGTCCTTTGCTTTTATTTTAATAGAATTAACGTCTAGTAGCAACTTCTCCCTACTTGCATAAATCTGAGGATAGCATCGGCGTAGAGAGCACAGCGCAGCTTCAGTACAGAGGGATTTGATATCTGCACCACAGTATCCTAACAAACAAAAATCAAACGTTACATCAGTCAAGGCCCAGGTTTACAACATGCAACATTTAAAGAATTTGTAATGCCAAAACCAAACAGCTTAACAGGGAATTCAAAGTGCTACCGCTCTGCAAGGATGTTTCATGTTGCTCACTGCCTGATATCCTGCGCTTATGCAGCTGAAGCAGACTCCTCATCAAAAACTATACTCTTGAGGAAGATGCCCCAGAACCATTTAATGTTCTCAGACAACAAGAGGAACGACAACAAAGAGTAAATAGATGAAAGCATCTCAGATTGCTATGAAGGCGTGCCAGCTGCCTCGTTGACTAGTTGTGCAACAAGGCACAAGAGCATGGGTACTGCCTGGTACAAGCTAAGGTTCTTTACAACTTGGTCACAAGCAAGAATCCGTTTCTGTTTCAGTCTTACCAATGCATTTCTCAGCTAGTTCATCAAGCAACATGTCCGGTGGCTGAGGGGTCCAGTCACGAGTATGAATCTTGAAAATTTCTTTTCTAGCCTGGAGGCAAAATCATTGCATTTTAGCTTGTCCCAAGTTTTCCTTAAAAATACCAGCAAGAAACAATCAAACCAAAAGGCAAACAAACAAACAACAAAAAACCAAAACAGTCCTCCCTCAAAACCCCTCATCTACTAATACACTTTTCTTACTTGCTCAACTTTCAAGTATTTTACAGTTATTTAATATACACTCTGCATTGTCAACCAGGAAATTGAATATTTCTTATTTGTTATACTGAACTTTTTCTAGGAACCTACAATGAAAGAAAAGGCATTTATAGCTTCAATAACAAGTTTCCAAACTACGAGACCTAAGGACCCAGAGGAAAATACTGTAATGAAAAATTTATCCAGAAACATTTCTTTGCTGTCCAAAAAACTTTTCTAAAGCTTAGCAAGCTTTCATTGGGACAGTCTCATTACTTCATCACATTTGCTTTCCAGTCAGTAAATTCACAGAAAGCACTTCTGGCACAATGCTTCCAATTGCTACAATTACTATAAAGAAGAAAAGAATTATGACTCAAACTACTACCACTGAGCAGGGGCACAATCAAATGCAAACACGTCCCCTATTCATTCATAAGTGAAGGATTGAGACCAAAAACACAACTTCATGATGAAAACACCCAAGTGGACTAAATAATTAAGCAAACAGGTACAACTTTGGGAATGAAAGGTTTGATTATAGAACTAACTACTTGGTGGTATCATCCTGACCATATATATCCAGTACCAGATTTGCCCTCCATGGAACAACGCAGTGTCTCCACGTATCACTCTTTTGTTCAAGTTGTCAATTATTTTTTTTTCCTATAAAGTTGGACTTTGCCATGGTAGCACTAACGTTGAATTTAAGTTCTCACCTCTTAATTTGGCAAGTTGAAGAGGAACTGTCTGCCAAAGCGTCCTGGTCTTCGTAAAGCAGGATCTATAGAATCCAGTCTGTTGGTAGCTCCGATTACCACGATCTCCCCTCTGTTATCTATGCCATCCATAAGTGTCTGAAGAGTTGAAACAATGGAACTAATAGAAAAATATAAGTTTTACTTACTGGGTCAGTAAATTTTGTTACATTCCACATGACTTTCTTGATGCCGGAATAACCTTCTTCCTAGTGGTCATTCAAAACTGGGAAAAAAATAGTCTACCAAGTCGGGGTTTTTTTGATTTGATAATAAATCTGCAGACTGTTAAGTCATCAAGCACTTCAAGACAGTTTGAAATAATCTCTACGTTAATATAAAAGGAGTACTGCAATCTTCTGCTCAGGAAGAAAATCACGGAAAATGTCAACTTTGATTTTAGATGTTGAATTTGTTGCAGTGAGATCTTCCTCATCGCACGATTCTATTTGGATTTAAACCATATTATCTATGGAGAGACCACGATTAGGACAAGAACAGCACAGAGTTCAGCATGAAGCCAATCAGGAGCTCACGTTTGTATTCTTTGTATTCAACTTTACCCTTCTCTTGCTGGAAGGACCTGCTTTTTGAGTCTCCTTCTCTTCACTAGGAGCATGTTCCCTCTTGCTTTGGTAATGCTCTTTCTCAGTGGTTTTAGTCTTGTCCTTTGTATCTTGGCATCTCTCTGTAACAGCTGAGGAGGAAAGGTTTTTAGAGCTACATTCAGTGTCAGACTTGAGAGAGGAAGTATGCCGCAATTTCTCACCAGGCTCACAAGACTCTTTGCCGTACAAAACGCTTTCTTTTGAAATGAGGTCACGTTCTTTTGATCTTCTTGCTTTCTCCTAGTCTCCACCGTCATCACATTGGTACGATGCGAGGTATTCATCATTCCCAGGAGATTTCGGAGGGTCCACGACACTGCACAAAATAAAATCACATTTCTCACTTCTGCTGAAGGACGTGAATATTAAGAGTAAAACCTTCCAATGTCAAACAAACAAACAAAAACCTCTGGACTACAGGAACCCTCGCAAAGATATGCCATTTAGAAACCTCTCCTGTGATTAGGACACCTTCTTCAGCTCCCAGAGAAAGTGCTTTTTCCCCTCTTGCTTCTGAAGCCATTGCACTAAAAAAGCGAACGCATCTGTCTCCCTCCACCTGCTGCTCTGAATAAGAGCCAGAATATTCAAAGCCACTCTATTTGTTCTCCCCACATAGCCAAAAAAACACCAGTTGAAAGAGTTTTCTACCTCTCTCCACGAATTTACATCCACATATCCTATGAGTGCAAAAATAGAAGGCGGGGCTCAGGAGGAACAGCCAGTGCTGGAAATGAAAAAAAGCAGCCTGTTTCTTCAGAGTCTTAAGCCTATGCTACTAGGAACAAAACAAAACAAAACAAAACAAGAGGAGAGGAGAACAACAGCGGGAAATTTACCTATTCTCCAGGTGTTCAATTGCAAAGCCTCCTCTGGAGGATCAACAGTTGTGAATTCAGTGTGCTTAGGAGAAATCAGATCTACATCTGAACCACAACTATTTCAGTAGTATCACGAACTTCTGTTACTCTGAAGAAGCAGTCAGCACCGTTTCTATGTTAGGAAAGAGCTGAACAGAGTCTGTTATTCACATCAAGTAGTCAGGCAGGTTTCTTCTTCTTCAGGCTGGGTTTCACTAGAACATTACTAGCCTGTAAGCCTCATGGCATCACCTTCCATCTTGACTGCTGAACCTCCTTGCTCCCTACTATCTTCTTTGCCAAGATACAGCTGTCCACATTTACTTTTCCTACTTGGCTGGACTGAATTTAAGAAGGTGTCTTGCATCTAAGAAAGGGAACAAAAGCTGCTGCCCAGCAGCGTCTGGCTCAGGGAGGAGTGAGAAAGCTCTGTGCAGCCCCCAAGGTCCGTGCAGCAGGAGGCAGGAGGTGCTCCAGGCTCACAGCAGCAGTTCCCCTGCGGCCTGTGCAGGGAGAGGCCCCTGGTGGAGCAGGCTGTCCCCCTGCAGCCCATGGGTCCCCCGTGGAGCAGATCTCCATGCTGCAGCCCCCCTGTGGCTGGAGGAGCCCCCGGTGGAGCAGGTGGCTGTGGCCTGGAGGAGGCCGCGGCCTGTGGAGAGCCCCCGCAGGAGCAGGCCCCGGGCTGGACTGGAACAGGCTGTGCTGAGCCTGCTTTGCCCATGACGCTCCTTGTGGAGTGATCTCCCTGTCCTTCTGGCAGCCCTTGAGCCCTTGCCAGCCTCTTTTCTCCCCTTGGCGTTGGAGGAGGGGCAGGGAGAGAGCGCTTGTGCTGGAGCTCAGCTGCCCAGCTGAGGAAAACCACCACGGCTCTGTCTTGCCGCTGCTGCAGCACGCTGGTAGCAGCCAGCACCGTCTGTTCTTCGAGCCTCAGCAAGCCCACAGCATCTTCCCAGAAGGGATCCCTTTCCTTCACTCCTGACAGGCGCCGCCTCCAGAGGCTGAGGGCTTGTGCCCCGTTTGCAAGCGCTTTCTCAGTGCCCCCTTCCCCAGAGAAGGATCCCAGCTGCTTGGCTTCCCTGCCCTCTGCTGCCAGGCTCCCGCAGCTGCTATCCCAGCAGCGCAGCAGCCAGCTGACAATGTGCTCGCCTGGAGGACAGCTGCAATCTTGTCCCATGGCTTGCAGCTCGCCCAGGGATGGGGATCACCTGCTTCCTGCTGCTTTTCTCTCTGCTCTCCTTTCCAACAGCCTCCTGTGCCCTGGGATGGCCCTACCTTGGGGTAGGCTGCCTCGCCTTCCTCTTGCTCCTTCCCCTTCTTGGGAGGACTTTCTGCCCTGCCGAAATCAGTAAAGAATTTCTTCCTAACATATATCAGAAATCTAACTTTTCAGTGTAAAGCTATTAGTCCATGTCCTGTCACTCCAGGCCCTCATAAAGACCCCCTCCCCAGCTTTCCTATAGGTTGCCTTTAAGTACAGGAAGGCTCTCAGCCTGGCACACAGTAAAACTGATGGCAGATCCTTCACTATATTATTTGAATTTCACGTAAATAGAACAGACTATCAACTTACTTAGGAGAAGTAATACAATTTCAGAACTATTCAAAACCAAAGGCATTCCAAACTAAGTTTAAGTTCAGAGGAAATCCAAAGAAAAAACTAATTTTGAAACTAATAATCAGAGACCATAATCTTCTTCGAATGATAGATTTTCCTCCTGTACTGGGTAATTTTGGTCTGTCTTTAATGATCATCCAGACATGGCTTTGACACCGAGTATCTTGCTTTGCCTCTGCATTAAGTCTTCTTCTCATGTGAGGTAAATGTCCTGCTCTTATGGGATGGGCCTGGGAGACATACGCGCTGTGTCTCATGATGCTTGGATATCATCTTAATTCTGGGTGAAGATGAAAGGTCTCACTGCTTCCTGAACAGGGAAGTGGATGTCTGCAGTTAAGAACCCTCTGTCTAATCTAGAAACATGAAGGAAGGAGTTTGCTGGATTGCAAGTGACAGTGAAGAAAGCCACAGATGACATATCAAACTGATTAAAATGTTATTTAGCTCAGGGCATGGCTAATGATGTGGAGCTGGAATAGTTTGACGACTGTAATTACACTCACTATCACTGTGACTTGTTTATAGGATGGTAATGCCTAAAGGTCCCACTGGAGCCTGAAACAAGGTTGTGCTGGGTGCTGCACGTGCATATCTCAGTAGCGCTTTGATAGCTAGTGATACAAACAGACAAAACAGAGATTGAAAGGAGAAACGGGGGGACAGAGATAAGAAGATCTTCCTGCAGGTCATTTAGGGTATCAGCCAGGAGTTCAGTGCATCCAGCTCTCTAGTGCTCTGCTGGCCCAGTGAGATGAATGGAAAACATTGCAGCCTTGGAAAAATAGTGCTTCTTCTAATTCTTTGGCCAGTTTTGATGATTTAGGACTGCTCTATTTATTTATTTATTTATTTTACTTTCCCCATTTGTGCTGGAGAAGGTGAACTTTTTAAATACCTATTCTGAATTCAAATATCATTTTCATTGTTATGTTTCTGTTTTGTTGGCACTATTCATAATGACTTCTACCCTTCAGTGGAAGCAAAAGCTTATCATACCATAAAACTGATAAAACAAAACATAAAACAAAACCAGGCTTAGAATGAAATTTTTGAGGCTTACAAATGCAAACTTTGAAATCTAAGGAAATGAATAATTGAGTCTGACTAAGCATCTCTGGGACTGGGGTGCAGAGAAGGCAGAGTTAAAATTCAAAATTCAGATGGGAAAAAAGCAATGAGAAAAGGTACATTTCAGAGGTTAAAAACTGCAGAAATAAAGTACGAATGACCCAAAACCTCCTTCACATAGGAAATTAAACAATAATAGTAAATGATACTTAAGCCACAGAAACCAGGGGGAACAAAGAGAACAAATTAGGACAGTTGCATACTCGAGGCAAAAATAGATCAAAAGTTAATGATGTCTCAAATGCTGCAAATCTTATTTCCTGCATCTAACAGCAACAACAATGTGATATTAAGGGCAGTGACAGGATTCCCATTGCAAATGAGGGTAGGGCACTAGGCACAACATCATCTGAGGTGAAATAAAAATCTACAGTGATTCAAGTGAAAAATGACAAGCTGATATCTACCTAGCCTATTAACAGCATTGGCACACAGAACAACAACTCAAGTAGGAAAAATACATCACAATTGTGCAAATCAGGGCTAGTCCCCAGAATGGGAGAGTAACAAATATACTTCTGTCCAGGAGAATGTAAAGAGTGATCCAGACAAGTGCAGGCCTGTTAGTTTGACATCAACGCTGGGCAAAGTTTTGTAGCAAGAAGAGATAAGACTAGGGAAGTAGCGGGTAATGTGGAATTTACAAGATAATTTATTAAAGCTAATTTGTTTCCAGAGAATTTAGTAGCTTGCCTTTGTAGGACCAGTGCTCCCCTACACAGGGGATGAACTACATCTATTTCACTTTCTGTGAGCTTCTGATACCTTATCTATGGATTTGGGCTTTGGGGCTGCAAGTGAATCAAGGGAGTTTGCAATTGTTCACACTGTTCGAAGAGGGAATTAGCAGCAAAGGAGAGGTTACCTGTAGTGATTCTCAGAGACAGTTCTGAAACTGCAGCTGCTAAGGAGGCAAAGACTCATGGAGAAATGTAGGCTGGAAGGGAGCTCTGAAAACCCAACCTCCTATTCAGAGCAGAGATGACTTCAAATTTAGGTATGTTCAGTATGGACATGGTGGCCGAAGACTAAAAATTACATATGAGCTTTGAGATTTCCAGGTGACATAAAGTTGGGAAGTACTACTGAGCCTGACAGAAGGATATCCCTTGTGATTGAAATGGTTCAGGTGAAGTGACATTTGATAATACAAAGCAGAGCCAGGCTCAGAGATTCTCAACAAAGGGTGTTTTTTTTTTGTTTGTTTGTTTTGTTTTTTGTCATGTTTGCTATATGGCAGTCAGGAGGTTAAAACAAACAATAAAACAACAAAACCCCATGTTCATGCACTGTTAACGGAAGAACTGAAGAAGTTAAGTGGTTATATGGTATGTATGGCTATTCTTTTTTTTTTTTTTTTTTTTCTCCAGTATAAATATACCTGACAGGGCAGCCCTGCCACACATTTAAGACATGAGGCAAAATTCTGCCACTTGTATTCACATTGAACTTAGGAGGAAGTGTTCACAAGACAGAAGGAACAAGTTGCCTATTGTGTGGAAGGGAATTAAAGGACATCATTCTGCTCAGCCAGATGCCAGCTGAGAGAAAAATATGATGTCTCTGTGAAAATGCATTTCTTGAGTAAATATCAAGGAGAGTTAGGAAATGTGTAAGTTGGGAGATACATCTGAAATGATGATTGCAGTTGGCTTATGAGGAACTTTGGACAGGAAATTGGTAGAAACTTCCCATTTTAAGAATAAAGTGCACCATAGATATGAAGTCAGCATTCACCTAAAGAGTAGAGGCCAACTCAAAGCCCCCACAACAAAGCAGTGGACAAACCAGAACACTGACATGTTGTGGTCTAGAGTCACACAGATATACATAAGTTTACTATACCTAAACATCTGAGGGGTTCCTTTGAGAGGCGGAGGGCTTGTGCCCCATTTCCATTTCCACTCTCAGTGTCCCCTGCCTCAGAGAAGGATCCCAGCTGCTTGGCTTCCCTGGCCTCTGATGCCAGGCTACCGGAGCAGGTATCCCAGCATCGCAGCAAACAGGTGACAATTTGAGTGCCACAGCAGTCCTCATTGCGAGCTGGACGCTCAGGGCACTTGTGGCCACCCACCTTTGTGAGCTCCAAGGCTGACAGTGACTCTCTGCTGAGCTACCACGGCTCTCGGCTGTCCCGGTGATAGAGCTTTCGGCGCTAAGCTGACTGCCAGGAGAAAAGGCTGCCGTGAAATGGCTGCTCCACAATGCCAGGAGCAAGGTCTGCTGGGCTGGGGGTTCGCAGGGGAGCTCGGCCTTGGGCCTGGCAACTGCGCCTGGAAGCCAGGGACGGCCTTGGTGTGCAGCTGGACACCTGGGCCTGAGAAAGCAAGGTCTCTTTCCAGACACTTGGTACCATCGTCACCCAGTGGCTGTCTCAGGGGGATGAGAGAAATGCACAGCATCTCTTGCTGCCCTGCAGTGCTGCTGTCCTACGCCCTTGGGGGTCTCCGGGATAGAAAAAGGGATGGATTTTGACCCAAAACCCAGCTCCTTTCTATCAAAAGCATCACGTCCTCCTGTCTTTCTTGTATTTGGCTATGACTTTAGGAATCCCTGCAATCCCTGCAGCTGTGTCCCCTGCCAGCTTCTTGTGTGCCCCAAGCATCCTCGCTTGCAGGGCAGTAGAAGATGCAGAAAAGGCCTTGCCTTAGTGGAAGCACTGCCCTGCAGGAGCTCCAACATCCCTCTCAGCAGCACGCTGTAGCCCCCAAATGCCCCCGAAAGGGCACATTTCAGCTACTGGGAAGAAAATGAGCTCGCTCAAGGTGAGCTACCCGCTCAAGGCCCAGGTGTCTGTGAGGCAGTGTTGGCAAGGAGTCCTGTTGTGTGTGAGTCTGTTCTTTGTGGGTGCTTCGTCCCCACAAGGCTTGCTTTTCAAGGCCCAGGAGAGTCTTGTGGGCACTGGCCTGGGGTCCCAGGCTGAGCCAGCTGCTGGCTGGCAATCAGGGAGGCTCGCTCGGTGTCTTGGCTTGGGTTTGCGTGGCCAGGCTGTGGGAGCGGGGGGCTGCAGGGGTGTCCTCTGTGAGGAGAATGCAGCAGCTGCCCCATGGGAGCTCAGGGCCGCTGCCAGGAGGCTCCTTCCAGGAGGGACCCACCCGCTGCTGCCCAGAACGCAGAGCAAAAGGATGATGTTTGCGCCTGGGGGAGAGCCCATCTAAGAAAGGGAACAAAAGCTGCTGCCCAGCAGCGTCTGGCTCAGGGAGGAGTGAGAAAGCTCTGTGCAGCCCCCAAGGTCCGTGCAGCAGGAGGCAGGAGGTGCTCCAGGCTCACAGCAGCAGTTCCCCTGCGGCCTGTGCAGGGAGAGGCCCCTGGTGGAGCAGGCTGTCCCCCTGCAGCCCATGGGTCCCCCGTGGAGCAGATCTCCACGCTGCAGCCCCCATGTGGGTGGAGGAGCCCCCGGTGGAGCAGGTGGCTGTGGCCTGGAGGAGGCCACGGCCTGTGGAGAGCCCCTGCAGGAGCAGGCCCCGGGCTGGACTGGAACAGGCTGTGCTGAGCCTGCTTTGCCCATGACGCTCCTTGTGGAGTGATCTCCCTGTCCTTCTGGCAGCCCTTGAGCCCTTGCCAGCCTCTTTTCTCCCCTTGGCGTTGGAGGAGGGGCAGGGAGAGAGCGCTTGTGCTGGAGCTCAGCTGCCCAGCTGAGGAAAACCACCACGGCTCTGTCTTGCCGCTGCTGCAGCACGCTGGTAGCAGCCAGCACCGTCTGTTCTTCGAGCCTCAGCAAGCCCACAGCATCTTCCCAGAAGGGATCCCTTTCCTTCACTCCTGACAGGCGCCGCCTCCAGAGGCTGAGGGCTTGTGCCCCGTTTGCAAGCGCTTTCTCAGTGCCCCCTTCCCCAGAGAAGGATCCCAGCTGCTTGGCTTCCCTGCCCTCTGCTGCCAGGCTCCCGCAGCTGCTATCCCAGCAGCGCAGCAGCCAGCTGACAATGTGCTTGCCCGGAGGACAGCTGCAATCTTGTCCCATGGCTTGCAGCTCGCCCAGGGATGGGGATCACCTGCTTCCTGCTGCTTTTCTCTCTGCTCTCCTTTCCAACAGCCTCCTGTGCCCTGGGATGGCCCTACCTTGGGGTAGGCTGCCTCGCCTTCCTCTTGCTCCTTCCCCTTCTTGGGAGGACTTTCTGCCCTGCCGAAACGAGATGACTTCTGCATGCATTCCTTCCCCTTGTGTGTATTAGCGCCTGAGACAGCAACAGGGTCGTCCCCGGAGCCAGCTCTCAGGGCCTGTGCCAGGCTTGGAGTGGCTGCAGGGAACATGCCAGGGGCTGGAGGGGCTGCAGGGAACATGCCAGGGGCTCGAGGGGCTGCAGGGTGAGTGACAATGCTTTGAGGGGCCTCAGGTCCTGCCGCAGTGGTTGAAGTCGATGCAGGGAACATCAGAGTTGTTGGAGGGGCTGCAGGTAAAATGCCAGGGCTTGCAGGGGCTGCAGGCTGCGTCACAGCTTTGCATTAGGTCAAGACGCATTTTCCTAGAACCATACATTTCCTCCTGGAGGGGCTGAAGAGCATGGAATGGTCTTCAAAATGCACAGAGCAGACCCCAGCAAATGTAGAGCTGCTGCTAGCAAGTAGGTAACTTTATTGTTCCTGTTGTTAATTTTGTTTCACAACAACAGATGCAAATATGTATCTTGAGTTGAGGGCAAAGGTGACCTTGGATCTGAAGCACACAGGCGTTCGCTAGTGTCCCCCCATCCGGAGTGAATCCAGAATGACTCGGAAGGAAAAATAAAGTCCAAACCAGTGCGTTGTGATAAAGAGAGTTTAATAGGGTAGAAAAGGAATAAAAACCAACAAAATAATAAATAAAGATATTTATAATTTATATTAATATATAAAAATATTTAATACTATTAAATACTTATAATTTTATAAAAATAAAACAATGCCATACTGTACAACACAGTCAATAAAGTGGATTTAATTAAATAAGAAAACCAATAAATTAAATGAAAAATAAAAAATTTAAATTTAATACAAATAAAACCCATTTTTCCCATTCCAGTGAATTGCTATCCCCATCATCACTTCCCATCCCACTGATCATTTGCTATCCCAAAGACCTCCCAGTTCTTATCCCCTTGGCATGCCAGTGCAAGAAGAGCTGCAGGCAGAGGCCTTGCTGAGTGACCACCTAAGGAGAGGAATTTAATCCAGAAGGCAGGAAAGAAGAGCAATGCCCCGAAAGAAGAACCAAGTCTTGTCTCTCAGCCCTTTGGTGTCCCAAGCAGCAGTTGCCATGGCCAAGCTTTCCCAGCCCAGCTGCTGCCAGCATCTCCCCAGCTTGCCATTGCCACCTTCCTGGGTGAGGCGCGCGCGCATTTGCCATTGGCGCTGTTGCCATCCCTGTGAGTGGCAAGCCCATCCCCTAGCTCCAGCACGAGAGAGGGGAGAGGGCAAGCGAGAGGGGCAAGGGCTGAGGAGCGTGGCTGAAGCTGGAGCAGGTGCCTGCAGAGGTCTCTGTGCCTGCCTGGGTGCTGCAGGGGCCGTCGAGGAGAAGCCCGAGGTCGGTCACGGGTAGCCGTAATAGTAGGCTATGGCGTGGTCCTTCTGCCGCTGCACGAAGAATTGCACGGGGCCGATCTTGGTCTGGTGGGCCGCCTGCTGCCGCTCCTCCTGGGCCAGCTTCTTCAGGCGCTCCCGCTCGGGACGCTGCTGCGGCGTGATGGGCACTGACTCCTCCTGCTCCTCCAGCGGCGTGGGCGCTGCGTCGCGGCCCGCCCAAGGCCCACACGCAGGGCACGTAGTCCACGCGGGGCTGCGCCGGACGCTGCAGCGTGCGCGGCTGCATGGGCAGAGCTGGACGCTGCGCTTGGCCCCCCGTGGCTGGCAGGCCCAGCTCTCTGGGCGCCGGCTCTATGGCAGCGTCCCCTGTTCATGCTGTGCTGCCTGGTGGTGCTGGCACCTCCTTTTCCTTGCCGCCAGCTGGGGGCCGGGGGGCAGCGGGCACAGCGCTGGAGCCTGGCACTGTCGGCGGGGCGCTGGGCATGCTGCTGGGGCTGCTGGAGGTGGGCTGCGGCTGCACACAGGCCAGCTGGCACGCTGGCCCCAGCGCCTTGGCCCTGGCCCCCAGCGGCTGCAAAGTCTCGCTGGGGGTCTTTGTCCCCGGCTGCTGGCGCTGCAGCGTCTTGGCCCCGCTGGTCTGGGGACAGAGCCTGTCCTGGGGCCGCACGGCACGGGGCTCCCCACTCGGAGTCTCCGGCAGCAGCCGCGCTCTGCGGGGAGGTGGTGCCGCTGCTCCTTGCCCCCCTGCAGCCCCCGGGCTTCGCGCTCTCTTGCTGGGTGCCGTGGTGCTGTTGATCGCCAGCTGCTGCCCGCTGCTGCCTGCTTCCCTGCTGCTGCCAGCCACCGTGCTGCTGCCACCCGTCTTCCCCTGGCACGGTCTCTTGCGGCCTTGGCCAGCCTGGCCCAGCAGCGTCTTCCTCTCCTTGCCGGGGGGGTTCTCTGTTGTCGGCCTCCTGTGCTGGCAGCTCTGCGCTGTCCCGGGGGTGCTGCTGGGCGCAGGGCGCTTGGCCCCCCGCTTGGTGCCGGTGGACGCAGGGGCAGGCGGGGGGCTCTTGAGGGGACCCAGGGGGCGTTTGGGCAGGGGTCTCCCATGGTCACTGCGGCCCTTGGGGTTGGGGCGTTTCTTGGGGGAACTCGGGGGGGATTTGGGCTGGGGTCTACTAAAGGCACTGCGGCCCTTGGGGTTGGGGCGTTTCTTGGGGGAACTCGGGGGGGATTTGGGCTGGGGTCTACTAAGGGCACTGGGGACCTTGGGGTTGGAGCGGGTCTTGAGGGAACGCTGGGGGGGTTGGGGCAGGGGTTTACTAAGGGCACTGAGGAGCTGGGTGTCAGGGAGGCTCCTGGGGGGACTCAGGGGTGGACTGGGTAGGGGGCTCCTAAGCGCACTGGGCAGGGGACTGGCTGCAGGGCTGAGCGGGGGGCTCACTGCTGGCATGACGGGGGACTGCAGCGACAGCCCACCCTCAAGCTTCTCGGGGCGCAGCCCAGGGGTTGAGGGGACCTCACCGAGGGCTCCTGTGGCTTCCAGTCCCTGCGTGCTCGGCTCCTCGATGTCCTCGCAGAGGTCGGGCAGCTGCGAGAGGAAGCGGCCGAGGGCAGGACTGCTGGGCAAATCGGGGAAGGCGTCCTGGGGCTCCACGGCATCGAGCCAGCTGAGCAGCTCCTCCATGCCGGGGATGGGGATGTCCAGGTCAGCCAGGAGCTCGTCCTGCATGTGCTGCAGCTGCTGGCTGTCCCCTGCCAGCTCTGGAAAGGCCTCGGCAAAGGCATCAGGGCCCAGCTCGGGCAGCTGCGGGGGCTCCTCAGGCACCTGCGGGGCTGTCGCCGCTGAGGACGAAGCAAGAAAATCCCCCAAGACGGGCGATGTCAGCTTTCCCATGGCCCCTGGGTGTGGGGCACCCAGTGGCCGGCTGTGCCAGCCCCAAACTCACCGTCAGGCGTCGCCGTCTGGGTGCTGGCGGTCCTTGGAGCCTGGGCAGGCTTGGGGGCAGTGGGGCCGGGCAGCGGGGTCCCCTGGTCCTTGCTGAGCCCCACGGCGTGCAAGCAGGGCTCCGGCAGCTGCCCCCGGCTGCTGCTCAGGGTGCGGGGCGTGGGGAGCGCCTGCCCCCGCAGCGGAGGCCCCGGGACGAGGGGTGGCGGGGGGTTGCGCTGGGCGGGGGCCTGCAACAGGCAGGTGCCTGCGGGGTGCAGGAGCTCCCCATGGAGCACGGCCCTGGGCCCCAGCCCCAGCGCATGGTGGGGTACCAGTGTCCCCGTCACCATGGGCTGTCCCCACTGATGGACGGGGGCACAGGGAGGAGCGGTGTGGGGGAGCTGCCCCCCGGCGGGGAGCTGCACCAGCTGCAGCTGGTGCCCCATGGTTGGGAGCTGCACCAGCTGCAGGTTTTGCTCCACAGCGGGGAGCTGCACCAGCTGCAGGTTTTGCCCCACAGCGGGGAGCTGCACCAGCTGCAGATTTTGCCCCACAGCGGGGAGCTGCACCAGCTGCAGCTGGTGCCCCACGGCGGGGAGCTGCCCCACAGCAGGGAGCTGCCCCCCGGCGGGGAGCTGCCCAAGCTGCAGGTGGTGCCCCTGGGCTGGGAGGTGCCCCCCAGGTGGCAGCTGCACCCCGGCGGGGAGCTGCAGCACCTGCCCCTGGACCCCTGGCACCACGTGCCAGATGGTGGCCTGGGGCAGCGCGGAGGGGAGGGTGGGTACCTGCGGGGGCTGCAAGGGCAGCGCCGTCGCTCCGGGGAGGGAGGGCAGCAGCCAGGCAGCCACCGTTGGCGGCACGGCTGGGACGACGAAGGGGGAGTTTTGCGTCTGCGCAAGCCGCGGAAGCCGTCTGGGGAAACCCTCTGTGGGAAAAAGGCCGCTGGGCTGAGCTCTGGGGCGCTGGGCTCGCCAGCAGGGCCGCAGCCCCGGGAGGAGCGGGAGCCGGCTGCTGGACCTGCCATGGTGGCTGGAGAGTGGGGCGGTTGCTTGGGGAACCCGGGCAACGGGGGTTCCATCCCAACGGCTCACCAGCCCCTCGCCGACATCTTGGGGAGGACTGCAGGCTTTGGACCCAAGCAGGCTGCCCAGCGCAAGACTTGGCCATGTTCATTAGAACATTACTAGCCTCTAAGCCTCATGGCATCACCTTCCATCTTGACTGCTAAACCTCCTTGCTCCCTACTATCTTCTTTGCCAAGATACAGCTGTCCACATTTACTTTTCCTACTTGGCTGGACTGAATTTAAGAAGGGAGCTTGCAACTCTTCCTCTTGTTTGCCACTTCATCATCAAACCAAATGAAAACCATTTGCCTTTAACCTCTTTATTTCAGGCCTTCTTTCCTAGTGGTCATTCAAAACTGGGAAAAAAATAGTCTACCAAGTGGGGTTTTTTTTTGATTTGATAATAAATCTGCAGACTGTTAAGTCATCAAGCACTTCAAGACTGTTTGAAATAATCTCGAGATTAATATAAAAGGAATTCCTCACACACGCTGCGGCCGCTTACCTTTAGTATAGTCGTTGGATGCGATGGAGCAGTATTTCTTGCTTTCGCCTGCACTGGAAGTCTTCCCTTCCTTGTAAGGTTGTTTACTGCTCTCACTTCTGCATTACTGTCCTGGTTTCAGTTAGAACAGAATTAATTTTCTTCCTAGTAGCTGGTGGAATGCTGTGTTTTGGCTTAGGATGAGAAGAGTGCTGATAACACCCCGATGTTTTAATTGTTGCAGAGCAGTGCTTATACCAAGCCAAGGACACCTCAGACTTTTGCTCTGTCCTGACAACAGGCAGGCTGGGGGTGCAGTAAGAGCTGGGAGGGGACAGACCCAGGACAGGTGACCCGAACTAGCCAAAGGGGTATTCCATACCATCTGACGTCATGCTAAACAATATATAGGGGTGGCTAGCCGGGGGAGGGGGACCAGACTGCTCGGGGTTAAGCTGGGCATCGGTCAGCGGGTGGTGAGCAATTGCATTGTGCATCACTTGTTTGTACATATTATTATTAGTAGTACTATTATCATCATTGTATTATTATTATTATTATTATTATTATTATTATTATTATTATTATTATTATTATTATTATTATTATTATCCTGTCTTATTAAACTGTCTTTATCTCAACTCACGGGCTTCACTTTCCATTTCTCTCCCCCGTCCCAGAGAGGGAGGGGGGAGGGTGAGCGAACGGCTGCGTGGTGTTTAGCTGCCAGCCGGGTTAAACCACGACGATTACTCACATGAAGAGCCATCTGGAGGATGGGATTCTTCCTTCTTCTCCCGCGTTATCTTCTGGAAACGAGGATCTAAGTGTTCCAAGGAGCCTTTCGCTTTCCTGGTGTTTCTCCTTTTTCTTCTTTTTCTTCTCCTTTTTCTTCTTTTTCTTACGCTTGCGATTGGCATTGTCAAAGTGGAGCGCACAGAAACACAAATCATGAAGCCTGAAAGAAACATGCAAGTTAAAAAGGGAAAAAAAGATGTGGCACTTGTTGCCTATATGAAACTTGATTTATTTTACCACAGGTGATGATTTGCAGCATGTCAGCTATTTTGTGGTGCTTTGTGCACACGCAACTTACTTTAGATGCAGCAAACTTAAGTCGTCAGATTGAAGGACCATAGGTCCTGGTTTGTACACAGATCATTAACAACGGCTAGCTCTGGAATATGTGCAAGCAGAAAAAATCTTTTAACCTAATCTGGAATGGTGTACGGATGTGATTCGAACTATGTGGTCCAAAGCTAGTGCTCTGACACAATTCAGCAAGAGCTTTCCTGTCTTCACTGATCAACCTAACAACATGATCCCCAGCCAGCTGGTGCTATCTAAATAACTTAGAAACTACCAGAAAAAAAAAAAAAAATGACATGAGAAGCACCCAGAAAAAAATTAGGATAAAAAATGCGGAGTATGCTGGAATCCTTGCTTACTTGGAATCCTTCTCTCCATGTTTATCCTTAGACTTCTTTTTCTTCCAGAACTTGTGATATTTTTGCATTTTTTTCACCACCTACAAGCTCCTTTTCTATCTTTCTGTCTTTCCTTTCT
This sequence comes from Netta rufina, assembly GCF_964035555.1. NCBI lineage: Eukaryota > Metazoa > Chordata > Aves > Anseriformes > Anatidae > Netta > Netta rufina. The sequence continues at coordinate 7,015,961 of NC_140148.1, read as the reverse complement.
ATTTCACTTTCACTACCTTCTGCACGGGTATATTTTCTTTTTCTGTTTCCTTCTGTTTCATTTTTCTGGCGACAGTTCTCCAAATGAGCTGACACAGGTGGAAGCGCATGTCTTTCACGAGAATGTCTTCTGGAATTTTGCTGAGGTACCGAGCAACGATGCAAGTCTGCTCGGGGTGTGCTAAAGCGACGTACATCTTCCTCTCTCAAGAGGGAACCGTGAGGCCATCTGCTTTTGTAATGATAATGCTTATGTGACCTGCTGTAGTAAGTTGCAGTCGATCTGTCAAAGGCTGAATTGCCGTGAGAGAACTTTCTCTCTCTACTGTCTCCTGTCGCATGAGGTGAATAGTAATCCTTGTAATAGCTACATCTTTCCCATCTCCGTGCTTCGTCTCGATAGTATCTTTCTCTGCTCCAACTTCTTTCCCCTTTGGGTCGGTAGTACCTATTGCTACCTTGTTCTGATCTTCCTCCGCTGCCAGATCTGTACTTTGAATATTTGACTGCTCTTCTGCCATTCTCAGGGCTGTTTCTTTCAAGAGGGAAAGATCTGTACCTGCTTCCCTCCCAGTACTCCTGCTTGTGACTCTTTTGCTCAACAAATTCCACGCTCTGAGAACACCTCCTCTTGCTGGAAGGACTTGCTTTTTGACTCTCCTTCTCTTCACTAGGAGCATGTTCCCTCTTTCTTCGGTAATGCTCTTTGTCAGTGGTTTTAGTCTTGTCCTTTGTATCTTGGCGTCTATCTGCAATAGCTAAGGAAGAAAGATTGTTAGAGCTACATTCAGTGTCAGACTTGAGAGAGGAAGTTTGCCGCAATTTCTCACCAGGCTCACAAGACTCTTTGCCATACAAAACATTTTCTTTTGAAATGAGGTCACGTTCTTTTGATCTTCTTGCTTTCTCCTTGTCTCCACGGTCATCACATTGGTACTGGGCGAGGTATTCATCATTCCCAGGAGATTTCGGAGGTTCCGCAACACTGCATAAAATAAAAACCCATTTCTCACTTCTGCTGAAGGACGTGAATATTAAGAGTAAAACCTTCCAACGTCAAACAAACAAACAAAAACCTCCGGACTACAGGAACCCTCGCAAACTTATGCCATTTAGAAACCTCTCCTGTGATTAGGACACCTTCTTCAGCTCCCAGAGAAAGTGCTTTTTCCCCTCTTGCTTCTGAAGCCATTGCACTAAAAAAGCAAACGCATCTGTCTCCTTCCACCTGCTGCTCTGAGAAAAAAGGCATAGGGGCGAGCGGGGAACAGCCAGTGTTTCTCCAGACAGTGGAGAAAAACGGAAAAACATTCTATAAAGGAACACAAGTTCTCCTTGAGGCACCAACCTGCATCAGAGTGATATGCTCAGTGCTGATCATTAGTTCTGTTCGTGACACTGGACACACAGTATGGAATTGTACTAATTTAAATCCTTCCATTAAATACTATTAGTAGACAGATAAAACTGTAACGAACTTCCATAAAGTCTTGTCTTAATCAGACTGTGCTCATTTTACCTCATTTCCTCTGACAAGCTGTTCAGCTGGCTGGCTGTGAAGGACTCCGTGATGACTTCTCGATTGACTGAAGGCATAGCTCCAGGCATCTGCAATTAAAACGCACAAGTCAGCAGACAAAAAAATACTATTTGTAGTAGTACTGAGGACTAGTCTTGTCAGAATTTCTCCATTAAATGGTAAGCAAGACCGCTGTGAGTTGTATGCATTATCTACACTTCAAAGATAACCCCAACTCACCCCCCAAAATCTACTTCATGAAACTTAGGAATTTTTATCTCAGCTGAGCTTAAGTTGACAAGTTCTAATGTAAGCGCAGGTCTGCAAATTCTAAGGGGATAATACCACAAAGTCTTACGATCACGTGTGTGCTGTGTTTTCTCAGTATTTCACCTGAATTAGGAACACAATAAACACTCCCGAATACATCGTAGGTGAGAAATTCTCGATGGAGCAAATCTATGTTTCAAGCGATCCATTTGTTTTAGAAAAGAACATCTCAGAAGGTTTAACAGGTTCAACTCGGCAAGTGGAATCATCAAGTTTCAGTCCGTTTTCTTTAGATTCATTAACTAACCTAATAGCACCATTTAGTGAATCTGTTTTTGGCAGCTCATGCTGGGATCTTCCTTTGTCAGCATTCTGACAGGAAGAATTGGAATGCTGCAATGTACGGACTACCTTTCCAACCAAAATTCCATTAGAGGACATTGCATTGCAATTCCTTTGAAATAAGCCCTTTGACTCCTCCTCAGATTTTCCTGAAGATTCTGCACCATAAGGGACTGTGTTATCAGAGCTGAGTTTAGGATTTTCATTCACTGTTGGCTCCACAAAAATTTCATCAGAAACTTTTTTGTTTGTTTGCATTTGCTTCATTTGCATTACCGAATTTGTAATTGTGGATGAAGGAACAGCCTGGTAGAGATCTTCATCCTCCACAGCACTGCTAAGACAGTCAGGCTGTGACACAGTCTGACGAGCAGGCAATTTATTGTGAATACTGATGGTGATCTTCTGTTTTCTTGACGTATCAGTAATTGAAGGCCTGGTAATTGCCTGGTTCTGAACACAGGCCATTGGTGGTGCTGAAGATGGCCTTTTTAGGGTGACACCAGTGGTCTTTGTGTCCTCTTTTATGGATCCATTTCCATTTAAACGGCTTGAATTCTGTATTTAGAAAGAAGAAATTGCAAGATGGATTAACGCAAACACTGCATGTAACATTTTCAAACACAAAACTCTCCTACTGAGTGTTTCTACAAATGGTCTTAACACCTCAAAAGAAAAACACACTGCCCTTTAAGGATAAATACAAGTCCAATAAGCGTATTCAATTCCTGCTTTTGGTTTACTGCAGATTGGTATCAAATTAACATCATCTTTGAAAACCAGCCAAGCAACTTAACATTACCTGCTGCTATTCCCAAATATATTTATTTTCCCCTTTAAACATACCCTGAAAAGCCTGAAGTAATCGTTCTGGTGCTCAGGAATAAGACATTTAGTTTTCCCTGTCTTAGCTAAAGTGACGAGGATAGGAAAAACAAGTCCTCTTTTAAATGATTTGAGGATTAGTACACTCTGCTTAAATAGTCAAAGAGCGTAGCTCTCTGTGCTTTAGAAAGCTGTCTTGGAGGTATAAAGTAACGGAGTCGCATGGCTGCACAATTTAGCAGTAACCACTGTTTGAATGACTCTGGCTGTAGCATGAGGGCTGTGAAGAAAGCTGCAGCGTGGGAAGGAAAACAAAACTAAGATGCCGAAAACCAAACAAAAAACCCCACACCAAACCCCAAACCCACTAGCAGTTTGGTGCCGTTATCTGCCCTCCCGCTTCCCTGAATTACCTTAATCATATGAGGAAGAAGTCGTGGTCCCATAAATCCAGCCTGCTTACTATTAGCCCCCTGCTGACCAGGAGGGAATGAACAGGGATAAGATGGTGCTGGCAAGTAAAACGCACGTTCTCCAAGTGTCAAATCATAGCGCCTTCAGAAAAGAGCAGTGATCGTAGTTTAGTTTTTCTTTCAGCCTACTCTTGGATTAAATCCCATCCTATAATTTTAGAGGAACAGCTCATACGATATGGAAGCCTTCTCTACAGAAGGCTTCGCCAAGACTACAAACTGAAAAGTAGAGAACAGTCTTCCTACTAAGACTATCACTTGCACAGCAATAATTCATTCTTACAGCACAGATGACCTTCATTTCTCTCCTTCTCTAAATTAGCCAGCTACAGATAACACATAGATAGCAATTTACACAAGTGCTGCAGTTTAAGGCCAAGCAACAAAAGATAATAAACGACACAGAGAATTTCAGGTTAGACAGAACTGAATTAGACAAATAATAATCTTCTCCCGGGATAGCAAGAAAAACACTTGCAAAACAGAAAAATATCAATAACAGGAAAGTAAATCTCTTCTGAACACATTTTAAGATTTGTTATTACCTGATATAAAAAAGTATGTAAGCTTGCTGACCAAGAACTCTTTTAATGTCAGTACGCACTACTTTAGCATCATTCATCTGATACCAAAGTCCATTACCAGCCTGCAAATAAAGACAACGATTTCTTTAGGTGAATTGCACGTTTTCCAATTGAAATCACGGATAGGAACAAAATACACACATGTCAAATAAAAATATAATGAAATCTTTTTCCCTAGAAACAGTAGCTGCTAGTCATGCTTTAATTGGTTTGCCAGCACAACCTTTACCCTGTTAGAAATGCTGTTGACTTCTACCTTTACATAGCATATATAGTGTCCTGAGTGACAGCTGACACCGTGATGTACCAGCACCGCGTATAAGGCATAGAGCAGTGGTTCTCCCATTGACTGCGACATGTAGGCTCTCAGGTCCAAATACTCCGGATATTTCACCTCCTAAAGAGACATCAAGAAGATAGAAAAATTATCCCAGAGTACTTCGTGGACTAGCCAGAGAAAAACACTTCCAAAAAACACAGACTAGAATTTATTTCTAGAATATATTTCTAGAATATATTTCTTGATTCACTACAAATAAGTCTTCCCATAAACAACGTTTAAGACTAGAAGTTGCAGAGAACTGTTTCCTGATGAATCAGCCTTCTCAGAGGAAAGCATATGCTTCTTGTCAAGCAGGAACTTTATTGATATTAAGAGAAAGAATAAGCCATAGTCGTTAGTCTACAATTATTGTCTGAAAATATTAACAACTTTCAGCTTTGGGGGATGTCCCATTACACAATGATATAGTTGCATTACAGTGGTAAATATACCTTGTTGATCTTTCCACCTGTGAAATCTGCAAATCTTTTCAGTGATATTGTGAGAACCTTGGAAGAACGGTGTATGGTAAATCTCTTGGACGCAGGAACCATCTTTTTACACCTTAAAAACAAGCAGAGATAAGTGTTTGAAGGCATCTTCTTTTTTCGCCCCCAAAACAAACTCCTTTTAATGTCTCACGCATGCCTATGCTATTTGAATGATATTTACTTGCATAATAGGTTGGTCTTTTTTCTTTTCATAAACCCATGCACTGCGTGTCAGGTTTGTTAATACACAGAAGAAGGTAAATTTTCCCAACAACTCAGAGCATAGCGGGAACAGGAATCTCTCACGAAAGGGTATGACCAGGTTGGATGGCAAGGTACCATTTCTTGGTCTACAAAAGTGGCTATTTGAACTCCAATCCTGGATACATTCTTTCAGCTTTCAAGGGAAACACAAATACTGAAAGCGGAACGAGAGAGCCTTGGTCCCCAGGACTAGAAATTGCAAATAATCTCCAACATAGGTCGACTATCAACATCAAAAATACAACAGAAGCACATGGTCATTCTACAGGAGGGAGACATTTAACAGTAGGAAGTCTTCATGTACTGAGCTTGTCTGGAAAGACACTGAAACCATCTGCCATCCTTTGAAACAAAATAGTTCAGTTTGACACATTGCCCGCTCCAAGGTAGGACCTACAGTGTAAGCAGTGAAAATTAGCCACTAGCCCAGAGAACAACGGAAACTGGGCAGTTTACATCAAGAAAAGTACTGTCGAGAGCTAATAAATAGAAAGAACAAAAGTAGCTCTTTTTGAATTCTGATGGCAAAATACAAGCCAGAGAATTGCAAACCCATAGGGAATGCCTATGAACAAGACTTCCCCCCTCCAAAGAAACAAAAACCCAAGTCTTTTATAAACTTCCACAAAACTTGTAAGTAGATCCAAAGTTTAGAGGTAGTCCAACAGAGTCATGCAACATAGAAAACTGACATCTAGGATTAAGACCTAATTCGTCAAAATCTTACTCGCTACATTTATAGCAATTCTCTCCATCCAGCTCTTCAGGTTTCACAAAGAGTTCCAGAGCTCTGCTAACAGACGAAACCGCCTAGAGCAGCGAGAAAGAAGAGCGCAAAGTCACCGTAATTCAAAATTCCAGAGACATACTAGTAGTTTATAAGAGAATCTTACTAACATACTCAAGCGATCTACTAGGAGCACTGTGAAGAAGGAGGCAGAAAGAGCATGCTCAGCATTGACCTCACCTGGAAGGCATTTGACTTTGGAACAAATACTTTTCCAGTAGCCTAGACAGCATCTACAGTGTGCTTTGTCATCAATACTGGGGACAAATTCATCAGTCTAACAATTAGATGTATATTGAGGTAGAACAACAAAGAAGTATGACAGCATTATAATTTTTGCAGAAAGAGAATTTTTTCCCCTTAAACCCAATGCAAATGTGGAGACTATTTACATGGGTTCCACGGAAGGACAAAGTCCAATCCACTTCCTTAGCACCACCAAGCTCTTATGTTTTAACATTATATGTGGTTTGGTTTTTTAAGTTAAACAAGTTTAATTTAGAAAGTTATGCATGTACTTAAACATCATGAATTATATTTAGAAAACATCTTACCTTTATATCCAAAGTGATATCAAGAAATGCCTCATACGTATCCGAAACTGCTTTGCAATTCAAGCACTTCACTGGAAACAAAATATAAATGCTTAACATTATGTGAAGGAGACTAACTGTCCAAATTCAAGTTGTTGACAGATACTACTTTAGACAAACTACAGACTGCTTTACTACCGACAAAAGACACAGATCAGTTCTAAGGACCGGAATATTTTTTCAAGTACCTCTCGATCTTAGAAATCCTCCAAATATTTGATGAATGATG